>NW_026683125.1:636711-955066 GCF_027887145.1 Ammospiza caudacuta | reverse complement strand
CCTAGGCTGATTTATCTGCCTAGGGTTAGGGTTAGGGTTCAGCCTAGGGCTTGAATTTTTTTAACCAGGAAGCCCTGACTTCCAGGCTTACTTCATCTGCCAAAGGCATCCCAAAGGGAGTGCAGAAGTGCCACAACATGGCTGCTTTCACGGCTTTTCCCTTAGGAAGAACCCTAATACCCGGCTGATTTACCTTCCTAGGGTTACTGTTAGGCTTAGGCCTAGGACTTTTAAAACCAGGAAGCCCTGGGCTCCAGGCACACTGCAGCTGCAAAAGGCATCCCAAGGGGAGCGCAAAAGTGACGCAACTTGGCTGCCACCACTGATATTTCCATGAGATCATCCCGAACCATAGGCTGATTTTCCTTCCTAGGGTTAAGGTTTGAGTTACGCCTAGGGTAAGGGCTCTATTAACCAGAAAGCCCTGAGTTCCAAGAACACAGCAGCTGCGAAGGACTAGCCAAGAAGAGCGCAAAAGTACCACAACATGCCTGCCTCCACAGCTTTTTCCTTGGGGACATGCCTAATTCCTGGCTGATTTGCCTTTCTCGTCTTAGGGTTGGGGTTCGGCCTAGGGCTAGGATTTTTAAAAACAGGAAGCCCTGAGTTCCAGGCACACTGGAGCTGTGAAAGGCATCCAAAAGGGAGTGCAAAAGTGCCACAACATGGCTGCTTTCATGGCTTTTTCCTTGGCAAGAAGCCTAACACCAGGCTGATTTACTTTCCCAGGGTTACTGTTAGGCTTAGGCCTAGGGCTAGGATTTTTGAAACTAGGAAGCCCTTAGCTCCAGGCACACTGCAGCTGTTCAAGGCATCCCAAGGGGAGTACAAAAGTGCAACAACATGGCAGCTTTCACAGCTTTTTCCTTGGCACCATCCCTATACCTAGGCTGATTTATCTGCCTAGGGTTAGGGTTAGGGCTCAGCCAAGGGGAAGGATTTTTTTAACCAGGAAGCCCTGAGTTCCAGGCTTACTGCATCTGCCAAAGGCATCCCAAAGGGAGCGCAGAAGGTCCACAACATGGCTGCTTTCACAGCTTTTTCCTTAGGAAGAACCCTAATACCCGGCTGATTTACCTTCCTAGGGTTACTGTTAGGCTTAGGCCTAGGACTTTTAAAACCAGGAAGCCCTGTGCTCCAGGCACACTGCAGCTGTTAAAGGCATCCCAAGGGGAGCGCAGAAGTGCCACAACATGGCAGCTTTCACAGCTTTTTCCTTGGCACCATCCATATACCTAGGCTGATTTATCTGCCTAGGGTTAGGGTTAGGGTTCAGCCTAGGGCTTGGATTTCTTTAACCAGGAAGCCCTGAGTTCCAGGCTTACTTCATCTGCCAAAGGCATCCCAAAGGGAGTGCAGAAGTGCCACAACATGGCTGCTTTCACGGCTTTTCCCTTAGGAAGAACCCTAATACCCGGCTGATTTACCTTCCTAGGGTTACTGTTAGGCTTAGGCCTAGGACTTTTAAAACCAGGAAGCCCTGGGCTCCAGGCACACTGCAGCTGCAAAAGGCATCCCAAGGGGAGCGCAAAAGTGACGCAACTTGGCTGCCACCACTGATATTTCCATGAGACCATCCCGAACCATAGGCTGATTTTCCTTCCTAGGGTTAAGGTTTGAGTTACGCCTAGGGTAAGGGTTCTATTAACCAGAAAGCCCTGAGTTCCAAGAACACAGCAGCTGCGAAGGACTAGCCAAGAAGAGCGCAAAAGTACCACAACATGCCTGCCTCCACAGCTTTTTCCTTGGGGACATGCCTAATTCCTGGCTGATTTGCCTTTCTCGTCTTAGGGTTGGGGTTCGGCCTAGGGCTAGGATTTTTAAAAGCAGGAAGCCCTGAGTTCCAGGCACACTGCAGCTGTGAAAGGCATCCAAAAGGGAGTGCAAAAGTGCCACAACATGGCTGCTTTCACGGCTTTTTCCTTGGCAAGACGCCTAACACCAGGCTGATTTACCTTCCCAGGGTTACTGTTAGGCTTAGGCCTAGGGCTAGGATTTTTAAAACTAGGAAGCCCTGGGCTCCAGGCACACTGCAGCTGTTCAAGGCATCCCAAGGGGAGTACAAAAGTGCAACAACATGGCAGCTTTCACAGCTTTTTCCTTGGCACCATCCCTATACCTAGGCTGATTTATCTGCCTAGGGTTAGGGTTAGGGTTCAGCCTAGGGCTTGAATTTTTTTAACCAGGAAGCCCTGAGTTCCAGGCTTACTTCATCTGCCAAAGGCATCCCAAAGGGAGTGCAGAAGTGCCACAACATGGCTGCTTTCACGGCTTTTCCCTTAGGAAGAACCCTAATACCCGGCTGATTTACCTTCCTAGGGTTACTGTTAGGCTTAGGCCTAGGACTTTTAAAACCAGGAAGCCCTGGGCTCCAGGCACACTGCAGCTGCAAAAGGCATCCCAAGGGGAGCGCAAAAGTGACGCAACTTGGCTGCCACCACTGATATTTCCATGAGATCATCCCGAACCATAGGCTGATTTTCCTTCCTAGGGTTAAGGTTTGAGTTACGCCTAGGGTAAGGGCTCTATTAACCAGAAAGCCCTGAGTTCCAAGAACACAGCAGCTGCGAAGGACTAGCCAAGAAGAGCGCAAAAGTACCACAACATGCCTGCCTCCACAGCTTTTTCCTTGGGGACATGCCTAATTCCTGGCTGATTTGCCTTTCTCGTCTTAGGGTTGGGGTTCGGCCTAGGGCTAGGATTTTTAAAAACAGGAAGCCCTGAGTTCCAGGCACACTGGAGCTGTGAAAGGCATCCAAAAGGGAGTGCAAAAGTGCCACAACATGGCTGCTTTCATGGCTTTTTCCTTGGCAAGAAGCCTAACACCAGGCTGATTTACTTTCCCAGGGTTACTGTTAGGCTTAGGCCTAGGGCTAGGATTTTTGAAACTAGGAAGCCCTTAGCTCCAGGCACACTGCAGCTGTTCAAGGCATCCCAAGGGGAGTACAAAAGTGCAACAACATGGCAGCTTTCACAGCTTTTTCCTTGGCACCATCCCTATACCTAGGCTGATTTATCTGCCTAGGGTTAGGGTTAGGGTTCAGCCTAGGGCTTGGATTTCTTTAACCAGGAAGCCCTGAGTTCCAGGCTTACTTCATCTGCCAAAGGCATCCCAAAGGGGGTGCAGAAGTGCCACAACATGGCTGCTTTCACGGCTTTTCCCTTAGGAAGAACCCTAATACCCGGCTGATTTACCTTCCTAGGGTTACTGTTAGGCTTAGGCCTAGGACTTTTAAAACCAGGAAACCCTGGGCTCCAGGCACACTGCAGCTGCAAAAGGCATCCCAAGGGGAGCGCAAAAGTGACGCAACTTGGCTGCCACCACTGATATTTCCATGAGACCATCCCGAACCATAGGTTGATTTTCCTTCCTAGGGTTAAGGTTTGAGTTACGCCTAGGGTAAGGGCTCTATTAACCAGAAAGCCCTGAGTTCCAAGAACACAGCAGCTGCGAAGGACTAGCCAAGAAGAGCGCAAAAGTACCACAACATGCCTGCCTCCACAGCTTTTTCCTTGGGGACATGCCTAATTCCTGGCTGATTTGCCTTTCTCGTCTTAGGGTTGGGGTTCGGCCTATGGCTAGGATTTTTAAAAGCAGGAAGCCCTGAGTTCCAGGCACACTGGAGCTGTGAAAGGCATCCAAAAGGGAGTGCAAAAGTGCCACAACATGGCTGCTTTCACGGCTTTTTCCTTGGCAAGAAGCCTAACACCAGGCTGATTTACTTTCCCAGGGTTACTGTTAGGCTTAGGCCTAGGGCTAGGATTTTTGAAACTAGGAAGCCCTGGGCTCCAGGCACACTGCAGCTGTTCAAGGCATCCCAAGGGGAGTACAAAAGTGCAACAACATGGCAGCTTTCACAGCTTTTTCCTTGGCACCATCCCTATACCTAGGCTGATTTATCTGCCTAGGCTTAGGGTTAATGCTCAGCCAAGGGGAAGGATTTTTTTAACCAGGAAGCCCTGAGTTCCAGGCTTACTGCATCTGCCAAAGGCATCCCAAAGGGAGCGCAGAAGGTCCACAACATGGCTGCTTTCACAGCTTTTTCCTTAGGAAGAACCCTAATACCCGGCTGATTTACCTTCCTAGGGTTACTGTTAGGCTTAGGCCTAGGACTTTTAAAACCAGGAAGCCCTGTGCTCCAGGCACACTGCAGCTGTTAAAGGCATCCCAAGGGGAGCGCAGAAGTGCCACAACATGGCAGCTTTCACAGCTTTTTCCTTGGCACCATCCATATACCTAGGCTGATTTATCTGCCTAGGGTTAGGGTTAGGGTTCAGCCTAGGGCTTGGATTTCTTTAACCAGGAAGCCCTGAGTTCCAGGCTTACTTCATCTGCCAAAGGCATCCCAAAGGGAGTGCAGAAGTGCCACAACATGGCTGCTTTCACGGCTTTTCCCTTAGGAAGAACCCTAATACCCGGCTGATTTACCTTCCTAGGGTTACTGTTAGGCTTAGGCCTAGGACTTTTAAAACCAGGAAGCCCTGGGCTCCAGGCACACTGCAGCTGCAAAAGGCATCCCAAGGGGAGCGCAAAAGTGACGCAACTTGGCTGCCACCACTGATATTTCCATGAGACCATCCCGAACCATAGGCTGATTTTCCTTCCTAGGGTTAAGGTTTGAGTTACGCCTAGGGTAAGGGTTCTATTAACCAGAAAGCCCTGAGTTCCAAGAACACAGCAGCTGCGAAGGACTAGCCAAGAAGAGCGCAAAAGTACCACAACATGCCTGCCTCCACAGCTTTTTCCTTGGGGACATGCCTAATTCCTGGCTGATTTGCCTTTCTCGTCTTAGGGTTGGGGTTCGGCCTAGGGCTAGGATTTTTAAAAGCAGGAAGCCCTGAGTTCCAGGCACACTGCAGCTGTGAAAGGCATCCAAAAGGGAGTGCAAAAGTGCCACAACATGGCTGCTTTCACGGCTTTTTCCTTGGCAAGACGCCTAACACCAGGCTGATTTACCTTCCCAGGGTTACTGTTAGGCTTAGGCCTAGGGCTAGGATTTTTAAAACTAGGAAGCCCTGGGCTCCAGGCACACTGCAGCTGTTCAAGGCATCCCAAGGGGAGTACAAAAGTGCAACAACATGGCAGCTTTCACAGCTTTTTCCTTGGCACCATCCCTATACCTAGGCTGATTTATCTGCCTAGGGTTAGGGTTAGGGTTCAGCCTAGGGCTTGAATTTTTTTAACCAGGAAGCCCTGACTTCCAGGCTTACTTCATCTGCCAAAGGCATCCCAAAGGGAGTGCAGAAGTGCCACAACATGGCTGCTTTCACGGCTTTTCCCTTAGGAAGAACCCTAATACCCGGCTGATTTACCTTCCTAGGGTTACTGTTAGGCTTAGGCCTAGGACTTTTAAAACCAGGAAGCCCTGGGCTCCAGGCACACTGCAGCTGCAAAAGGCATCCCAAGGGGAGCGCAAAAGTGACGCAACTTGGCTGCCACCACTGATATTTCCATGAGATCATCCCGAACCATAGGCTGATTTTCCTTCCTAGGGTTAAGGTTTGAGTTACGCCTAGGGTAAGGGCTCTATTAACCAGAAAGCCCTGAGTTCCAAGAACACAGCAGCTGCGAAGGACTAGCCAAGAAGAGCGCAAAAGTACCACAACATGCCTGCCTCCACAGCTTTTTCCTTGGGGACATGCCTAATTCCTGGCTGATTTGCCTTTCTCGTCTTAGGGTTGGGGTTCGGCCTAGGGCTAGGATTTTTAAAAACAGGAAGCCCTGAGTTCCAGGCACACTGGAGCTGTGAAAGGCATCCAAAAGGGAGTGCAAAAGTGCCACAACATGGCTGCTTTCATGGCTTTTTCCTTGGCAAGAAGCCTAACACCAGGCTGATTTACTTTCCCAGGGTTACTGTTAGGCTTAGGCCTAGGGCTAGGATTTTTGAAACTAGGAAGCCCTTAGCTCCAGGCACACTGCAGCTGTTCAAGGCATCCCAAGGGGAGTACAAAAGTGCAACAACATGGCAGCTTTCACAGCTTTTTCCTTGGCACCATCCCTATACCTAGGCTGATTTATCTGCCTAGGGTTAGGGTTAGGGTTCAGCCTAGGGCTTGGATTTCTTTAACCAGGAAGCCCTGAGTTCCAGGCTTACTTCATCTGCCAAAGGCATCCCAAAGGGGGTGCAGAAGTGCCACAACATGGCTGCTTTCACGGCTTTTCCCTTAGGAAGAACCCTAATACCCGGCTGATTTACCTTCCTAGGGTTACTGTTAGGCTTAGGCCTAGGACTTTTAAAACCAGGAAACCCTGGGCTCCAGGCACACTGCAGCTGCAAAAGGCATCCCAAGGGGAGCGCAAAAGTGACGCAACTTGGCTGCCACCACTGATATTTCCATGAGACCATCCCGAACCATAGGTTGATTTTCCTTCCTAGGGTTAAGGTTTGAGTTACGCCTAGGGTAAGGGCTCTATTAACCAGAAAGCCCTGAGTTCCAAGAACACAGCAGCTGCGAAGGACTAGCCAAGAAGAGCGCAAAAGTACCACAACATGCCTGCCTCCACAGCTTTTTCCTTGGGGACATGCCTAATTCCTGGCTGATTTGCCTTTCTCGTCTTAGGGTTGGGGTTCGGCCTATGGCTAGGATTTTTAAAAGCAGGAAGCCCTGAGTTCCAGGCACACTGGAGCTGTGAAAGGCATCCAAAAGGGAGTGCAAAAGTGCCACAACATGGCTGCTTTCACGGCTTTTTCCTTGGCAAGAAGCCTAACACCAGGCTGATTTACTTTCCCAGGGTTACTGTTAGGCTTAGGCCTAGGGCTAGGATTTTTGAAACTAGGAAGCCCTGGGCTCCAGGCACACTGCAGCTGTTCAAGGCATCCCAAGGGGAGTACAAAAGTGCAACAACATGGCAGCTTTCACAGCTTTTTCCTTGGCACCATCCCTATACCTAGGCTGATTTATCTGCCTAGGCTTAGGGTTAGGGCTCAGCCAAGGGGAAGGATTTTTTTAACCAGGAAGCCCTGAGTTCCAGGCTTACTGCATCTGCCAAAGGCATCCCAAAGGGAGCGCAGAAGGTCCACAACATGGCTGCTTTCACAGCTTTTTCCTTAGGAAGAACCCTAATACCCGGCTGATTTACCTTCCTAGGGTTACTGTTAGGCTTAGGCCTAGGACTTTTAAAACCAGGAAGCCCTGTGCTCCAGGCACACTGCAGCTGTTAAAGGCATCCCAAGGGGAGCGCAGAAGTGCCACAACATGGCAGCTTTCACAGCTTTTTCCTTGGCACCATCCATATACCTAGGCTGATTTATCTGCCTAGGGTTAGGGTTAGGGTTCAGCCTAGGGCTTGGATTTCTTTAACCAGGAAGCCCTGAGTTCCAGGCTTACTTCATCTGCCAAAGGCATCCCAAAGGGAGTGCAGAAGTGCCACAACATGGCTGCTTTCACGGCTTTTCCCTTAGGAAGAACCCTAATACCCGGCTGATTTACCTTCCTAGGGTTACTGTTAGGCTTAGGCCTAGGACTTTTAAAACCAGGAAGCCCTGGGCTCCAGGCACACTGCAGCTGCAAAAGGCATCCCAAGGGGAGCGCAAAAGTGACGCAACTTGGCTGCCACCACTGATATTTCCATGAGACCATCCCGAACCATAGGCTGATTTTCCTTCCTAGGGTTAAGGTTTGAGTTACGCCTAGGGTAAGGGTTCTATTAACCAGAAAGCCCTGAGTTCCAAGAACACAGCAGCTGCGAAGGACTAGCCAAGAAGAGCGCAAAAGTACCACAACATGCCTGCCTCCACAGCTTTTTCCTTGGGGACATGCCTAATTCCTGGCTGATTTGCCTTTCTCGTCTTAGGGTTGGGGTTCGGCCTAGGGCTAGGATTTTTAAAAGCAGGAAGCCCTGAGTTCCAGGCACACTGCAGCTGTGAAAGGCATCCAAAAGGGAGTGCAAAAGTGCCACAACATGGCTGCTTTCACGGCTTTTTCCTTGGCAAGACGCCTAACACCAGGCTGATTTACCTTCCCAGGGTTACTGTTAGGCTTAGGCCTAGGGCTAGGATTTTTAAAACTAGGAAGCCCTGGGCTCCAGGCACACTGCAGCTGTTCAAGGCATCCCAAGGGGAGTACAAAAGTGCAACAACATGGCAGCTTTCACAGCTTTTTCCTTGGCACCATCCCTATACCTAGGCTGATTTATCTGCCTAGGGTTAGGGTTAGGGTTCAGCCTAGGGCTTGAATTTTTTTAACCAGGAAGCCCTGACTTCCAGGCTTACTTCATCTGCCAAAGGCATCCCAAAGGGAGTGCAGAAGTGCCACAACATGGCTGCTTTCACGGCTTTTCCCTTAGGAAGAACCCTAATACCCGGCTGATTTACCTTCCTAGGGTTACTGTTAGGCTTAGGCCTAGGACTTTTAAAACCAGGAAGCCCTGGGCTCCAGGCACACTGCAGCTGCAAAAGGCATCCCAAGGGGAGCGCAAAAGTGACGCAACTTGGCTGCCACCACTGATATTTCCATGAGATCATCCCGAACCATAGGCTGATTTTCCTTCCTAGGGTTAAGGTTTGAGTTACGCCTAGGGTAAGGGCTCTATTAACCAGAAAGCCCTGAGTTCCAAGAACACAGCAGCTGCGAAGGACTAGCCAAGAAGAGCGCAAAAGTACCACAACATGCCTGCCTCCACAGCTTTTTCCTTGGGGACATGCCTAATTCCTGGCTGATTTGCCTTTCTCGTCTTAGGGTTGGGGTTCGGCCTAGGGCTAGGATTTTTAAAAGCAGGAAGCCCTGAGTTCCAGGCACACTGGAGCTGTGAAAGGCATCCAAAAGGGAGTGCAAAAGTGCCACAACATGGCTGCTTTCACGGCTTGTTCCGTGGCAAGAAGCCTAACACCAGGCTGACATACTTTCCCAGGGTTACTGTTAGGCTTAGGCCTAGGGCTAGGATTTTTGAAACTAGGAAGCCCTGGGCTCCAGGCACACTGCAGCTTTTCAAGGCATCCCAAGGGGAGTACAAAAGTGCAACAACATGGCAGCTTTCACAGCTTTTTCCTTGGCACCATCCCTATACCTAGGCTGATTTATCTGCCTAGGGTTAGGGTTAGGGTTCAGCCTAGGGCTTGGATTTCTTTAACCAGGAAGCCCTGAGTTCCAGGCTTACTTCATCTGCCAAAGGCATCCCAAAGGGAGTGCAGAAGTGCCACAACATGGCTGCTTTCACGGCTTTTCCCTTAGGAAGAACCCTAATACCCGGCTGATTTACCTTCCTAGGGTTACTGTTAGGCTTAGGCCTAGGACTTTTAAAACCAGGAAGCCCTGGGCTCCAGGCACACTGCAGCTGCAAAAGGCATCCCAAGGGGAGCGCAAAAGTGATGCAACTTGGCTGCCACCACTGATATTTCCATGAGACCATCCCGAACCATAGGCTGATTTTCCTTCCTAGGGTTAAGGTTTGAGTTACGCCTAGGGTAAGGGTTCTATTAACCAGAAAGCCCTGAGTTCCAAGAACACAGCAGCTGCGAAGGACTAGCCAAGAAGAGCGCAAAAGTACCACAACATGCCTGCCTCCACAGCTTTTTCCTTGGGGACATGCCTAATTCCTGGCTGATTTGCCTTTCTCGTCTTAGGGTTGGGGTTCGGCCTAGGGCTAGGATTTTTAAAAGCAGGAAGCCCTGAGTTCCAGGCACACTGGAGCTGTGAAAGGCATCCAAAAGGGAGTGCAAAAGTGCCACAACATGGCTGCTTTCACGGCTTTTTCCTTGGCAAGACGCCTAACACCAGGCTGACTTACTTTCCCAGGGTTACTGTTAGGCTTTGGCCTAGGGCTAGGATTTTTGAAACTAGGAAGCCCTGGGCTCCAGGCACACTGCAGCTGTTCAAGGCATCCCAAGGGGAGTACAAAAGTGCAACAACATGGCAGCTTTCACAGCTTTTTCCTTGGCACCATCCCTATACCTAGGCTGATTTATCTGCCTAGGGTTAGGGTTAGGGTTCAGCCTAGGGCTTGGATTTCTTTAACCAGGAAGCCCTGAGTTCCAGGCTTACTTCATCTGCCAAAGGCATCCCAAAGGGAGTGCAGAAGTGCCACAACATGGCTGCTTTCACGGCTTTTCCCTTAGGAAGAACCCTAATACCCGGCTGATTTACCTTCCTAGGGTTACTGTTAGGCTTAGGCCTAGGACTTTTAAAACCAGGAAGCCCTGGGCTCCAGGCACACTGCAGCTGCAAAAGGCATCCCAAGGGGAGCGCAAAAGTGATGCAACTTGGCTGCCACCACTGATATTTCCATGAGACCATCCCGAACCATAGGCAGATTTTCCTTCCTAGGGTTAAGGTTTGAGTTACGCCTAGGGTAAGGGTTCTATTAACCAGAAAGCCCTGAGTTCCAAGAACACAGCAGCTGCGAAGGACTAGCCAAGAAGAGCACAAAAGTACCACAACATGCCTGCCTCCACAGCTTTTTCCTTGGGGACATGCCTAATTCCTGGCTGATTTGCCTTTCTCGTCTTAGGGTTGGGGTTCGGCCTAGGGCTAGGATTTTTAAAAGCAGGAAGCCCTGAGTTCCAGGCACACTGGAGCTGTGAAAGGCATCCAAAAGGGAGTGCAAAAGTGCCACAACATGGCTGCTTTCACGGCTTTTTCCTTGGCAAGACGCCTAACACCAGGCTGACTTACTTTCCCAGGGTTACTGTTAGGCTTAGGCCTAGGGCTAGGATTTTTGAAACTAGGAAGCCCTTAGCTCCAGGCACACTGCAGCTGTTCAAGGCATCCCAAGGGGAGTACAAAAGTGCAACAACATGGCAGCTTTCACAGCTTTTTCCTTGGCACCATCCCTATACCTAGGCTGATTTATCTGCCTAGGGTTAGGGTTAGGGTTCAGCCTAGGGCTTGGATTTCTTTAACCAGGAAGCCCTGAGTTCCAGGCTTACTTCATCTGCCAAAGGCATCCCAAAGGGAGTGCAGAAGTGCCACAACATGGCTGCTTTCACGGCTTTTCCCTTAGGAAGAACCCTAATACCCGGCTGATTTACCTTCCTAGGGTTACTGTTAGGCTTAGGCCTAGGACTTTTAAAACCAGGAAGCCCTGGGCTCCAGGCACACTGCAGCTGCAAAAGGCATCCCAAGGGGAGCGCAAAAGTGACGCAACTTGGCTGCCACCACTGATATTTCCATGAGACCATCCCGAACCATAGGCTGATTTTCCTTCCTAGGGTTAAGGTTTGAGTTACGCCTAGGGTAAGGGCTCTATTAACCAGAAAGCCCTGAGTTCCAAGAACACAGCAGCTGCGAAGGATTAGCCAAGAAGAGCGCAAAAGTACCACAACATGCCTGCCTCCACAGCTTTTTCCTTGGGGACATGCCTAATTCCTGGCTGATTTGCCTTTCTCGTCTTAGGGTTGGGGTTTGGCCTAGGGCTAGGATTTTTAAAAGCAGGAAGCCCTGAGTTCCAGGCACACTGGAGCTGTGAAAGGCATCCAAAAGGGAGTGCAAAAGTGCCACAACATGGCTGCTTTCACGGCTTTTTCCTTGGCAAGACGCCTAACACCAGGCTGATTTACCTTCCCAGGGTTACTGTTAGGCTTAGGCCTAGGGCTAGGATTTTTAAAACTAGGAAGCCCTTAGCTCCAGGCACACTGCAGCTGTTCAAGGCATCCCAAGGGGAGTACAAAAGTGCAACAACATGGCAGCTTTCACAGCTTTTTCCTTGGCACCATCCCTATACCTAGGCTGATTTATCTGCCTAGGGTTAGGGTTAGGGTTCAGCCTAGGGCTTGAATTTTTTTAACCAGGAAGCCCTGAGTTCCAGGCTTACTTCATCTGCCAAAGGCATCCCAAAGGGAGTGCAGAAGTGCCACAACATGGCTGCTTTCACGGCTTTTCCCTTAGGAAGAACCCTAATACCCGGCTGATTTACCTTCCTAGGGTTACTGTTAGGCTTAGGCCTAGGACTTTTAAAACCAGGAAGCCCTGGGCTCCAGGCACACTGCAGCTGCAAAAGGCATCCCAAGGGGAGCGCAAAAGTGACGCAACTTGGCTGCCACCACTGATATTTCCATGAGATCATCCCGAACCATAGGCTGATTTTCCTTCCTAGGGTTAAGGTTTGAGTTACGCCTAGGGTAAGGGCTCTATTAACCAGAAAGCCCTGAGTTCCAAGAACACAGCAGCTGCGAAGGACTAGCCAAGAAGAGCGCAAAAGTACCACAACATGCCTGCCTCCACAGCTTTTTCCTTGGGGACATGCCTAATTCCTGGCTGATTTGCCTTTCTCGTCTTAGGGTTGGGGTTCGGCCTAGGGCTAGGATTTTTAAAAGCAGGAAGCCCTGAGTTCCAGGCACACTGGAGCTGTGAAAGGCATCCAAAAGGGAGTGCAAAAGTGCCACAACATGGCTGCTTTCACGGCTTTTTCCTTGGCAAGAAGCCTAACACCAGGCTGACATACTTTCCCAGGGTTACTGTTAGGCTTAGGCCTAGGGCTAGGATTTTTTAAACTAGGAAGCCCTTAGCTCCAGGCACACTGCAGCTGTTCAAGGCATCCCAAGGGGAGTACAAAAGTGCAACAACATGGCAGCTTTCACAGCTTTTTCCTTGGCACCATCCCTATACCTAGGCTGATTTATCTGCCTAGGGTTAGGGTTAGGGTTCAGCCTAGGGCTTGGATTTCTTTAACCAGGAAGCCCTGAGTTCCAGGCTTACTTCATCTGCCAAAGGCATCCCAAAGGGAGTGCAGAAGTGCCACAACATGGCTGCTTTCACGGCTTTTCCCTTAGGAAGAACCCTAATACCCGGCTGATTTACCATCCTAGGGTTACTGTTAGGCTTAGGCCTAGGACTTTTAAAACCAGGAAGCCCTGGGCTCCAGGCACACTGCAGCTGCAAAAGGCATCCCAAGGGGAGCGCAAAAGTGACGCAACTTGGCTGCCACCACTGATATTTCCATGAGACCATCCCGAACCATAGGCTGATTTTCCTTCCTAGGGTTAAGGTTTGAGTTACGCCTAGGGTAAGGGCTCTATTAACCAGAAAGCCCTGAGTTCCAAGAACACAGCAGCTGCGAAGGACTAGCCAAGAAGAGCGCAAAAGTACCACAACATGCCTGCCTCCACAGCTTTTTCCTTGGGGACATGCCTAATTCCTGGCTGATTTGCCTTTCTCGTCTTAGGGTTGGGGTTCGGCCTAGGGCTAGGATTTTTAAAATCAGGAAGCCCTGAGTTCCAGGCACACTGGAGCTGTGAAAGGCATCCAAAAGGGAGTGCAAAACTGCCACAACATGGCTGCTTTCACGGCTTTTTCCTTGGCAAGACGCCTAACATCAGGCTGATTTACCTTCCCGGGGTTACTGTTAGGCTTAGGCCTAGGGCTAGGATTTTTAAAACTAGGAAGCCCTTATCTCCAGGCACACTGCAGCTGTTCAAGGCATCCCAAGGGGAGTACAAAAGTGCAACAACATGGCAGCTTTCACAGCTTTTTCCTTGGCACCATCCCTATACCTAGGCTGATTTATCTGCCTAGGGTTAGGGTTAGGGTTCAGCCTAGGGCTTGAATTTTTTTAACCAGGAAGCCCTGAGTTCCAGGCTTACTTCATCTGCCAAAGGCATCCCAAAGGGAGTGCAGAAGTGCCACAACATGGCTGCTTTCACGGCTTTTCCCTTAGGAAGAACCCTAATACCCGGCTGATTTACCTTCCTAGGGTTACTGTTAGGCTTAGGCCTAGGACTTTTAAAACCAGGAAGCCCTGGGCTCCAGGCACACTGCAGCTGCGAAAGGCATCCCAAGGGGAGCGCAAAAGTGACGCAACTTGGCTGCCACCACTGATATTTCCATGAGACCATCCCGAACCATAGGCTGATTTTCCTTCCTAGGGTTAAGGTTTGAGTTACGCCTAGGGTAAGGCCTCTATTAACCAGAAAGCCCTGAGTTCCAAGAACACAGCAGCTGCGAAGGACTAGCCAAGAAGAGCGCAAAAGTACCACAACATGCCTGCCTCCACAGCTTTTTCCTTGGGGACATGCCTAATTCCTGGCTGATTTGCCTTTCTCGTCTTAGGGTTGGGGTTCGGCCTAGGGCTAGGATTTTTAAAAGCAGGAAGCCCTGAGTTCCAGGCACACTGGAGCTGTGAAAGGCATCCAAAAGGGAGTGCAAAAGTGCCACAACATGGCTGCTTTCACGGCTTTTTCCTTGGCAAGATGCCTAACATCAGGCTGATTTTCCTTCCCAGGGTTACTGTTAGGCTTAGGCCTAGGGCTAGGATTTTTAAAACTAGGAAGCCCTTAGCTCCAGGCACACTGCAGCTGTTCAAGGCATCCCAAGGGGAGTACAAAAGTGCAACAACATGGCAGCTTTCACAGCTTTTTCCTTGGCACCATCCCTATACCTAGGCTGATTTATCTGCCTAGGGTTAGGGTTAGGGTTCAGCCTAGGGCTTGAATTTTTTTAACCAGGAAGCCCTGAGTTCCAGGCTTACTTCATCTGCCAAAGGCATCCCAAAGGGAGTGCAGAAGTGCCACAACATGGCTGCTTTCACGGCTTTTCCCTTAGGAAGAACCCTAATACCCGGCTGATTTACCTTCCTAGGGTTACTGTTAGGCTTAGGCCTAGGACTTTTAAAACCAGGAAGCCCTGGGCTCCAGGCACACTGCAGCTGCAAAAGGCATCCCAAGGGGAGCGCAAAAGTGACGCAACTTGGCTGCCACCACTGATATTTCCATGAGACCATCCCGAACCATAGGCTGATTTTCCTTCCTAGGGTTAAGGTTTGAGTTACGCCTAGGGTAAGGGCTCTATTAACCAGAAAGCCCTGAGTTCCAAGAACACAGCAGCTGCGAAGGACTAGCCAAGAAGAGCGCAAAAGTACCACAACATGCCTGCCTCCACAGCTTTTTCCTTGGGGACATGCCTAATTCCTGGCTGATTTGCCTTTCTCGTCTTAGGGTTGGGGTTTGGCCTAGGGCTAGGATTTTTAAAAGCAGGAAGCCCTGAGTTCCAGGCACACTGGAGCTGTGAAAGGCATCCAAAAGGGAGTGCAAAAGTGCCACAACATGGCTGCTTTCACGGCTTTTTCCTTGGCAAGATGCCTAACATCAGGCTGATTTTCCTTCCCAGGGTTACTGTTAGGCTTAGGCCTAGGGCTAGGATTTTTAAAACTAGGAAGCCCTTAGCTCCAGGCACACTGCAGCTGTTCAAGGCATCCCAAGGGGAGTACAAAAGTGCAACAACATGGCAGCTTTCACAGCTTTTTCCTTGGCACCATCCCTATACCTAGGCTGATTTATCTGCCTAGGGTTAGGGTTAGGGTTCAGCCTAGGGCTTGAATTTTTTTAACCAGGAAGCCCTGAGTTCCAGGCTTACTTCATCTGCCAAAGGCATCCCAAAGGGAGTGCAGAAGTGCCACAACATGGCTGCTTTCACGGCTTTTCCCTTAGGAAGAACCCTAATACCCGGCTGATTTACCTTCCTAGGGTTACTGTTAGGCTTAGGCCTAGGACTTTTAAAACCAGGAAGCCCTGGGCTCCAGGCACACTGCAGCTGCGAAAGGCATCCCAAGGGGAGCGCAAAAGTGACGCAACTTGGCTGCCACCACTGATATTTCCATGAGACCATCCCGAACCATAGGTTGATTTTCCTTCCTAGGGTTAAGGTTTGAGTTACGCCTAGGGTAAGGGCTCTATTAACCAGAAAGCCCTGAGTTCCAAGAACACAGCAGCTGCGAAGGACTAGCCAAGAAGAGCGCAAAAGTACCACAACATGCCTGCCTCCACAGCTTTTTCCTTGGGGACATGCCTAATTCCTGGCTGATTTGCCTTTCTCGTCTTAGGGTTGGGGTTCGGCCTAGGGCTAGGATTTTTAAAATCAGGAAGCCCTGAGTTCCAGGCACACTGGAGCTGTGAAAGGCATCCAAAAGGGAGTGCAAAAGTGCCACAACATGGCTGCTTTCACGGCTTTTTCCTTGGCAAGACGCCTAACACCAGGCTGACTTACTTTCCCAGGGTTACTGTTAGGCTTAGGCCTAGGGCTAGGATTTTTAAAACTAGGAAGCCCTTAGCTCCAGGCACACTGCAGCTGTTCAAGGCATCCCAAGGG
Organism: Ammospiza caudacuta; assembly: GCF_027887145.1. Classification (NCBI taxonomy): domain Eukaryota; kingdom Metazoa; phylum Chordata; class Aves; order Passeriformes; family Passerellidae; genus Ammospiza; species Ammospiza caudacuta. The sequence goes on along the minus strand of NW_026683125.1, from coordinate 939,049 downwards.
GAGTACAAAAGTGCAACAACATGGCAGCTTTCACAGCTTTTTCCTTGGCACCATCCCTATACCTAGGCTGATTTATCTGCCTAGGGTTAGGGTTAGGGTTCAGCCTAGGGCTTGGATTTCTTTAACCAGGAAGCCCTGAGTTCCAGGCTTACTTCATCTGCCAAAGGCATCCCAAAGGGAGTGCAGAAGTGCCACAACATGGCTGCTTTCACGGCTTTTCCCTTAGGAAGAACCCTAATACCCGGCTGATTTACCTTCCTAGGGTTACTGTTAGGCTTAGGCCTAGGACTTTTAAAACCAGGAAGCCCTGGGCTCCAGGCACACTGCAGCTGCAAAAGGCATCCCAAGGGGAGCGCAAAAGTGACGCAACTTGGCTGCCACCACTGATATTTCCATGAGACCATCCCGAACCATAGGCTGATTTTCCTTCCTAGGGTTAAGGTTTGAGTTACGCCTAGGGTAAGGCCTCTATTAACCAGAAAGCCCTGAGTTCCAAGAACACAGCAGCTGCGAAGGACTAGCCAAGAAGAGCGCAAAAGTACCACAACATGCCTGCCTCCACAGCTTTTTCCTTGGGGACATGCCTAATTCCTGGCTGATTTGCCTTTCTCGTCTTAGGGTTGGGGTTCGGCCTAGGGCTAGGATTTTTAAAAGCAGGAAGCCCTGAGTTCCAGGCACACTGGAGCTGTGAAAGGCATCCAAAAGGGAGTGCAAAAGTGCCACAACATGGCTGCTTTCACGGCTTTTTCCTTGGCAAGACGCCTAACACCAGGCTGATTTACCTTCCCAGGGTTACTGTTAGGCTTAGGCCTAGGGCTAGGATTTTTAAAACTAGGAAGCCCTTAGCTCCAGGCACACTGCAGCTGTTCAAGGCATCCCAAGGGGAGTACAAAAGTGCAACAACATGGCAGCTTTCACAGCTTTTTCCTTGGCACCATCCCTATACCTAGGCTGATTTATCTGCCTAGGGTTAGGGTTAGGGTTCAGCCTAGGGCTTGAATTTTTTTAACCAGGAAGCCCTGAGTTCCAGGCTTACTTCATCTGCCAAAGGCATCCCAAAGGGAGTGCAGAAGTGCCACAACATGGCTGCTTTCACGGCTTTTCCCTTAGGAAGAACCCTAATACCCGGCTGATTTACCTTCCTAGGGTTACTGTTAGGCTTAGGCCTAGGACTTTTAAAACCAGGAAGCCCTGGGCTCCAGGCACACTGCAGCTGCAAAAGGCATCCCAAGGGGAGCGCAAAAGTGACGCAACTTGGCTGCCACCACTGATATTTCCATGAGACCATCCCGAACCATAGGTTGATTTTCCTTCCTAGGGTTAAGGTTTGAGTTACGCCTAGGGTAAGGGCTCTATTAACCAGAAAGCCCTGAGTTCCAAGAACACAGCAGCTGCGAAGGACTAGCCAAGAAGAGCGCAAAAGTACCACAACATGCCTGCCTCCACAGCTTTTTCCTTGGGGACATGCCTAATTCCTGGCTGATTTGCCTTTCTCGTCTTAGGGTTGGGGTTCGGCCTAGGGCTAGGATTTTTAAAAGCAGGAAGCCCTGAGTTCCAGGCACACTGGAGCTGTGAAAGGCATCCAAAAGGGAGTGCAAAAGTGCCACAACATGGCTGCTTTCACGGCTTTTTCCTTGGCAAGACGCCTAACACCAGGCTGATTTACCTTCCCAGGGTTACTGTTAGGCTTAGGCCTAGGGCTAGGATTTTTTAAACTAGGAAGCCCTTAGCTCCAGGCACACTGCAGCTGTTCAAGGCATCCCAAGGGGAGTACAAAAGTGCAACAACATGGCAGCTTTCACAGCTTTTTCCTTGGCACCATCCCTATACCTAGGCTGATTTATCTGCCTAGGGTTAGGGTTAGGGTTCAGCCTAGGGCTTGGATTTCTTTAACCAGGAAGCCCTGAGTTCCAGGCTTACTTCATCTGCCAAAGGCATCCCAAAGGGAGTGCAGAAGTGCCACAACATGGCTGCTTTCACGGCTTTTCCCTTAGGAAGAACCCTAATACCCGGCTGATTTACCTTCCTAGGGTTACTGTTAGGCTTAGGCCTAGGACTTTTAAAACCAGGAAGCCCTGGGCTCCAGGCACACTGCAGCTGCGAAAGGCATCCCAAGGGGAGCGCAAAAGTGACGCAACTTGGCTGCCACCACTGATATTTCCATGAGACCATCCCGAACCATAGGCTGATTTTCCTTCCTAGGGTTAAGGTTTGAGTTACGCCTAGGGTAAGGGCTCTATTAACCAGAAAGCCCTGAGTTCCAAGAACACAGCAGCTGCGAAGAACTAGCCAAGAAGAGTGCAAAAGTACCACAACATGCCTGCCTCCACAGCTTTTTCCTTGGGGACATGCCTAATTCCTGGCTGATTTGCCTTTCTCGTCTTAGGGTTGGGGTTCGGCCTAGGGCTAGGATTTTTAAAAGCAGGAAGCCCTGAGTTCCAGGCACACTGGAGCTGTGAAAGGCATCCAAAAGGGAGTGCAAAAGTGCCACAACATGGCTGCTTTCACGGCTTTTTCCTTGGCAAGAAGCCTAACATCAGGCTGATTTACCTTCCCAGGGTTACTGTTAGGCTTAGGCCTAGGGCTAGGATTTTTAAAACTAGGAAGCCCTTAGCTCCAGGCACACTGCAGCTGTTCAAGGCATCCCAAGGGGAGTACAAAAGTGCAACAACATGGCAGCTTTCACAGCTTTTTCCTTGGCACCATCCCTATACCTAGGCTGATTTATCTGCCTAGGGTTAGGGTTAGGGTTCAGCCTAGGGCTTGAATTTTTTTAACCAGGAAGCCCTGAGTTCCAGGCTTACTTCATCTGCCAAAGGCATCCCAAAGGGAGTGCAGAAGTGCCACAACATGGCTGCTTTCACGGCTTTTCCCTTAGGAAGAACCCTAATACCCGGCTGATTTACCTTCCTAGGGTTACTGTTAGGCTTAGGCCTAGGACTTTTAAAACCAGGAAGCCCTGGGCTCCAGGCACACTGCAGCTGCGAAAGGCATCCCAAGGGGAGCGCAAAAGTGACGCAACTTGGCTGCCACCACTGATATTTCCATGAGACCATCCCGAACCATAGGTTGATTTTCCTTCCTAGGGTTAAGGTTTGAGTTACGCCTAGGGTAAGGGCTCTATTAACCAGAAAGCCCTGAGTTCCAAGAACACAGCAGCTGCGAAGGACTAGCCAAGAAGAGCGCAAAAGTACCACAACATGCCTGCCTCCACAGCTTTTTCCTTGGGGACATGCCTAATTCCTGGCTGATTTGCCTTTCTCGTCTTAGGGTTGGGGTTCGGCCTAGGGCTAGGATTTTTAAAAGCAGGAAGCCCTGAGTTCCAGGCACACTGGAGCTGTGAAAGGCATCCAAAAGGGAGTGCAAAAGTGCCACAACATGGCTGCTTTCACGGCTTTTTCCTTGGCAAGACGCCTAACACCAGGCTGACTTACTTTCCCAGGGTTACTGTTAGGCTTAGGCCTAGGGCTAGGATTTTTAAAACTAGGAAGCCCTTAGCTCCAGGCACACTGCAGCTGTTCAAGGCATCCCAAGGGGAGTACAAAAGTGCAACAACATGGCAGCTTTCACAGCTTTTTCCTTGGCACCATCCCTATACCTAGGCTGATTTATCTGCCTAGGGTTAGGGTTAGGGTTCAGCCTAGGGCTTGGATTTCTTTAACCAGGAAGCCCTGAGTTCCAGGCTTACTTCATCTGCCAAAGGCATCCCAAAGGGAGTGCAGAAGTGCCACAACATGGCTGCTTTCACGGCTTTTCCCTTAGGAAGAACCCTAATACCCGGCTGATTTACCTTCCTAGGGTTACTGTTAGGCTTAGGCCTAGGACTTTTAAAACCAGGAAGCCCTGGGCTCCAGGCACACTGCAGCTGCAAAAGGCATCCCAAGGGGAGCGCAAAAGTGACGCAACTTGGCTGCCACCACTGATATTTCCATGAGACCATCCCGAACCATAGGCTGATTTTCCTTCCTAGGGTTAAGGTTTGAGTTACGCCTAGGGTAAGGCCTCTATTAACCAGAAAGCCCTGAGTTCCAAGAACACAGCAGCTGCGAAGGACTAGCCAAGAAGAGCGCAAAAGTACCACAACATGCCTGCCTCCACAGCTTTTTCCTTGGGGACATGCCTAATTCCTGGCTGATTTGCCTTTCTCGTCTTAGGGTTGGGGTTCGGCCTAGGGCTAGGATTTTTAAAAGCAGGAAGCCCTGAGTTCCAGGCACACTGGAGCTGTGAAAGGCATCCAAAAGGGAGTGCAAAAGTGCCACAACATGGCTGCTTTCACGGCTTTTTCCTTGGCAAGACGCCTAACACCAGGCTGATTTACCTTCCCAGGGTTACTGTTAGGCTTAGGCCTAGGGCTAGGATTTTTAAAACTAGGAAGCCCTTAGCTCCAGGCACACTGCAGCTGTTCAAGGCATCCCAAGGGGAGTACAAAAGTGCAACAACATGGCAGCTTTCACAGCTTTTTCCTTGGCACCATCCCTATACCTAGGCTGATTTATCTGCCTAGGGTTAGGGTTAGGGTTCAGCCTAGGGCTTGAATTTTTTTAACCAGGAAGCCCTGAGTTCCAGGCTTACTTCATCTGCCAAAGGCATCCCAAAGGGAGTGCAGAAGTGCCACAACATGGCTGCTTTCACGGCTTTTCCCTTAGGAAGAACCCTAATACCCGGCTGATTTACCTTCCTAGGGTTACTGTTAGGCTTAGGCCTAGGACTTTTAAAACCAGGAAGCCCTGGGCTCCAGGCACACTGCAGCTGCAAAAGGCATCCCAAGGGGAGCGCAAAAGTGACGCAACACTGCTGCCACCACTGATATTTCCATGAGATCATCCCGAACCATAGGTTGATTTTCCTTCCTAGGGTTAAGGTTTGAGTTACGCCTAGGGTAAGGGTTCTATTAACCAGAAAGCCCTGAGTTCCAAGAACACAGCAGCTGCGAAGGACTAGCCAAGAAGAGCGCAAAAGTACCACAACATGCCTGCCTCCACAGCTTTTTCCTTGGGGACATGCCTAATTCCTGGCTGATTTGCCTTTCTCGTCTTAGGGTTGGGGTTCGGCCTAGGGCTAGGATTTTTAAAAGCAGGAAGCCCTGAGTTCCAGGCACACTGCAGCTGTGAAAGGCATCCAAAAGGGAGTGCAAAAGTGCCACAACATGGCTGCTTTCACGGCTTTTTCCTTGGCAAGACGCCTAACACCAGGCTGATTTACCTTCCCAGGGTTACTGTTAGGCTTAGGCCTAGGGCTAGGATTTTTGAAACTAGGAAGCCCTTAGCTCCAGGCACACTGCAGCTGTTCAAGGCATCCCAAGGGGAGTACAAAAGTGCAACAACATGGCAGCTTTCACAGCTTTTTCCTTGGCACCATCCCTATACCTAGGCTGATTTATCTGCCTAGGGTTAGGGTTAGGGTTCAGCCTAGGGCTTGGATTTCTTTAACCAGGAAGCCCTGAGTTCCAGGCTTACTTCATCTGCCAAAGGCATCCCAAAGGGAGTGCAGAAGTGCCACATCATGGCTGCTTTCACGGCTTTTCCCTTAGGAAGAACCCTAATACCCGGCTGATTTACCTTCCTAGGGTTACTGTTAGGCTTAGGCCTAGGACTTTTAAAACCAGGAAGCCCTGGGCTCCAGGCACACTGCAGCTGCAAAAGGCATCCCAAGGGGAGCGCAAAAGTGACGCAACACTGCTGCCACCACTGATATTTCCATGAGATCATCCCGAACCATAGGCAGATTTTCCTTCCTAGGGTTAAGGTTTGAGTTACGCCTAGGGTAAGGGTTCTATTAACCAGAAAGCCCTGAGTTCCAAGAACACAGCAGCTGCGAAGGACTAGCCAAGAAGAGCGCAAAAGTACCACAACATGCCTGCCTCCACAGCTTTTTCCTTGGGGACATGCCTAATTCCTGGCTGATTTGCCTTTCTCGTCTTAGGGTTGGGGTTCGGCCTAGGGCTAGGATTTTTAAAAGCAGGAAGCCCTGAGTTCCAGGCACACTGGAGCTGTGAAAGGCATCCAAAAGGGAGTGCAAAAGTGCCACAACATGGCTGCTTTCACGGCTTTTTCCTTGGCAAGACGCCTAACACCAGGCTGATTTACCTTCCCAGGGTTACTGTTAGGCTTAGGCCTAGGGCTAGGATTTTTTAAACTAGGAAGCCCTTAGCTCCAGGCACACTGCAGCTGTTCAAGGCATCCCAAGGGGAGTACAAAAGTGCAACAACATGGCAGCTTTCACAGCTTTTTCCTTGGCACCATCCCTATACCTAGGCTGATTTATCTGCCTAGGGTTAGGGTTAGGGTTCAGCCTAGGGCTTGGATTTCTTTAACCAGGAAGCCCTGAGTTCCAGGCTTACTTCATCTGCCAAAGGCATCCCAAAGGGAGTGCAGAAGTGCCACAACATGGCTGCTTTCACGGCTTTTCCCTTAGGAAGAACCCTAATACCCGGCTGATTTACCTTCCTAGGGTTACTGTTAGGCTTAGGCCTAGGACTTTTAAAACCAGGAAGCCCTGGGCTCCAGGCACACTGCAGCTGCGAAAGGCATCCCAAGGGGAGCGCAAAAGTGACGCAACTTGGCTGCCACCACTGATATTTCCATGAGACCATCCCGAACCATAGGTTGATTTTCCTTCCTAGGGTTAAGGTTTGAGTTACGCCTAGGGTAAGGGCTCTATTAACCAGAAAGCCCTGAGTTCCAAGAACACAGCAGCTGCGAAGGACTAGCCAAGAAGAGCGCAAAAGTACCACAACATGCCTGCCTCCACAGCTTTTTCCTTGGGGACATGCCTAATTCCTGGCTGATTTGCCTTTCTCGTCTTAGGGTTGGGGTTCGGCCTAGGGCTAGGATTTTTAAAAGCAGGAAGCCCTGAGTTCCAGGCACACTGGAGCTGTGAAAGGCATCCAAAAGGGAGTGCAAAAGTGCCACAACATGGCTGCTTTCACGGCTTTTTCCTTGGCAAGAAGCCTAACATCAGGCTGATTTACCTTCCCAGGGTTACTGTTAGGCTTAGGCCTAGGGCTAGGATTTTTAAAACTAGGAAGCCCTTAGCTCCAGGCACACTGCAGCTGTTCAAGGCATCCCAAGGGGAGTACAAAAGTGCAACAACATGGCAGCTTTCACAGCTTTTTCCTTGGCACCATCCCTATACCTAGGCTGATTTATCTGCCTAGGGTTAGGGTTAGGGTTCAGCCTAGGGCTTGAATTTTTTTAACCAGGAAGCCCTGAGTTCCAGGCTTACTTCATCTGCCAAAGGCATCCCAAAGGGAGTGCAGAAGTGCCACAACATGGCTGCTTTCACGGCTTTTCCCTTAGGAAGAACCCTAATACCCGGCTGATTTACCTTCCTAGGGTTACTGTTAGGCTTAGGCCTAGGACTTTTAAAACCAGGAAGCCCTGGGCTCCAGGCACACTGCAGCTGCAAAAGGCATCCCAAGGGGAGCGCAAAAGTGACGCAACTTGGCTGCCACCACTGATATTTCCATGAGACCATCCCGAACCATAGGCTGATTTTCCTTCCTAGGGTTAAGGTTTGAGTTACGCCTAGGGTAAGGGCTCTATTAACCAGAAAGCCCTGAGTTCCAAGAACACAGCAGCTGCGAAGGACTAGCCAAGAAGAGCGCAAAAGTACCACAACATGCCTGCCTTCACAGCTTTTTCCTTGGGGACATGCCTAATTCCTGGCTGATTTGCCTTTCTCGTCTTAGGGTTGGGGTTCGGCCTAGGGCTAGGATTTTTAAAAGCAGGAAGCCCTGAGTTCCAGGCACACTGGAGCTGTGAAAGGCATCCAAAAGGGAGTGCAAAAGTGCCACAACATGGCTGCTTTCACGGCTTTTTCCTTGGCAAGAAGCCTAACACCAGGCTGACATACTTTCCCAGGGTTACTGTTAGGCTTAGGCCTAGGGCTAGGATTTTTGAAACTAGGAAGCCCTGGGCTCCAGGCACACTGCAGCTGTTCAAGGCATCCCAAGGGGAGTACAAAAGTGCAACAACATGGCAGCTTTCACAGCTTTTTCCTTGGCACCATCCCTATACCTAGGCTGATTTATCTGCCTAGGGTTAGGGTTAGGGTTCAGCCTAGGGCTTGAATTTTTTTAACCAGGAAGCCCTGAGTTCCAGGCTTACTTCATCTGCCAAAGGCATCCCAAAGGGAGTGCAGAAGTGCCACAACATGGCTGCTTTCACGGCTTTTCCCTTAGGAAGAACCCTAATACCCGGCTGATTTACCTTCCTAGGGTTACTGTTAGGCTTAAGCCTAAGACTTTTAAAACCAGGAAGCCCTGGGCTCCAGGCACACTGCAGCTGCGAAAGGCATCCCAAGGGGAGCGCAAAAGTGACGCAACTTGGCTGCCACCACTGATATTTCCATGAGACCATCCCGAACCATAGGCTGATTTTCCTTCCTAGGCTTAAGGTTTGAGTTACGCCTAGGGTAAGGGCTCTATTAACCAGAAAGCCCTGAGTTCCAAGAACACAGCAGCTGCGAAGGACTAGCCAAGAAGAGCGCAAAAGTACCACAACATGCCTGCCTCCACAGCTTTTTCCTTGGGGACATGCCTAATTCCTGGCTGATTTGCCTTTCTCGTCTTAGGGTTGGGGTTCGGCCTAGGGCTAGGATTTTTAAAATCAGGAAGCCCTGAGTTCCAGGCACACTGCAGCTGTGAAAGGCATCCAAAAGGGAGTGCAAAAGTGCCACAACATGGCTGCTTTCACGGCTTTTTCCTTGGCAAGAAGCCTAACACCAGGCTGACATACTTTCCCAGGGTTACTGTTAGGCTTAGGCCTAGGGCTAGGATTTTTGAAACTAGGAAGCCCTGGGCTCCAGGCACACTGCAGCTGTTCAAGGCATCCCAAGGGGAGTACAAAAGTGCAACAACATGGCAGCTTTCACAGCTTTTTCCTTGGCACCATCCCTATACCTAGGCTGATTTATCTGCCTAGGGTTAGGGTTAGGGTTCAGCCTAGGGCTTGGATTTCTTTAACCAGGAAGCCCTGACTTCCAGGCTTACTTCATCTGCCAAAGGCATCCCAAAGGGAGTGCAGAAGTGCCACAACATGGCTGCTTTCACGGCTTTTCCCTTAGGAAGAACCCTAATACCCGGCTGATTTACCTTCCTAGGGTTACTGTTAGGCTTAGGCCTAGGACTTTTAAAACCAGGAAGCCCTGGGCTCCAGGCACACTGCAGCTGTGAAAGGCATCCCAAGGGGAGCGCAAAAGTGACGCAACTTGGCTGCCACCACTGATATTTCCATGAGACCATCCCAAACCATAGGCTGATTTTCCTTCCTAGGGTTAAGGTTTGAGTTACGCCTAGGGTAAGGGCTCTATTAACCAGAAAGCCCTGAGTTCCAAGAACACAGCAGCTGCGAAGGACTAGCCAAGAAGAGCGCAAAAGTACCACAACATGCCTGCCTCCACAGCTTTTTCCTTGGGGACATGCCTAATTCCTGGCTGATTTGCCTTTCTCGTCTTAGGGTTGGGGTTCGGCCTAGGGCTAGGATTTTTAAAAGCAGGAAGCCCTGAGTTCCAGGCACACTGGAGCTGTGAAAGGCATCCAAAAGGGAGTGCAAAAGTGCCACAACATGGCTGCTTTCACGGCTTTTTCCTTGGCAAGAAGCCTAACACCAGGCTGATTTACCTTCCCAGGGTTACTGTTAGGCTTAGGCCTAGGGCTAGGATTTTTGAAACTAGGAAGCCCTTAGCTCCAGGCACACTGCAGCTGTTCAAGGCATCCCAAGGGGAGTACAAAAGTGCAACAACATGGCAGCTTTCACAGCTTTTTCCTTGGCACCATCCCTATACCTAGGCTGATTTATCTGCCTAGGGTTAGGGTTAGGGTTCAGCCTAGGGCTTGGATTTCTTTAACCAGGAAGCCCTGAGTTCCAGGCTTACTTCATCTGCCAAAGGCATCCCAAAGGGAGTGCAGAAGTGCCACAACATGGCTGCTTTCACGGCTTTTCCCTTAGGAAGAACCCTAATACCCGGCTGATTTACCTTCCTAGGGTTACTGTTAGGCTTAGGCCTAGGACTTTTAAAACCAGGAAGCCCTGGGCTCCAGGCACACTGCAGCTGCAAAAGGCATCCCAAGGGGAGCGCAAAAGTGACGCAACACTGCTGCCACCACTGATATTTCCATGAGACCATCCCGAACCATAGGCTGATTTTCCTTCCTAGGGTTAAGGTTTGAGTTACGCCTAGGGTAAGGGTTCTATTAACCAGAAAGCCCTGAGTTCCAAGAACACAGCAGCTGCGAAGGACTAGCCAAGAAGAGTGCAAAAGTACCACAACATGCCTGCCTCCACAGCTTTTTCCTTGGGGACATGCCTAATTCCTGGCTGATTTGCCTTTCTCATCTTAGGGTTGGGGTTCGGCCTAGGGCTAGGATTTTTAAAAGCAGGAAGCCCTGAGTTCCAGGCACACTGGAGCTGTGAAAGGCATCCAAAAGGGAGTGCAAAAGTGCCACAACATGGCTGCTTTCACGGCTTTTTCCTTGGCAAGAAGCCTATCATCTGTCTGACATACTTTCCCAGGGTTACTGTTAGGCTTAGGCCTAGGGCTAGGATTTTTGAAACTAGGAAGCCCTTAGCTCCAGGCACACTGCAGCTGTTCAAGGCATCCCAAGGGGAGTACAAAAGTGCAACAACATGGCAGCTTTCACAGCTTTTTCCTTGGCACCATCCCTATACCTAGGCTGATTTATCTGCCTAGGGTTAGGGTTGGGGTTCAGCCTAGGGCTTGGATTTCTTTAACCAGGAAGCCCTGAGTTCCAGGCTTACTTCATCTGCCAAAGGCATCCCAAAGGGAGTGCAGAAGTGCCACAACATGGCTGCTTTCACGGCTTTTCCCTTAGGAAGAACCCTAATACCCGGCTGATTTACCTTCCTAGGGTTACTGTTAGGCTTAGGCCTAGGACTTTTAAAACCAGGAAGCCCTGGGCTCCAGGCACACTGCAGCTGCGAAAGGCATCCCAAGGGGAGCGCAAAAGTGACGCAACTTGGCTGCCACCACTGATATTTCCATGAGACCATCCCGAACCATAGGCTGATTTTCCTTCCTAGGGTTAAGGTTTGAGTTACGCCTAGGGTAAGGGCTCTATTAACCAGAAAGCCCTGAGTTCCAAGAACACAGCAGCTGCGAAGGACTAGCCAAGAAGAGCGCAAAAGTACCACAACATGCCTGCCTCCACAGCTTTTTCCTTGGGGACATGCCTAATTCCTGGCTGATTTGCCTTTCTCGTCTTAGGGTTGGGGTTCGGCCTAGGGCTAGGATTTTTAAAATCAGGAAGCCCTGAGTTCCAGGCACACTGCAGCTGTGAAAGGCATCCAAAAGGGAGTGCAAAAGTGCCACAACATGGCTGCTTTCACGGCTTTTTCCTTGGCAAGAAGCCTAACACCAGGCTGACATACTTTCCCAGGGTTACTGTTAGGCTTAGGCCTAGGGCTAGGATTTTTGAAACTAGGAAGCCCTGGGCTCCAGGCACACTGCAGCTGTTCAAGGCATCCCAAGGGGAGTACAAAAGTGCAACAACATGGCAGCTTTCACAGCTTTTTCCTTGGCACCATCCCTATACCTAGGCTGATTTATCTGCCTAGGGTTAGGGTTAGGGTTCAGCCTAGGGCTTGGATTTCTTTAACCAGGAAGCCCTGACTTCCAGGCTTACTTCATCTGCCAAAGGCATCCCAAAGGGAGTGCAGAAGTGCCACAACATGGCTGCTTTCACGGCTTTTCCCTTAGGAAGAACCCTAATACCCGGCTGATTTACCTTCCTAGGGTTACTGTTAGGCTTAGGCCTAGGACTTTTAAAACCAGGAAGCCCTGGGCTCCAGGCACACTGCAGCTGCAAAAGGCATCCCAAGGGGAGCGCAAAAGTGACGCAACTTGGCTGCCACCACTGATATTTCCATGAGACCATCCCGAACCATAGGCTGATTTTCCTTCCTAGGGTTAAGGTTTGAGTTACGCCTAGGGTAAGGGCTCTATTAACCAGAAAGCCCTGAGTTCCAAGAACACAGCAGCTGCGAAGGACTAGCCAAGAAGAGCGCAAAAGTACCACAACATGCCTGCCTCCACAGCTTTTTCCTTGGGGACATGCCTAATTCCTGGCTGATTTGCCTTTCTCGTCTTAGGGTTGGGGTTCGGCCTAGGGCTAGGATTTTTAAAAGCAGGAAGCCCTGAGTTCCAGGCACACTGGAGCTGTGAAAGGCATCCAAAAGGGAGTGCAAAAGTGCCACAACATGGCTGCTTTCACGGCTTTTTCCTTGGCAAGACGCCTAACACCAGGCTGATTTACCTTCACAGGGTTACTGTTAGGCTTAGGCCTAGGGCTAGGATTTTTTAAACTAGGAAGCCCTTAGCTCCAGGCACACTGCAGCTGTTCAAGGCATCCCAAGGGGAGTACAAAAGTGCAACAACATGGCAGCTTTCACAGCTTTTTCCTTGGCACCATCCCTATACCTAGGCTGATTTATCTGCCTAGGGTTAGGGTTAGGGTTCAGCCTAGGGCTTGGATTTCTTTAACCAGGAAGCCCTGAGTTCCAGGCTTACTTCATCTGCCAAAGGCATCCCAAAGGGAGTGCAGAAGTGCCACAACATGGCTGCTTTCACGGCTTTTCCCTTAGGAAGAACCCTAATACCCGGCTGATTTACCTTCCTAGGGTTACTGTTAGGCTTAGGCCTAGGACTTTTAAAACCAGGAAGCCCTGGGCTCCAGGCACACTGCAGCTGCAAAAGGCATCCCAAGGGGAGCGCAAAAGTGACGCAACACTGCTGCCACCACTGATATTTCCATGAGACCATCCCGAACCATAGGCTGATTTTCCTTCCTAGGGTTAAGGTTTGAGTTACGCCTAGGGTAAGGGCTCTATTAACCAGAAAGCCCTGAGTTCCAAGAACACAGCAGCTGCGAAGGACTAGCCAAGAAGAGCGCAAAAGTACCACAACATGCCTGCCTTCACAGCTTTTTCCTTGGGGACATGCCTAATTCCTGGCTGATTTGCCTTTCTCGTCTTAGGGTTGGGGTTCGGCCTAGGGCTAGGATTTTTAAAAGCAGGAAGCCCTGAGTTCCAGGCACACTGGAGCTCTGAAAGGCATCCAAAAGGGAGTGCAAAAGTGCCACAACATGGCTGCTTTCACGGCTTTTTCCTTGGCAAGAAGCCTAACACCAGGCTGACATACTTTCCCAGGGTTACTGTTAGGCTTAGGCCTAGGGCTAGGATTTTTGAAACTAGGAAGCCCTGGGCTCCAGGCACACTGCAGCTGTTCAAGGCATCCCAAGGGGAGTACAAAAGTGCAACAACATGGCAGCTTTCACAGCTTTTTCCTTGGCACCATCCCTATACCTAGGCTGATTTATCTGCCTAGGGTTAGGGTTAGGGTTCAGCCTAGGGCTTGGATTTTTTTAACCAGGAAGCCCTGAGTTCCAGGCTTACTTCATCTGCCAAAGGCATCCCAAAGGGAGTGCAGAAGTGCCACAACATGGCTGCTTTCACGGCTTTTCCCTTAGGAAGAACCCTAATACCCGGCTGATTTACCTTCCTAGGGTTACTGTTAGGCTTAGGCCTAAGACTTTTAAAACCAGGAAGCCCTGGGCTCCAGGCACACTGCAGCTGCGAAAGGCATCCCAAGGGGAGCGCAAAAGTGACGCAACTTGGCTGCCACCACTGATATTTCCATGAGACCATCCCGAACCATAGGCTGATTTTCCTTCCTAGGGTTAAGGTTTGAGTTACGCCTAGGGTAAGGGCTCTATTAACCAGAAAGCCCTGAGTTCCAAGAACACAGCAGCTGCGAAGGACTAGCCAAGAAGAGCGCAAAAGTACCACAACATGCCTGCCTCCACAGCTTTTTCCTTGGGGACATGCCTAATTCCTGGCTGATTTGCCTTTCTCGTCTTAGGGTTGGGGTTCGGCCTAGGGCTAGGATTTTTAAAAGCAGGAAGCCCTGAGTTCCAGGCACACTGGAGCTGTGAAAGGCATCCAAAAGGGAGTGCAAAAGTGCCACAACATGGCTGCTTTCACGGCTTTCTCCTTGGCAAGAAGCCTAACACCAGGCTGACATACTTTCCCAGGGTTACTGTTAGGCTTAGGCCTAGGGCTAGGATTTTTGAAACTAGGAAGCCCTGGGCTCCAGGCACACTGCAGCTGTTCAAGGCATCCCAAGGGGAGTACAAAAGTGCAACAACATGGCAGCTTTCACAGCTTTTTCCTTGGCACCATCCCTATACCTAGGCTGATTTATCTGCCTAGGGTTAGGGTTAGGGTTCAGCCTAGGGCTTGGATTTCTTTAACCAGGAAGCCCTGAGTTCCAGGCTTACTTCATCTGCCAAAGGCATCCCAAAGGGAGTGCAGAAGTGCCACAACATGGCTGCTTTCACGGCTTTTCCCTTAGGAAGAACCCTAATACCCGGCTGATTTACCTTCCTAGGGTTACTGTTAGGCTTAGGCCTAGGACTTTTAAAACCAGGAAGCCCTGGGCTCCAGGCACACTGCAGCTGCAAAAGGCATCCCAAGGGGAGCGCAAAAGTGACGCAACTTGGCTGCCACCACTGATATTTCCATGAGACCATCCCGAACCATAGGCTGATTTTCCTTCCTAGGGTTAAAGTTTGAGTTACGCCTAGGGTAAGGGTTCTATTAACCAGAAAGCCCTGAGTTCCAAGAACACAGCAGCTGCGAAGGACTAGCCAAGAAGAGCGCAAAAGTACCACAACATGCCTGCCTCCACAGCTTTTTCCTTGGGGACATGCCTAATTCCTGGCTGATTTGCCTTTCTCGTCTTAGGGTTGGGGTTCGGCCTAGGGCTAGGATTTTTAAAAGCAGGAAGCCCTGAGTTCCAGGCACACTGGAGCTGTGAAAGGCATCCAAAAGGGAGTGCAAAAGTGCCACAACATGGCTGCTTTCAAGGCTTTTTCCTTGGCAAGAAGCCTAACATCAGGCTGATTTACTTTCCCAGGGTTACTGTTAGGCTTAGGCCTAGGGCTAGGATTTTTGAAACTAGGAAGCCCTTAGCTCCAGGCACACTGCAGCTGTTCAAGGCATCCCAAGGGGAGTACAAAAGTGCAACAACATGGCAGCTTTCACAGCTTTTTCCTTGGCACCATCCCTATACCTAGGCTGATTTATCTGCCTAGGGTTAGGGTTAGGGTTCAGCCTAGGGCTTGGATTTCTTTAACCAGGAAGCCCTGAGTTCCAGGCTTACTTCATCTGCCAAAGGCATCCCAAAGGGAGTGCAGAAGTGCCACAACATGGCTGCTTTCACGGCTTTTCCCTTAGGAAGAACCCTAATACCCGGCTGATTTACCTTCCTAGGGTTACTGTTAGGCTTAGGCCTAGGACTTTTAAAACCAGGAAGCCCTGGGCTCCAGGCACACTGCAGCTGCAAAAGGCATCCCAAGGGGAGCGCAAAAGTGACGCAACTTGGCTGCCACCACTGATATTTCCATGAGACCATCCCGAACCATAGGCTGATTTTCCTTCCTAGGGTTAAGGTTTGAGTTACGCCTAGGGTAAGGGCTCTATTAACCAGAAAGCCCTGAGTTCCAAGAACACAGCAGCTGCGAAGGACTAGCCAAGAAGAGCGCAAAAGTACCACAACATGCCTGCTTCCACAGCTTTTTCCTTGGGGACATGCCTAATTCCTGGCTGATTTGCCTTTCTCGTCTTAGGGTTGGGGTTTGGCCTAGGGCTAGGATTTTTAAAAGCAGGAAGCCCTGAGTTCCACGCACACTGGAGCTGTGAAAGGCATCCAAAAGGGAGTGCAAAAGTGCCACAACATGGCTGCTTTCACGGCTTTTTCCTTGGCAAGACGCCTAACATCAGGCTGATTTACCTTCCCAGGGTTACTGTTAGGCTTAGGCCTAGGGCTAGGATTTTTGAAACTAGGAAGCCCTGGGCTCCAGGCACACTGCAGCTGTTCAAGGCATCCCAAGGGGAGTACAAAAGTGCAACAACATGGCAGCTTTCACAGCTTTTTCCTTGGCACCATCCCTATACCTAGGCTGATTTATCTGCCTAGGGTTAGGGTTAGGGTTCAGCCTAGGGCTTGAATTTCTTTAACCAGGAAGCCCTGAGTTCCAGGCTTACTTCATCTGCCAAAGGCATCCCAAAGGGAGTGCAGAAGTGCCACAACATGGCTGCTTTCACGGCTTTTCCCTTAGGAAGAACCCTAATACCCGGCTGATTTACCTTCCTAGGGTTACTGTTAGGCTTAGGCCTAGGACTTTTAAAACCAGGAAGCCCTGGGCTCCAGGCACACTGCAGCTGCGAAAGGCATCCCAAGGGGAGCGCAAAAGTGACGCAACTTGGCTGCCACCACTGATATTTCCATGAGAGCATCCCGAACCATAGGCTGATTTTCCTTCCTAGGGTTAAGGTTTGAGTTACGCCTAGGGTAAGGGTTCTATTAACCAGAAAGCCCTGAGTTCCAAGAACACAGCAGCTGCTAGGACTAGCCAAGAAGAGCGCAAAAGTACCACAACATGCCTGCCTCCACAGCTTTTTCCTTGGGGACATGCCTAATTCCTGGCTGATTTGCCTTTCTCGTCTTAGGGTTGGGGTTCGGCCTAGGGCTAGGATTTTTAAAAGCAGGAAGCCCTGAGTTCCAGGCACACTGGAGCTGTGAAAGGCATCCAAAAGGGAGTGCAAAAGTGCCACAACATGGCTGCTTTCACGGCTTTTTCCTTGGCAAGAAGCCTAACACCAGGCTGACATACTTTCCCAGGGTTACTGTTAGGCTTAGGCCTAGGGCTAGGATTTTTGAAACTAGGAAGCCCTGGGCTCCAGGCACACTGCAGCTGTTCAAGGCATCCCAAGGGGAGTACAAAAGTGCAACAACATGGCAGCTTTCACAGCTTTTTCCTTGGCACCATCCCTATACCTAGGCTGATTTATCTGCCTAGGGTTAGGGTTAGGGTTCAGCCTAGGGCTTGGATTTCTTTAACCAGGAAGCCCTGAGTTCCAGGCTTACTTCATCTGCCAAAGGCATCCCAAAGGGAGTGCAGAAGTGCCACAACATGGCTGCTTTCACGGCTTTTCCCTTAGGAAGAACCCTAATACCCGGCTGATTTACCTTCCTAGGGTTACTGTTAGGCTTAGGCCTAGGACTTTTAAAACCAGGAAGCCCTGGGCTCCAGGCACACTGCAGCTGCGAAAGGCATCCCAAGGGGAGCGCAAAAGTGACGCAACTTGGCTGCCACCACTGATATTTCCATGAGACCATCCCGAACCATAGGCTGATTTTCCTTCCTAGGGTTAAGGTTTGAGTTACGCCTAGGGTAAGGGTTCTATTAACCAGAAAGCCCTGAGTTCCAAGAACACAGCAGCTGCGAAGGACTAGCCAAGAAGAGCGCAAAAGTACCACAACATGCCTGCCTCCACAGCTTTTTCCTTGGGGACATGCCTAATTCCTGGCTGATTTGCCTTTCTCGTCTTAGGGTTGGGGTTCGGCCTAGGGCTAGGATTTTTAAAAGCAGGAAGCCCTGAGTTCCAGGCACACTGCAGCTGTGAAAGGCATCCAAAAGGGAGTGCAAAAGTGCCACAACATGGCTGCTTTCAAGGCTTTTTCCTTGGCAAGAAGCCTAACATCAGGCTGATTTACTTTCCCAGGGTTACTGTTAGGCTTAGGCCTAGGGCTAGGATTTTTGAAACTAGGAAGCCCTTAGCTCCAGGCACACTGCAGCTGTTCAAGGCATCCCAAGGGGAGTACAAAAGTGCAATAACTTGGCAGCTTTCACAGCTTTTTCCTTGGCACCATCCCTATACCTAGGCTGATTTATCTGCCTAGGGTTAGGGTTAGGGTTCAGCCTAGGGCTTGGATTTCTTTAACCAGGAAGCCCTGAGTTCCAGGCTTACTTCATCTGCCAAAGGCATCCCAAAGGGAGTGCAGAAGTGCCACAACATGGCTGCTTTCACGGCTTTTCCCTTAGGAAGAACCCTAATACCCGGCTGATTTACCTTCCTAGGGTTACTGTTAGGCTTAGGCCTAGGACTTTTAAAACCAGGAAGCCCTGGGCTCCAGGCACACTGCAGCTGCAAAAGGCATCCCAAGGGGAGCGCAAAAGTGACGCAACTTGGCTGCCACCACTGATATTTCCATGAGACCATCCCGAACCATAGGCTGATTTTCCTTCCTAGGGTTAAGGTTTGAGTTACGCCTAGGGTAAGGGTTCTATTAACCAGAAAGCCCTGAGTTCCAAGAACACAGCAGCTGCGAAGGACTAGCCAAGAAGAGCGCAAAAGTACCACAACATGCCTGCCTCCACAGCTTTTTCCTTGGGGACATGCCTAATTCCTGGCTGATTTGCCTTTCTCGTCTTAGGGTTGGGGTTCGGCCTAGGGCTAGGATTTTTAAAAGCAGGAAGCCCTGAGTTCCAGGCACACTGGAGCTGTGAAAGGCATCCAAAAGGGAGTGCAAAAGTGCCACAACATGGCTGCTTTCACGGCTTTTTCCTTGGCAAGAAGCCTAACATCAGGCTGATTTACTTTCCCAGGGTTACTGTTAGGCTTAGGCCTAGGGCTAGGATTTTTGAAACTAGGAAGCCCTTAGCTCCAGGCACACTGCAGCTGTTCAAGGCATCCCAAGGGGAGTACAAAAGTGCAACAACATGGCAGCTTTCACAGCTTTTTCCTTGGCACCATCCCTATACCTAGGCTGATTTATCTGCCTAGGGTTAGGGCTAGAGTTCAGCCTAGGGCTTGGATTTCTTTAACCAGGAAGCCCTGAGTTCCAGGCTTACTTCATCTGCCAAAGGCATCCCAAAGGGAGTGCAGAAGTGCCACAACATGGCTGCTTTCACGGCTTTTCCCTTAGGAAGAACCCTAATACCCGGCTGATTTACCTTCCTAGGGTTACTGTTAGGCTTAGGCCTAGGACTTTTAAAACCAGGAAGCCCTGGGCTCCAGGCACACTGCAGCTGCAAAAGGCATCCCAAGGGGAGCGCAAAAGTGACGCAACTTGGCTGCCACCACTAATATTTCCATGAGACCATCCCGAACCATAGGTTGATTTTCCTTCCTAGGGTTAAGGTTTGAGTTACGCCTAGGGTAAGGGCTCTATTAACCAGAAAGCCCTGAGTTCCAAGAACACAGCAGTTGCGAAGGACTAGCCAAGAAGAGCGCAAAAGTACCACAACATGCCTGCCTCCACAGCTTTTTCCTTGGGGACATGCCTAATTCCTGGCTGATTTGCCTTTCTCGTCTTAGGGTTGGGGTTCGGCCTAGGGCTAGGATTTTTAAAAGCAGGAAGCCCTGAGTTCCAGGCACACTGGAGCTGTGAAAGGCATCCAAAAGGGAGTGCAAAAGTTCCACAACATGGCTGCTTTCACGGCTTTTTCCGTGGCAAGAAGCCTAACACCAGGCTGACATACTTTCCCAGGGTTACTGTTAGGCTTAGGCCTAGGGCTAGGATTTTTGAAACTAGGAAGCCCTGGGCTCCAGGCACACTGCAGCTGTTCAAGGCATCCCAAGGGGAGTACAAAAGTGCAACAACATGGCAGCTTTCACAGCTTTTTCCTTGGCACCATCCCTATACCTAGGCTGATTTATCTGCCTAGGGTTAGGGTTAGAGTTCAGCCTAGGGCTTGGATTTCTTTAACCAGGAAGCCCTGAGTTCCAGGCTTACTTCATCTGCCAAAGGCATCCCAAAGGGAGTGCAGAAGTGCCACAACATGGCTGCTTTCACGGCTTTTCCCTTAGGAAGAACCCTAATACCCGGCTGCTTTACCTTCCTAGGGTTACTGTTAGGCTTAGGCCTAGGACTTTTAAAACCAGGAAGCCCTGGGCTCCAGGCACACTGCAGCTGCAAAAGGCATCCCAAGGGGAGCGCAAAAGTGACGCAACTTGGCTGCCACCACTAATATTTCCATGAGACCATCCCGAACCATAGGTTGATTTTCCTTCCTAGGGTTAAGGTTTGAGTTACGCCTAGGGTAAGGGCTCTATTAACCAGAAAGCCCTGAGTTCCAAGAACACAGCAGCTGCGAAGGACTAGCCAAGAAGAGCGCAAAAGTACCACAACATGCCTGCCTCCACAGCTTTTTCCTTGGGGACATGCCTAATTCCTGGCTGATTTGCCTTTCTCGTCTTAGGGTTGGGGTTCGGCCTAGGGCTAGGATTTTTAAAATCAGGAAGCCCTGAGTTCCAGGCACACTGGAGCTGTGAAAGGCATCCAAAAGGGAGTGCAAAAGTGCCACAACATGGCTGCTTTCACGGCTTTTTCCGTGGCAAGAAGCCTAACACCAGGCTGACATACTTTCCCAGGGTTACTGTTAGGCTTAGGCCTAGGGCTAGGATTTTTGAAACTAGGAAGCCCTTAGCTCCAGGCACACTGCAGCTGTTCAAGGCATCCCAAGGGGAGTACAAAAGTGCAACAACATGGCAGCTTTCACAGCTTTTTCCTTGGCACCATCCCTATACCTAGGCTGATTTATCTGCCTAGGGTTAGGGTTAGGGTTCAGCCTAGGGCTTGGATTTCTTTAACCAGGAAGCCCTGAGTTCCAGGCTTACTTCATCTGCCAAAGGCATCCCAAAGGGAGTGCAGAAGTGCCACAACATGGCTGCTTTCACGGCTTTTCCCTTAGGAAGAACCCTAATACCCGGCTGATTTACCTTCCTAGGGTTACTGTTAGGCTTAGGCCTAGGACTTTTAAAACCAGGAAGCCCTGGGCTCCAGGCACACTGCAGCTGCAAAAGGCATCCCAAGGGGAGCGCAAAAGTGACGCAACTTGGCTGCCACCACTGATATTTCCATGAGACCATCCCGAACCATAGGCTGATTTTCCTTCCTAGGGTTAAGGTTTGAGTTACGCCTAGGGTAAGGGCTCTATTAACCAGAAAGCCCTGAGTTCCAAGAACACAGCAGCTGCGAAGGACTAGCCAAGAAGAGCGCAAAAGTACCACAACATGCCTGCCTCCACAGCTTTTTCCTTGGGGACATGCCTAATTCCTGGCTGATTTGCCTTTCTCGTCTTAGGGTTGGGGTTCGGCCTAGGGCTAGGATTTTTAAAAGCAGGAAGCCCTGAGTTCCAGGCACACTGCAGCTGTGAAAGGCATCCAAAAGGGAGTGCAAAAGTGCCACAACATGGCTGCTTTCACGGCTTTTTCCATGGCAAGAAGCCTAACACCAGGCTGATTTACTTTCCCAGGGTTACTGTTAGGCTTAGGCCTAGGGCTAGGATTTTTGAAACTAGGAAGCCCTTAGCTCCAGGCACACTGCAGCTGTTCAAGGCATCCCAAGGGGAGTACAAAAGTGCAACAACATGGCAGCTTTCACAGCTTTTTCCTTGGCACCATCCCTATACCTAGGCTGATTTATCTGCCTAGGGTTAGGGTTAGAGTTCAGCCTAGGGCTTGGATTTCTTTAACCAGGAAGCCCTGAGTTCCAGGCTTACTTCATCTGCCAAAGGCATCCCAAAGGGAGTGCAGAAGTGCCACAACATGGCTGCTTTCACGGCTTTTCCCTTAGGAAGAACCCTAATACCCGGCTGATTTACCTTCCTAGGGTTACTGTTAGGCTTAGGCCTAGGACTTTTAAAACCAGGAAGCCCTGGGCTCCAGGCACACTGCAGCTGCAAAAGGCATCCCAAGGGGAGCGCAAAAGTGATGCAACTTGGCTGCCACCACTGATATTTCCATGAGACCATCCCGAACCATAGGCTGATTTTCCTTCCTAGGGTTAAGGTTTGAGTTACGCCTAGGGTAAGGGTTCTATTAACCAGAAAGCCCTGAGTTCCAAGAACACAGCAGCTGCGAAGGACTAGCCAAGAAGAGCGCAAAAGTACCACAACATGCCTGCCTCCACAGCTTTTTCCTTGGGGACATGCCTAATTCCTGGCTGATTTGCCTTTCTCGTCTTAGGGTTGGGGTTCGGCCTAGGGCTAGGATTTTTAAAAGCAGGAAGCCCTGAGTTCCAGGCACACTGCAGCTGTGAAAGGCATCCAAAAGGGAGTGCAAAAGTGCCACAACATGGCTGCTTTCACGGCTTTTTCCTTGGCAAGAAGCCTAACACCAGGCTGATATACTTTCCCAGGGTTACTGTTAGGCTTAGGCCTAGGGCTAGGATTTTTGAAAATAGGAAGCCCTGGGCTCCAGGCACACTGCAGCTGTTCAAGGCATCCCAAGGGGAGTACAAAAGTGCAACAACATGGCAGCTTTCACAGCTTTTTCCTTGGCACTATCCCTATACCTAGGCTGATTTATCTGCCTAGGGTTAGGGTTAGGGTTCAGCCTAGGGCTTGGATTTCTTTAACCAGGAAGCCCTGAGTTCCAGGCTTACTTCATCTGCCAAAGGCATCCCAAAGGGAGTGCAGAAGTGCCACAACATGGCTGCTTTCACGGCTTTTCCCTTAGGAAGAACCCTAATACCCGGCTGATTTACCTTCCTAGGGTTACTGTTAGGCTTAGGCCTAAGACTTTTAAAACCAGGAAGCCCTGGCCTCCAGGCACACTGCAGCTGCAAAAGGCATCCCAAGGGGAGCGCAAAAGTGACGCAACTTGGCTGCCACCACTGATATTTCCATGAGACCATCCCGAACCATAGGTTGATTTTCCTTCCTAGGGTTAAGGTTTGAGTTACGCCTAGGGTAAGGGCTCTATTAACCAGAAAGCCCTGAGTTCCAAGAACACAGCAGCTGCGAAGGACTAGCCAAGAAGAGCGCAAAAGTACCACAACATGCCTGCCTCCACAGCTTTTTCCTTGGGGACATGCCTAATTCCTGGCTGATTTGCCTTTCTCGTCTTAGGGTTGGGGTTCGGCCTAGGGCTAGGATTTTTAAAAGCAGGAAGCCCTGAGTTCCAGGCACACTGGAGCTGTGAAAGGCATCCAAAAGGGAGTGCAAAAGTGCCACAACATGGCTGCTTTCACGGCTTGTTCCGTGGCAAGAAGCCTAACACCAGGCTGACATACTTTCCCAGGGTTACTGTTAGGCTTAGGCCTAGGGCTAGGATTTTTGAAACTAGGAAGCCCTGGGCTCCAGGCACACTGCAGCTGTTCAAGGCATCCCAAGGGGAGTACAAAAGTGCAACAACATGGCAGCTTTCACAGCTTTTTCCTTGGCACCATCCCTATACCTAGGCTGATTTATCTGCCTAGGGTTAGGGTTAGGGTTCAGCCTAGGGCTTGGATTTCTTTAACCAGGAAGCCCTGAGTTCCAGGCTTACTTCATCTGCCAAAGGCATCCCAAAGGGAGTGCAGAAGTGCCACAACATGGCTGCTTTCACGGCTTTTCCCTTAGGAAGAACCCTAATACCCGGCTGATTTACCTTCCTAGGGTTACTGTTAGGCTTAGGCCTAGGACTTTTAAAACCAGGAAGCCCTGGGCTCCAGGCACACTGCAGCTGCAAAAGGCATCCCAAGGGGAGCGCAAAAGTGACGCAACTTGGCTGCCACCACTGATATTTCCATGAGACCATCCCGAACCATAGGCTGATTTTCCTTCCTAGGGTTAAGGTTTGAGTTACGCCTAGGGTAAGGGCTCTATTAACCAGAAAGCCCTGAGTTCCAAGAACACAGCAGCTGCGAAGGACTAGCCAAGAAGAGCGCAAAAGTACCACAACATGCCTGCCTCCACAGCTTTTTCCTTAAGGACATGCCTAATTCCTGGCTGATTTGCCTTTCTCGTCTTAGGGTTGGGGTTCGGCCTAGGGCTAGGATTTTTAAAAGCAGGAAGCCCTGAGTTCCAGGCACACTGGAGCTGTGAAAGGCATCCAAAAGGGAGTGCAAAAGTGCCACAACATGGCTGCTTTCACGGCTTTTTCCTTGGCAAGAAGCCTAACACCAGGCTGACATACTTTCCCAGGGTTACTGTTAGGCTTAGGCCTAGGGCTAGGATTTTTGAAACTAGGAAGCCCTGGGCTCCAGGCACACTGCAGCTGTTCAAGGCATCCCAAGGGGAGTACAAAAGTGCAACAACATGGCAGCTTTCACAGCTTTTTCCTTGGCACCATCCCTATACCTAGGCTGATTTATCTGCCTAGGGTTAGGGTTAGAGTTCAGCCTAGGGCTTGGATTTCTTTAACCAGGAAGCCCTGAGTTCCAGGCTTACTTCATCTGCCAAAGGCATCCCAAAGGGAGTGCAGAAGTGCCACAACATGGCTGCTTTCACGGCTTTTCCCTTAGGAAGAACCCTAATACCCGGCTGCTTTACCTTCCTAGGGTTACTGTTAGGCTTAGGCCTAGGACTTTTAAAACCAGGAAGCCCTGGGCTCCAGGCACACTGCAGCTGCAAAAGGCATCCCAAGGGGAGCGCAAAAGTGACGCAACTTGGCTGCCACCACTAATATTTCCATGAGACCATCCCGAACCATAGGTTGATTTTCCTTCCTAGGGTTAAGGTTTGAGTTACGCCTAGGGTAAGGGCTCTATTAACCAGAAAGCCCTGAGTTCCAAGAACACAGCAGCTGCGAAGGACTAGCCAAGAAGAGCGCAAAAGTACCACAACATGCCTGCCTCCACAGCTTTTTCCTTGGGGACATGCCTAATTCCTGGCTGATTTGCCTTTCTCGTCTTAGGGTTGGGGTTCGGCCTAGGGCTAGGATTTTTAAAATCAGGAAGCCCTGAGTTCCAGGCACACTGGAGCTGTGAAAGGCATCCAAAAGGGAGTGCAAAAGTGCCACAACATGGCTGCTTTCACGGCTTTTTCCGTGGCAAGAAGCCTAACACCAGGCTGACATACTTTCCCAGGGTTACTGTTAGGCTTAGGCCTAGGGCTAGGATTTTTGAAACTAGGAAGCCCTGGGCTCCAGGCACACTGCAGCTGTTCAAGGCATCCCAAGGGGAGTACAAAAGTGCAACAACATGGCAGCTTTCACAGCTTTTTCCTTGGCACCATCCCTATACCTAGGCTGATTTATCTGCCTAGGGTTAGGGTTAGGGTTCAGCCTAGGGCTTGGATTTCTTTAACCAGGAAGCCCTGAGTTCCAGGCTTACTTCATCTGCCAAAGGCATCCCAAAGGGAGTGCAGAAGTGCCACAACATGGCTGCTTTCACGGCTTTTCCCTTAGGAAGAACCCTAATACCCGGCTGATTTACCTTCCTAGGGTTACTGTTAGGCTTAGGCCTAGGACTTTTAAAACCAGGAAGCCCTGGGCTCCAGGCACACTGCAGCTGCAAAAGGCATCCCAAGGGGAGCGCAAAAGTGACGCAACTTGGCTGCCACCACTGATATTTCCATGAGACCATCCCGAACCATAGGCTGATTTTCCTTCCTAGGGTTAAGGTTTGAGTTACGCCTAGGGTAAGGGCTCTATTAACCAGAAAGCCCTGAGTTCCAAGAACACAGCAGCTGCGAAGGACTAGCCAAGAAGAGCGCAAAAGTACCACAACATGCCTGCCTCCACAGCTTTTTCCTTGGGGACATGCCTAATTCCTGGCTGATTTGCCTTTCTCGTCTTAGGGTTGGGGTTCGGCCTAGGGCTAGGATTTTTAAAAGCAGGAAGCCCTGAGTTCCAGGCACACTGCAGCTGTGAAAGGCATCCAAAAGGGAGTGCAAAAGTGCCACAACATGGCTGCTTTCACGGCTTTTTCCATGGCAAGAAGCCTAACACCAGGCTGATTTACTTTCCCAGGGTTACTGTTAGGCTTAGGCCTAGGGCTAGGATTTTTGAAACTAGGAAGCCCTTAGCTCCAGGCACACTGCAGCTGTTCAAGGCATCCCAAGGGGAGTACAAAAGTGCAACAACATGGCAGCTTTCACAGCTTTTTCCTTGGCACCATCCCTATACCTAGGCTGATTTATCTGCCTAGGGTTAGGGTTAGAGTTCAGCCTAGGGCTTGGATTTCTTTAACCAGGAAGCCCTGAGTTCCAGGCTTACTTCATCTGCCAAAGGCATCCCAAAGGGAGTGCAGAAGTGCCACAACATGGCTGCTTTCACGGCTTTTCCCTTAGGAAGAACCCTAATACCCGGCTGATTTACCTTCCTAGGGTTACTGTTAGGCTTAGGCCTAGGACTTTTAAAACCAGGAAGCCCTGGGCTCCAGGCACACTGCAGCTGCAAAAGGCATCCCAAGGGGAGCGCAAAAGTGATGCAACTTGGCTGCCACCACTGATATTTCCATGAGACCATCCCGAACCATAGGCTGATTTTCCTTCCTAGGGTTAAGGTTTGAGTTACGCCTAGGGTAAGGGTTCTATTAACCAGAAAGCCCTGAGTTCCAAGAACACAGCAGCTGCGAAGGACTAGCCAAGAAGAGCGCAAAAGTACCACAACATGCCTGCCTCCACAGCTTTTTCCTTGGGGACATGCCTAATTCCTGGCTGATTTGCCTTTCTCGTCTTAGGGTTGGGGTTCGGCCTAGGGCTAGGATTTTTAAAAGCAGGAAGCCCTGAGTTCCAGGCACACTGCAGCTGTGAAAGGCATCCAAAAGGGAGTGCAAAAGTGCCACAACATGGCTGCTTTCACGGCTTTTTCCTTGGCAAGAAGCCTAACACCAGGCTGATATACTTTCCCAGGGTTACTGTTAGGCTTAGGCCTAGGGCTAGGATTTTTGAAAATAGGAAGCCCTGGGCTCCAGGCACACTGCAGCTGTTCAAGGCATCCCAAGGGGAGTACAAAAGTGCAACAACATGGCAGCTTTCACAGCTTTTTCCTTGGCACTATCCCTATACCTAGGCTGATTTATCTGCCTAGGGTTAGGGTTAGGGTTCAGCCTAGGGCTTGGATTTCTTTAACCAGGAAGCCCTGAGTTCC
Source organism: Ammospiza caudacuta (assembly GCF_027887145.1). Lineage (NCBI taxonomy): Eukaryota > Metazoa > Chordata > Aves > Passeriformes > Passerellidae > Ammospiza > Ammospiza caudacuta. The sequence goes on along the minus strand of NW_026683125.1, from coordinate 912,386 downwards.
AGGCTTACTTCATCTGCCAAAGGCATCCCAAAGGGAGTGCAGAAGTGCCACAACATGGCTGCTTTCACGGCTTTTCCCTTAGGAAGAATCCTAATACCCGGCTGATTTACCTTCCTAGGGTTACTGTTAGGCTTAGGCCTAGGACTTTTAAAACCAGGAAGCCCTGGCCTCCAGGCACACTGCAGCTGCAAAAGGCATCCCAAGGGGAGCGCAAAAGTGACGCAACTTGGCTGCCACCACTGATATTTCCATGAGACCATCCCGAACCATAGGTTGATTTTCCTTCTTAGGGTTAAGGTTTGAGTTACGCCTAGGGTAAGGGCTCTATTAACCAGAAAGCCCTGAGTTCCAAGAACACAGCAGCTGCGAAGGACTAGCCAAGAAGAGCGCAAAAGTACCACAACATGCCTGCCTCCACAGCTTTTTCCTTGGGGACATGCCTAATTCCTGGCTGATTTGCCTTTCTCGTCTTAGGGTTGGGGTTCGGCCTAGGGCTAGGATTTTTAAAAGCAGGAAGCCCTGAGTTCCAGGCACACTGGAGCTGTGAAAGGCATCCAAAAGGGAGTGCAAAAGTGCCACAACATGGCTGCTTTCACGGCTTGTTCCGTGGCAAGAAGCCTAACACCAGGCTGACATACTTTCCCAGGGTTACTGTTAGGCTTAGGCCTAGGGCTAGGATTTTTGAAACTAGGAAGCCCTGGGCTCCAGGCACACTGCAGCTGTTCAAGGCATCCCAAGGGGAGTACAAAAGTGCAACAACATGGCAGCTTTCACAGCTTTTTCCTTGGCACCATCCCTATACCTAGGCTGATTTATCTGCCTAGGGTTAGGGTTAGGGTTCAGCCTAGGGCTTGGATTTCTTTAACCAGGAAGCCCTGAGTTCCAGGCTTACTTCATCTGCCAAAGGCATCCCAAAGGGAGTGCAGAAGTGCCACAACATGGCTGCTTTCACGGCTTTTCCCTTAGGAAGAACCCTAATACCCGGCTGATTTACCTTCCTAGGGTTACTGTTAGGCTTAGGCCTAGGACTTTTAAAACCAGGAAGCCCTGGGCTCCAGGCACACTGCAGCTGCAAAAGGCATCCCAAGGGGAGCGCAAAAGTGACGCAACTTGGCTGCCACCACTGATATTTCCATGAGACCATCCCGAACCATAGGCTGATTTTCCTTCCTAGGGTTAAGGTTTGAGTTACGCCTAGGGTAAGGGCTCTATTAACCAGAAAGCCCTGAGTTCCAAGAACACAGCAGCTGCGAAGGACTAGCCAAGAAGAGCGCAAAAGTACCACAACATGCCTGCCTCCACAGCTTTTTCCTTAAGGACATGCCTAATTCCTGGCTGATTTGCCTTTCTCGTCTTAGGGTTGGGGTTCGGCCTAGGGCTAGGATTTTTAAAAGCAGGAAGCCCTGAGTTCCAGGCACACTGGAGCTGTGAAAGGCATCCAAAAGGGAGTGCAAAAGTGCCACAACATGGCTGCTTTCACGGCTTTTTCCTTGGCAAGAAGCCTAACACCAGGCTGACATACTTTCCCAGGGTTACTGTTAGGCTTAGGCCTAGGGCTAGGATTTTTGAAACTAGGAAGCCCTTAGCTCCAGGCACACTGCAGCTGTTCAAGGCATCCCAAGGGGAGTACAAAAGTGCAACAACATGGCAGCTTTCACAGCTTTTTCCTTGGCACCATCCCTATACCTAGGCTGATTTATCTGCCTAGGGTTAGGGTTAGGGTTCAGCCTAGGGCTTGGATTTCTTTAACCAGGAAGCCCTGAGTTCCAGGCTTACTTCATCTGCCAAAGGCATCCCAAAGGGAGTGCAGAAGTGCCACAACATGGCTGCTTTCATGGCTTTTCCCTTAGGAAGAACCCTAATACCCGGCTGATTTACCTTCCTAGGGTTACTGTTAGGCTTAGGCCTAGGACTTTTAAAACCAGGAAGCCCTGGGCTCCAGGCACACTGCAGCTGCAAAAGGCATCCCAAGGGGAGCGCAAAAGTGACGCAACTTGGCTGCCACCACTGATATTTCCATGAGACCATCCCGAACCATAGGCTGATTTTCCTTCCTAGGGTTAAGGTTTGAGTTACGCCTAGGGTAAGGGCTCTATTAACCAGAAAGCCCTGAGTTCCAAGAACACAGCAGCTGCGAAGGACTAGCCAAGAAGAGCGCAAAAGTACCACAACATGCCTGCCTCCACAGCTTTTTCCTTGGGGACATGCCTAATTCCTGGCTGATTTGCCTTTCTCGTCTTAGGGTTGGGGTTCGGCCTAGGGCTAGGATTTTTAAAAGCAGGAAGCCCTGAGTTCCAGGCACACTGGAGCTGTGAAAGGCATCCAAAAGGGAGTGCAAAAGTGCCACAACATGGCTGCTTTCACGGCTTTTTCCTTGGCAAGAAGCCTAACACCAGGCTGACATACTTTCCCAGGGTTACTGTTAGGCTTAGGCCTAGGGCTAGGATTTTTGAAACTAGGAAGCCCTGGGCTCCAGGCACACTGCAGCTGTTCAAGGCATCCCAAGGGGAGTACAAAAGTGCAACAACATGGCAGCTTTCACAGCTTTTTCCTTGGCACCATCCCTATACCTAGGCTGATTTATCTGCCTAGGGTTAGGGTGAAGCTTCAGCCTAGGGCTTGGATTTCTTTAACCAGGAAGCCCTGAGTTCCAGGCTTACTTCATCTGCCAAAGGCATCCCAAAGGGAGTGCAGAAGTGCCACAACATGGCTGCTTTCACGGCTTTTCCCTTAGGAAGAACCCTAATACCCGGCTGATTTACCTTCCTAGGGTTACTGTTAGGCTTAGGCCTAGGACTTTTAAAACCAGGAAGCCCTGGGCTCCAGGCACACTGCAGCTGCAAAAGGCATCCCAAGGGGAGCGCAAAAGTGACGCAACTTGGCTGCCACCACTGATATTTCCATGAGACCATCCCGAACCATAGGCTGATTTTCCTTCCTAGGGTTAAGGTTTGAGTTACGCCTAGGGTAAGGGCTCTATTAACCAGAAAGCCCTGAGTTCCAAGAACACAGCAGCTGCGAAGGACTAGCCAAGAAGAGCGCAAAAGTACCACAACATGCCTGCCTCCACAGCTTTTTCCTTGGGGACATGCCTAATTCCTGGCTGATTTGCCTTTCTCGTCTTAGGGTTGGGGTTCGGCCTAGGGCTAGGATTTTTAAAAGCAGGAAGCCCTGAGTTCCAGGCACACTGGAGCTGTGAAAGGCATCCAAAAGGGAGTGCAAAAGTGCCACAACATGGCTGCTTTCATGGCTTTTTCCATGGCAAGAAGCCTAACACCAGGCTGATTTACTTTCCCAGGGTTACTGTTAGGCTTAGGCCTAGGGCTAGGATTTTTGAAACTAGGAAGCCCTTAGCTCCAGGCACACTGCAGCTGTTCAAGGCATCCCAAGGGGAGTACAAAAGTGCAACAACATGGCAGCTTTCACAGCTTTTTCCTTGGCACCATCCCTATACCTAGGCTGATTTATCTGCCTAGGGTTAGGGTTAGAGTTCAGCCTAGGGCTTGGATTTCTTTAACCAGGAAGCCCTGAGTTCCAGGCTTACTTCATCTGCCAAAGGCATCCCAAAGGGAGTGCAGAAGTGCCACAACATGGCTGCTTTCACGGCTTTTCCCTTAGGAAGAACCCTAATACCCGGCTGATTTACCTTCCTAGGGTTACTGTTAGGCTTAGGCCTAGGACTTTTAAAACCAGGAAGCCCTGGGCTCCAGGCACACTGCAGCTGCAAAAGGCATCCCAAGGGGAGCGCAAAAGTGACGCAACTTGGCTGCCACCACTGATATTTCCATGAGACCATCCCGAACCATAGGCTGATTTTCCTTCCTAGGGTTAAGGTTTGAGTTACGCCTAGGGTAAGGGTTCTATTAACCAGAAAGCCCTGAGTTCCAAGAACACAGCAGCTGCGAAGGACTAGCCAAGAAGAGCGCAAAAGTACCACAACATGCCTGCCTCCACAGCTTTTTCCTTGGGGACATGCCTAATTCCTGGCTGATTTGCCTTTCTCGTCTTAGGGTTGGGGTTCGGCCTAGGGCTAGGATTTTTAAAAGCAGGAAGCCCTGAGTTCCAGGCACACTGGAGCTGTGAAAGGCATCCAAAAGGGAGTGCAAAAGTGACACAACATGGCTGCTTTCACGGCTTTTTCCTTGGCAAGACGCCTAACACCAGGCTGATTTACCTTCCCAGGGTTACTGTTAGGCTTAGGCCTAGGGCTAGGATTTTTAAAACTAGGAAGCCCTTAGCTCCAGGCACACTGCAGCTGTTCAAGGCATCCCAAGGGGAGTACAAAAGTGCAACAACATGGCAGCTTTCACAGCTTTTTCCTTGGCACTGTCCCTATACGTAGGCTGATTTATCTGCCTAGGGTTAGGGTTAGGGTTCAGCCTAGGGCTTGGATTTCTTTAACCAGGAAGCCCTGAGTTCCAGGCTTACTTCATCTGCCAAAGGCATCCCAAAGGGAGTGCAGAAGTGCCACAACATGGCTGCTTTCACGGCTTTTCCCTTAGGAAGAACCCTAATACCCGGCTGATTTACCTTCCTAGGGTTACTGTTAGGCTTAGGCCTAGGACTTTTAAAACCAGGAAGCCCTGGGCTCCAGGCACACTGCAGCTGCAAAAGGCATCCCAAGGGGAGCGCAAAAGTGACGCAACTTGGCTGCCACCACTGATATTTCCATGAGACCATCCCGAACCATAGGTTGATTTTCCTTCCTAGGGTTAAAGTTTGAGTTACGCCTAGGGTAAGGGCTCTATTAACCAGAAAGCCCTGAGTTCCAAGAACACAGCAGCTGCGAAGGACTAGCCAAGAAGAGCGCAAAAGTACCACAACATGCCTGCCTCCACAGCTTTTTCCTTGGGGACATGCCTAATTCCTGGCTGATTTGCCTTTCTCGTCTTAGGGTTGGGGTTCGGCCTAGGGCTAGGATTTTTAAAAGCAGGAAGCCCTGAGTTCCAGGCACACTGGAGCTGTGAAAGGCATCCAAAAGGGAGTGCAAAAGTGCCACAACATGGCTGCTTTCACGGCTTTTTCCGTGGCAAGAAGCCTAACACCAGGCTGACATACTTTCCCAGGGTTACTGTTAGGCTTAGGCCTAGGGCTAGGATTTTTGAAACTAGGAAGCCCTGGGCTCCAGGCACACTGCAGCTGTTCAAGGCATCCCAAGGGGAGTACAAAAGTGCAACAACATGGCAGCTTTCACAGCTTTTTCCTTGGCACCATCCCTATACCTAGGCTGATTTATCTGCCTAGGGTTAGGGTTAGGGTTCAGCCTAGGGCTTGGATTTCCTTAACCAGGAAGCCCTGAGTTCCAGGCTTACTTCATCTGCCAAAGGCATCCCAAAGGGAGTGCAGAAGTGCCACAACATGGCTGCTTTCACGGCTTTTCCCTTAGGAAGAACCCTAATACCCGGCTGATTTACCTTCCTAGGGTTACTGTTAGGCTTAGGCCTAGGACTTTTAAAACCAGGAAGCCCTGGGCTCCAGGCACACTGCAGCTGCAAAAGGCATCCCAAGGGGAGCGCAAAAGTGACGCAACTTGGCTGCCACCACTGATATTTCCATGAGACCATCCCGAACCATAGGCTGATTTTCCTTCCTAGGGTTAAGGTTTGAGTTACACCTAGGGTAAGGGCTCTATTAACCAGAAAGCCCTGAGTTCCAAGAACACAGCAGCTGCGAAGGACTAGCCAAGAAGAGCGCAAAAGTACCACAACATGCCTGCCTCCACAGCTTTTTCCTTGGGGACATGCCTAATTCCTGGCTGATTTGCCTTTCTCGTCTTAGGGTTGGGGTTCGGCCTAGGGCTAGGATTTTTAAAAGCAGGAAGCCCTGAGTTCCAGGCACACTGGAGCTGTGAAAGGCATCCAAAAGGGAGTGCAAAAGTGCCACAACATGGCTGCTTTCACGGCTTTTTCCTTGGCAAGACGCCTAACATCAGGCTGATTTACTTTCCCAGGGTTACTGTTAGGCTTAGGCCTAGGGCTAGGATTTTTAAAACTAGGAAGCCCTTAGCTCCAGGCACACTGCAGCTGTTCAAGGCATCCCAAGGGGTGTACAAAAGTGCAACAACATGGCAGCTTTCACAGCTTTTTCCTTGGCACCATCCCTATACCTAGGCTGATTTATCTGCCTAGGGTTAGGGTTAGAGTTCAGCCTAGGGCTTGGATTTCTTTAACCAGGAAGCCCTGAGTTCCAGGCTTACTTCATCTGCCAAAGGCATCCCAAAGGGAGTGCAGAAGTGCCACAACATGGCTGCTTTCACGGCTTTTCCCTTAGGAAGAACCCTAATACCTGGCTGATTTACCTTCCTAGGGTTACTGTTAGGCTTAGGCCTAGGACTTTTAAAACCAGGAAGCCCTGGGCTCCAGGCACACTGCAGCTGCAAAAGGCATCCCAAGGGGAGCGCAAAAGTGACGCAACTTGGCTGCCACCACTGATATTTCCGTGAGACCATCCCGAACCATAGGCTGATTTTCCTTCCTAGGGTTAAGGTTTGAGTTACGCCTAGGGTAAGGGTTCTATTAACCAGAAAGCCCTGAGTTCCAAGAACACAGCAGCTGCGAAGGACTAGCCAAGAAGAGCGCAAAAGTACCACAACATGCCTGCCTCCACAGCTTTTTCCTTGGGGACATGCCTAATTCCTGGCTGATTTGCCTTTCTCGTCTTAGGGTTGGGGTTCGGCCTAGGGCTAGGATTTTTAAAAGCAGGAAGCCCTGAGTTCCAGGCACACTGGAGCTGTGAAAGGCATCCAAAAGGGAGTGCAAAAGTGCCACAACATGGCTGCTTTCACGGCTTTTTCCTTGGCAAGAAGCCTAACACCAGGCTGACATACTTTCCCAGGGTTACTGTTAGGCTTAGGCCTAGGGCTAGGATTTTTGAAACTAGGAAGCCCTGGGCTCCAGGCACACTGCAGCTGTTCAAGGCATCCCAAGGGGAGTACAAAAGTGCAACAACATGGCAGCTTTCACAGCTTTTTCCTTGGCACTATCCCTATACCTAGGCTGATTTATCTGCCTAGGGTTAGGGTTAGGGTTCAGCCTAGGGCTTGGATTTATTTAACCAGGAAGCCCTGAGTTCCAGGCTTACTTCATCTGCCAAAGGCATCCCAAAGGGAGTGCAGAAGTGCCACAACATGGCTGCTTTCATGGCTTTTCCCTTAGGAAGAACCCTAATACCCGGCTGATTTACCTTCCTAGGGTTACTGTTAGGCTTAGGCCTAGGACTTTTAAAACCAGGAAGCCCTGGGCTCCAGGCACACTGCAGCTGCAAAAGGCATCCCAAGGGGAGCGCAAAAGTGACGTAACTTGGCTGCCACCACTGATATTTCCATGAGACCATCCCGAACCATAGGTTGATTTTCCTTCTTAGGGTTAAGGTTTGAGTTACGCCTAGGGTAAGGGCTCTATTAACCAGAAAGCCCTGAGTTCCAAGAACACAGCAGCTGCGAAGGACTAGCCAAGAAGAGCGCAAAAGTACCACAACATGCCTGCCTCCACAGCTTTTTCCTTGGGGACATGCCTAATTCCTGGCTGATTTGCCTTTCTCGTCTTAGGGTTGGGGTTCGGCCTAGGGCTAGGATTTTTAAAAGCAGGAAGCCCTGAGTTCCAGGCACACTGGAGCTGTGAAAGGCATCCAAAAGGGAGTGCAAAAGTGCCACAACATGGCTGCTTTCATGGCTTTTTCCGTGGCAAGAAGCCTAACACCAGGCTGACATACTTTCCCAGGGTTACTGTTAGGCTTAGGCCTAGGGCTAGGATATTTGAAACTAGGAGGCCCTGGGCTCCAGGCACACTGCAGCTGTTCAAGGCATCCCAAGGGGAGTACAAAAGTGCAACAACATGGCAGCTTTCACAGCTTTTTCCTTGGCACCATCCCTATACCTAGGCTGATTTATCTGCCTAGGGTTAGGGTGAAGCTTCAGCCTAGGGCTTGGATTTCCTTAACCAGGAAGCCCTGAGTTCCAGGCTTACTTCATCTGCCAAAGGCATCCCAAAGGGAGTGCAGAAGTGCCACAACATGGCTGCTTTCACGGCTTTTCCCTTAGGAAGAACCCTAATACCCGGCTGATTTACCTTCCTAGGGTTACTGTTAGGCTTAGGCCTAGGACTTTTAAAACCAGGAAGCCCTGGGCTCCAGGCACACTGCAGCTGCAAAAGGCATCCCAAGGGGAGCGCAAAAGTGACGTAACTTGGCTGCCACCACTGATATTTCCATGAGACCATCCCGAACCATAGGTTGATTTTCCTTCTTAGGGTTAAGGTTTGAGTTACGCCTAGGGTAAGGGCTCTATTAACCAGAAAGCCCTGAGTTCCAAGAACACAGCAGCTGCGAAGGACTAGCCAAGAAGAGCGCAAAAGTACCACAACATGCCTGCCTCCACAGCTTTTTCCTTGGGGACATGCCTAATTCCTGGCTGATTTGCCTTTCTCGTCTTAGGGTTGGGGTTCGGCCTAGGGCTAGGATTTTTAAAAGCAGGAAGCCCTGAGTTCCAGGCACACTGGAGCTGTGAAAGGCATCCAAAAGGGAGTGCAAAAGTGCCACAACATGGCTGCTTTCATGGCTTTTTCCGTGGCAAGAAGCCTAACACCAGGCTGACATACTTTCCCAGGGTTACTGTTAGGCTTAGGCCTAGGGCTAGGATTTTTGAAACTAGGAGGCCCTGGGCTCCAGGCACACTGCAGCTGTTCAAGGCATCCCAAGGGGAGTACAAAAGTGCAACAACATGGCAGCTTTCACAGCTTTTTCCTTGGCACCATCCCTATACCTAGGCTGATTTATCTGCCTAGGGTTAGGGTTAGGGTTCAGCCTAGGGCTTGGATTTCCTTAACCAGGAAGCCCTGAGTTCCAGGCTTACTTCATCTGCCAAAGGCATCCCAAAGGGAGTGCAGAAGTGCCACAACATGGCTGCTTTCACGGCTTTTCCCTTAGGAAGAACCCTAATACCCGGCTGATTTACCTTCCTAGGGTTACTGTTAGGCTTAGGCCTAGGACTTTTAAAACCAGGAAGCCCTGGGCTCCAGGCACACTGCAGCTGCAAAAGGCATCCCAAGGGGAGCGCAAAAGTGACGCAACTTGGCTGCCACCACTGATATTTCCATGAGACCATCCCGAACCATAGGCTGATTTTCCTTCCTAGGGTTAAGGTTTGAGTTACGCCTAGGGTAAGGGCTCTATTAACCAGAAAGCCCTGAGTTCCAAGAACACAGCAGCTGCGAAGGACTAGCCAAGAAGAGCGCAAAAGTACCACAACATGCCTGCCTCCACAGCTTTTTCCTTGGGGACATGCCTAATTCCTGGCTGATTTGCCTTTCTCGTCTTAGGGTTGCGGTTCGGCCTAGGGCTAGGATTTTTAAAAGCAGGAAGCCCTGAGTTCCAGGCACACTGGAGCTGTGAAAGGCATCCAAAAGGGAGTGCAAAAGTGCCACAACATGGCTGCTTTCACGGCTTTTTCCTTGGCAAGACGCCTAACACCAGGCTGATTTACCTTCCCAGGGTTACTGTTAGGCTTAGGCCTAGGGCTAGGATTTTTGAAACTAGGAAGCCCTGGGCTCCAGGCACACTGCAGCTGTTCAAGGCATCCCATGGGGAGTACAAAAGTGCAACAACATGGCAGCTTTCACAGCTTTTTCCTTGGCACCATCCCTATACCTAGGCTGATTTATCTGCCTAGGGTTAGGGTTAGAGTTCAGCCTAGGGCTTGGATTTCTTTAACCAGGAAGCCCTGAGTTCCAGGCTTACTTCATCTGCCAAAGGCATCCCAAAGGGAGTGCAGAAGTGCCACAACATGGCTGCTTTCACGGCTTTTCCCTTAGGAAGAACCCTAATACCCGGCTGATTTACCTTCCTAGGGTTACTGTTAGGCTTAGGCCTAGGACTTTTAAAACCAGGAAGCCCTGTGCTCCAGGCACACTGCAGCTGCAAAAGGCATCCCAAGGGGAGCGCAAAAGTGACGCAACTTGGCTGCCACCACTGATATTTCCATGAGACCATCCCGAACCATAGGCTGATTTTCCTTCCTAGGGTTAAGGTTTGAGTTACGCCTAGGGTAAGGGTTCTATTAACCAGAAAGCCCTGAGTTCCAAGAACACAGCAGCTGCGAAGGACTAGCCAAGAAGAGCGCAAAAGTACCACAACATGCCTGCCTCCACAGCTTTTTCCTTGGGGACATGCCTAATTCCTGGCTGATTTGCCTTTCTCGTCTTAGGGTTGGGGTTCGGCCTAGGGCTAGGATTTTTAAAAGCAGGAAGCCCTGAGTTCCAGGCACACTGCAGCTGTGAAAGGCATCCAAAAGGGAGTGCAAAAGTGCCACAACATGGCTGCTTTCACGGCTTTTTCCTTGGCAAGACGCCTAACACCAGGCTGATTTACCTTCCCAGGGTTACTGTTAGGCTTAGGCCTAGGGCTAGGATTTTTAAAACTAGGAAGCCCTTAGCTCCAGGCACACTGCAGCTGTTCAAGGCATCCCAAGGGGAGTACAAAAGTGCAACAACATGGCAGCTTTCACAGCTTTTTCCTTGGCACCATCCCTATACCTAGGCTGATTTATCTGCCTAGGGTTAGGGTTAGGGTTCAGCCTAGGGCTTGGATTTCTTTAACCAGGAAGCCCTGAGTTCCAGGCTTACTTCATCTGCCAAAGGCATCCCAAAGGGAGTGCAGAAGTGCCACAACATGGCTGCTTTCACGGCTTTTCCCTTAGGAAGAACCCTAATACCCGGCTGATTTACCTTCCTAGGGTTACTGTTAGGCTTAGGCCTAGGACTTTTAAAACCAGGAAGCCCTGGGCTCCAGGCACACTGCAGCTGCAAAAGGCATCCCAAGGGGAGCGCAAAAGTGACGCAACTTGGCTGCCACCACTGATATTTCCATGAGACCATCCCGAACCATAGGCTGATTTTCCTTCCTAGGGTTAAGGTTTGAGTTACGCCTAGGGTAAGGGTTCTATTAACCAGAAAGCCCTGAGTTCCAAGAACACAGCAGCTGCGAAGGACTAGCCAAGAAGAGCGCAAAAGTACCACAACATGCCTGCCTCCACAGCTTTTTCCTTGGGGACATGCCTAATTCCTGGCTGATTTGCCTTTCTCGTCTTAGGGTTGGGGTTCGGCCTAGGGCTAGGATTTTTAAAAGCAGGAAGCCCTGAGTTCCAGGCACACTGGAGCTGTGAAAGGCATCCAAAAGGGAGTGCAAAAGTGCCACAACATGGCTGCTTTCACGGCTTTTTCCTTGGCAAGAAGCCTAACACCAGGCTGACATACTTTCCCAGGGTTACTGTTAGGCTTAGGCCTAGGGCTAGGATTTTTGAAACTAGGAAGCCCTGGGCTCCAGGCACACTGCAGCTGTTCAAGGCATCCCAAGGGGAGTACAAAAGTGCAACAACATGGCAGCTTTCACAGCTTTTTCCTTGGCACCATCCCTATACCTAGGCTGATTTATCTGCCTAGGGTTAGGGTGAAGCTTCAGCCTAGGGCTTGGATTTCCTTAACCAGGAAGCCCTGAGTTCCAGGCTTACTTCATCTGCCAAAGGCATCCCAAAGGGAGTGCAGAAGTGCCACAACATGGCTGCTTTCACGGCTTTTCCCTTAGGAAGAACCCTAATACCCGGCTGATTTACCTTCCTAGGGTTACTGTTAGGCTTAGGCCTAGGACTTTTAAAACCAGGAAGCCCTGGGCTCCAGGCACACTGCAGCTGCAAAAGGCATCCCAAGGGGAGCGCAAAAGTGACGCAACTTGGCTGCCACCACTGATATTTCCATGAGACCATCCCGAACCATAGGCTGATTTTCCTTCCTAGGGTTAAGGTTTGAGTTACGCCTAGGGTAAGGGCTCTATTAACCAGAAAGCCCTGAGTTCCAAGAACACAGCAGCTGCGAAGGACTACCCAAGAAGAGCGCAAAAGTACCACAACATGCCTGCCTCCACAGCTTTTTCCTTGGGGACATGCCTAATTCCTGGCTGATTTGCCTTTCTCGTCTTAGGGTTGGGGTTCGGCCTAGGGCTAGGATTTTTAAAAGCAGGAAGCCCTGAGTTCCAGGCACACTGGAGCTGTGAAAGGCATCCAAAAGGGAGTGCAAAAGTGCCACAACATGGCTGCTTTCACGGCTTTTTCCTTGGCAAGACGCCTAACACCAGGCTGACATACTTTCCCAGGGTTACTGTTAGGCTTAGGCCTAGGGCTAGGATTTTTGAAACTAGGAAGCCCTTAGCTCCAGGCACACTGCAGCTGTTCAAGGCATCCCAAGGGGAGTACAAAAGTGCAACAACATGGCAGCTTTCACAGCTTTTTCCTTGGCACTATCCCTATACCTAGGCTGATTTATCTGCCTAGGGTTAGGGTTAGGGTTCAGCCTAGGGCTTGGATTTCTTTAACCAGGAAGCCCTGAGTTCCAGGCTTACTTCATCTGCCAAAGGCATCCCAAAGGGAGTGCAGAAGTGCCACAACATGGCTGCTTTCACGGCTTTTCCCTTAGGAAGAACCCTAATACCCGGCTGATTTACCTTCCTAGGGTTACTGTTAGGCTTAGGCCTAGGACTTTTAAAACCAGGAAGCCCTGGGCTCCAGGCACACTGCAGCTGCAAAAGGCATCCCAAGGGGAGCGCAAAAGTGACGCAACTTGGCTGCCACCACTGATATTTCCATGAGACCATCCCGAACCATAGGCTGATTTTCCTTCCTAGGGTTAAGGTTTGAGTTACGCCTAGGGTAAGGGCTCTATTAACCAGAAAGCCCTGAGTTCCAAGAACACAGCAGCTGCGAAGGACTACCCAAGAAGAGCGCAAAAGTACCACAACATGCCTGCCTCCACAGCTTTTTCCTTGGGGACATGCCTAATTCCTGGCTGATTTGCCTTTCTCGTCTTAGGGTTGGGGTTCGGCCTAGGGCTAGGATTTTTAAAAGCAGGAAGCCCTGAGTTCCAGGCACACTGGAGCTGTGAAAGGCATCCAAAAGGGAGTGCAAAAGTGCCACAACATGGCTGCTTTCACGGCTTTTTCCTTGGCAAGACGCCTAACACCAGGCTGACATACTTTCCCAGGGTTACTGTTAGGCTTAGGCCTAGGGCTAGGATTTTTGAAACTAGGAAGCCCTTAGCTCCAGGCACACTGCAGCTGTTCAAGGCATCCCAAGGGGAGTACAAAAGTGCAACAACATGGCAGCTTTCACAGCTTTTTCCTTGGCACTATCCCTATACCTAGGCTGATTTATCTGCCTAGGGTTAGGGTTAGGGTTCAGCCTAGGGCTTGGATTTCTTTAACCAGGAAGCCCTGAGTTCCAGGCTTACTTCATCTGCCAAAGGCATCCCAAAGGGAGTGCAGAAGTGCCACAACATGGCTGCTTTCACGGCTTTTCCCTTAGGAAGAACCCTAATACCCGGCTGATTTACCTTCCTAGGGTTACTGTTAGGCTTAGGCCTAGGACTTTTAAAACCAGGAAGCCCTGGGCTCCAGGCACACTGCAGCTGCAAAAGGCATCCCAAGGGGAGCGCAAAAGTGACGCAACTTGGCTGCCACCACTGATATTTCCATGAGACCATCCCGAACCATAGGCTGATTTTCCTTCCTAGGGTTAAAGTTTGAGTTACGCCTAGGGTAAGGGTTCTATTAACCAGAAAGCCCTGAGTTCCAAGAACACAGCAGCTGCGAAGGACTAGCCAAGAAGAGCGCAAAATACCACAACATGCCTGTCTCCACAGCTTTTTCCTTGGGGACATGCCCAATTCCTGGCTGATTTGCTTTCTCGTCTTAGGGTTGGGGTTCGGCCTAGGGCTAGGATTTTTAAAAGCAGGAAGCCCTGAGTTCCAGGCACACTGGAGCTGTGAAAGGCATCCAAAAGGGAGTGCAAAAGTGCCACAACATGGCTGCTTTCACGGCTTTTTCCTTGGCAAGACGCCTAACACCAGGCTGATTTACCTTCCCAGGGTTACTGTTAGGCTTAGGCCTAGGGCTAGGATTTTTAAAACTAGGAAGCCCTTAGCTCCAGGCACACTGCAGCTGTTCAAGGCATCCCAAGGGGAGTACAAAAGTGCAACAACATGGCAGCTTTCACAGCTTTTTCCTTGGCACCATCCCTATACCTAGGCTGATTTATCTGCCTAGGGTTAGGGTTAGAGTTCAGCCTAGGGCTTGGATTTCTTTAACCAGGAAGCCCTGAGTTCCAGGCTTACTTCATCTGCCAAAGGCATCCCAAAGGGAGTGCAGAAGTGCCACAACATGGCTGCTTTCACGGCTTTTCCCTTAGGAAGAACCCTAATACCCGGCTGATTTACCTTCCTAGGGTTACTGTTAGGCTTAGGCCTAGGACTTTTAAAACCAGGAAGCCCTGGGCTCCAGGCACACTGCAGCTGCAAAAGGCATCCCAAGGGGAGCGCAAAAGTGACGCAACTTGGCTGCCACCACTGATATTTCCATGAGACCATCCCGAACCATAGGCTGATTTTCCTTCCTAGGGTTAAGGTTTGAGTTACGCCTAGGGTAAGGGTTCTATTAACCAGAAAGCCCTGAGTTCCAAGAACACAGCAGCTGCGAAGGACTAGCCAAGAAGAGCGCAAAAGTACCACAACATGCCTGCCTCCACAGCTTTTTCCTTGGGGACATGCCTAATTCCTGGCTGATTTGCCTTTCTCGTCTTAGGGTTGGGGTTCGGCCTAGGGCTAGGATTTTTAAAAGCAGGAAGCCCTGAGTTCCAGGCACACTGGAGCTGTGAAAGGCATCCAAAAGGGAGTGCAAAAGTGCCACAACATGGCTGCTTTCACGGCTTTTTCCTTGGCAAGATGCCTAACAACAGGCTGATTTACCTTCCCAGGGTTACTGTTAGGCTTAGGCCTAGGGCTAGGATTTTTGAAACTAGGAAGCCCTGGGCTCCAGGCACACTGCAGCTGTTCAAGGCATCCCAAGGGGAGTACAAAAGTGCAACAACATGGCAGCTTTCACAGCTTTTTCCTTGGCACTATCCCTATACCTAGGCTGATTTATCTGCCTAGGGTTAGGGTTAGGGTTCAGCCTAGGGCTTGGATTTCTTTAACCAGGAAGCCCTGAGTTCCAGGCTTACTTCATCTGCCAAAGGCATCCCAAAGGGAGTGCAGAAGTGCCACAACATGGCTGCTTTCACGGCTTTTCCCTTAGGAAGAACCCTAATACCCGGCTGATTTACCTTCCTAGGGTTACTGTTAGGCTTAGGCCTAGGACTTTTAAAACCAGGAAGCCCTGGGCTCCAGGCACACTGCAGCTGCAAAAGGCATCCCAAGGGGAGCGCAAAAGTGACGCAACTTGGCTGCCACCACTGATATTTCCATGAGACCATCCCGAACCATAGGCTGATTTTCCTTCCTAGGGTTAAAGTTTGAGTTACGCCTAGGGTAAGGGTTCTATTAACCAGAAAGCCCTGAGTTCCAAGAACACAGCAGCTGCGAAGGACTAGCCAAGAAGAGCGCAAAAGTACCACAACATGCCTGTCTCCACAGCTTTTTCCTTGGGGACATGCCCAATTCCTGGCTGATTTGCTTTCTCGTCTTAGGGTTGGGGTTCGGCCTAGGGCTAGGATTTTTAAAAGCAGGAAGCCCTGAGTTCCAGGCACACTGGAGCTGTGAAAGGCATCCAAAAGGGAGTGCAAAAGTGCCACAACATGGCTGCTTTCACGGCTTTTTCCTTGGCAAGACGCCTAACACCAGGCTGATTTACCTTCCCAGGGTTACTGTTAGGCTTAGGCCTAGGGCTAGGATTTTTAAAACTAGGAAGCCCTTAGCTCCAGGCACACTGCAGCTGTTCAAGGCATCCCAAGGGGAGTACAAAAGTGCAACAACATGGCAGCTTTCACAGCTTTTTCCTTGGCACCATCCCTATACCTAGGCTGATTTATCTGCCTAGGGTTAGGGTTAGAGTTCAGCCTAGGGCTTGGATTTCTTTAACCAGGAAGCCCTGAGTTCCAGGCTTACTTCATCTGCCAAAGGCATCCCAAAGGGAGTGCAGAAGTGCCACAACATGGCTGCTTTCACGGCTTTTCCCTTAGGAAGAACCCTAATACCCGGCTGATTTACCTTCCTAGGGTTACTCTTAGGCTTAGGCCTAGGACTTTTAAAACCAGGAAGCCCTGGGCTCCAGGCACACTGCAGCTGCAAAAGGCATCCCAAGGGGAGCGCAAAAGTGACGCAACTTGGCTGCCACCACTGATATTTCCATGAGACCATCCCGAACCATAGGCTGATTTTCCTTCCTAGGGTTAAGGTTTGAGTTACGCCTAGGGTAAGGGTTCTATTAACCAGAAAGCCCTGAGTTCCAAGAACACAGCAGCTGCGAAGGACTAGCCAAGAAGAGCGCAAAAGTACCACAACATGCCTGCCTCCACAGCTTTTTCCTTGGGGACATGCCTAATTCCTGGCTGATTTGCCTTTCTCGTCTTAGGGTTGGGGTTCGGCCTAGGGCTAGGATTTTTAAAAGCAGGAAGCCCTGAGTTCCAGGCACACTGGAGCTGTGAAAGGCATCCAAAAGGGAGTGCAAAAGTGCCACAACATGGCTGCTTTCACGGCTTTTTCCTTGGCAAGATGCCTAACACCAGGCTGATTTACCTTCCCAGGGTTACTGTTAGGCTTAGGCCTAGGGCTAGGATTTTTAAAACTAGGAAGCCCTGGGCTCCAGGCACACTGCAGCTGTTCAAGGCATCCCAAGGGGAGTACAAAAGTGCAACAACATGGCAGCTTTCACAGCTTTTTCCTTGGCACTATCCCTATACCTAGGCTGATTTATCTGCCTAGGGTTAGGGTTAGGGTTCAGCCTAGGGCTTGGATTTCTTTAACCAGGAAGCCCTGAGTTCCAGGCTTACTTCATCTGCCAAAGGCATCCCAAAGGGAGTGCAGAAGTGCCACAACATGGCTGCTTTCACGGCTTTTCCCTTAGGAAGAACCCTAATACCCGGCTGATTTACCTTCCTAGGGTTACTGTTAGGCTTAGGCCTAGGACTTTTAAAACCAGGAAGCCCTGGGCTCCAGGCACACTGCAGCTGCAAAAGGCATCCCAAGGGGAGCGCAAAAGTGACGCAACTTGGCTGCCACCACTGATATTTCCATGAGAGCATCCCGAACCATAGGCTGATTTTCCTTCCTAGGGTTAAGGTTTGAGTTACGCCTAGGGTAAGGGTTCTATTAACCAGAAAGCCCTGAGTTCCAAGAACACAGCAGCTGCGAAGGACTAGCCAAGAAGAGCGCAAAAGTACCACAACATGCCTGCCTCCACAGCTTTTTCCTTGGGGACATGCCTAATTCCTGGCTGATTTGCCTTTCTCGTCTTAGTGTTGGGGTTCGGCCTAGGGCTAGGATTTTTAAAAGCAGGAAGCCCTGAGTTCCAGGCACACTGGAGCTGTGAAAGGCATCCAAAAGGGAGTGCAAAAGTGCCACAACATGGCTGCTTTCACGGCTTTTTCCTTGGCAAGAAGCCTAACACCAGGCTGACATACTTTCCCAGGGTTACTGTTAGGCTTAGGCCTAGGGCTAGGATTTTTGAAACTAGGAAGCCCTTAGCGCCAGGCACACTGCAGCTGTTCAAGGCATCCCAAGGGGAGTACAAAAGTGCAACAACATGGCAGCTTTCACAGCTTTTTCCTTGGCACCATCCCTATACCTAGGCTGATTTATCTGCCTAGGGTTAGGGTTAGGGTTCAGCCTAGGGCTTGGATTTCTTTAACCAGGAAGCCCTGAGTTCCAGGCTTACTTCATCTGCCAAAGGCATCCCAAAGGGAGTGCAGAAGTGCCACAACATGGCTGCTTTCACGGCTTTTCCCTTAGGAAGAACCCTAATACCCGGCTGATTTACCTTCCTAGGGTTACTGTTAGGCTTAGGCCTAGGACTTTTAAAACCAGGAAGCCCTGGGCTCCAGGCACACTGCAGCTGCAAAAGGCATCCCAAGGGGAGCGCAAAAGTGACGCAACTTGGCTGCCACCACTGATATTTCCATGAGACCATCCCGAACCATAGGCTGATTTTCCTTCCTAGGGTTAAAGTTTGAGTTACGCCTAGGGTAAGGGTTCTATTAACCAGAAAGCCCTGAGTTCCAAGAACACAGCAGCTGCGAAGGACTAGCCAAGAAGAGCGCAAAAGTACCACAACATGCCTGTCTCCACAGCTTTTTCCTTGGGGACATTCCTAATTCCTGGCTGATTTGCCTTTCTCGTCTTAGGGTTGGGGTTCGGCCTAGGGCTAGGATTTTTAAAAGCAGGAAGCCCTGAGTTCCAGGCACACTGGAGCTGTGAAAGGCATCCAAAAGGGAGTGCAAAAGTGCCACAACATGGCTGCTTTCACGGCTTTTTCCTTGGCAAGACGCCTAACACCAGGCTGATTTACCTTCCCAGGGTTACTGTTAGGCTTAGGCCTAGGGCTAGGATTTTTAAAACTAGGAAGCCCTTAGCTCCAGGCACACTGCAGCTGTTCAAGGCATCCCAAGGGGAGTACAAAAGTGCAACAACATGGCAGCTTTCACAGCTTTTTCCTTGGCACCATCCCTATACCTAGGCTGATTTATCTGCCTAGGGTTAGGGTTAGGGTTCAGCCTAGGGCTTGAATTTTTTTAACCAGGAAGCCCTGAGTTCCAGGCTTACTTCATCTACCAAAGGCATCCCAAAGGGAGTGCAGAAGTGCCACAACATGGCTGCTTTCACGGCTTTTCCCTTAGGAAGAACCCTAATACCCGGCTGATTTACCTTCCTAGGGTTACTGTTAGGCTTAGGCCTAGGACTTTTAAAACCAGGAAGCCCTGGGCTCCAGGCACACTGCAGCTGCAAAAGGCATCCCAAGGGGAGCGCAAAAGTGACGCAACTTGGCTGCCACCACTGATATTTCCATGAGACCATCCCGAACCATAGGCTGATTTTCCTTCCTAGGGTTAAGGTTTGAGTTACGCCTAGGGTAAGGGCTCTATTAACCAGAAAGCCCTGAGTTCCAAGAACACAGCAGCTGCGAAGGACTAGCCAAGAAGAGCGCAAAAGTACCACAACATGCCTGCCTCCACAGCTTTTTCCTTGGGGACATGCCTAATTCCTGGCTGATTTGCCTTTCTCGTCTTAGGGTTGCGGTTCGGCCTAGGGCTAGGATTTTTAAAAGCAGGAAGCCCTGAGTTCCAGGCACACTGGAGCTGTGAAAGGCATCCAAAAGGGAGTGCAAAAGTGCCACAACATGGCTGCTTTCACGGCTTTTTCCTTGGCAAGACGCCTAACACCAGGCTGATTTACCTTCCCAGGGTTACTGTTAGGCTTAGGCCTAGGGCTAGGATTTTTAAAACTAGGAAGCCCTTAGCTCCAGGCACACTGCAGCTGTTCAAGGCATCCCAAGGGGAGTACAAAAGTGCAACAACATGGCAGCTTTCACAGCTTTTTCCTTGGCACTATCCCTATACCTAGGCTGATTTATCTGCCTAGGGTTAGGGTTAGGGTTCAGCCTAGGGCTTGGATTTCTTTAACCAGGAAGCCCTGAGTTCCAGGCTTACTTCATCTGCCAAAGGCATCCCAAAGGGAGTGCAGAAGTGCCACAACATGGCTGCTTTCACGGCTTTTCCCTTAGGAAGAACCCTAATACCCGGCTGATTTACCTTCCTAGGGTTACTGTTAGGCTTAGGCCTAGGACTTTTAAAACCAGGAAGCCCTGGGCTCCAGGCACACTGCAGCTGCAAAAGGCATCCCAAGGGGAGCGCAAAAGTGACGCAACTTGGCTGCCACCACTGATATTTCCATGAGAGCATCCCGAACCATAGGCTGATTTTCCTTCCTAGGGTTAAGGTTTGAGTTACGCCTAGGGTAAGGGTTCTATTAACCAGAAAGCCCTGAGTTCCAAGAACACAGCAGCTGCGAAGGACTAGCCAAGAAGAGCGCAAAAGTACCACAACATGCCTGCCTCCACAGCTTTTTCCTTGGGGACATGCCTAATTCCTGGCTGATTTGCCTTTCTCGTCTTAGGGTTGGGGTTCGGCCTAGGGCTAGGATTTTTAAAAGCAGGAAGCCCTGAGTTCCAGGCACACTGGAGCTGTGAAAGGCATCCAAAAGGGAGTGCAAAAGTGCCACAACATGGCTGCTTTCACGGCTTTTTCCTTGGCAAGACGCCTAACACCAGGCTGATTTACCTTCCCAGGGTTACTGTTAGGCTTAGGCCTAGGGCTAGGATTTTTGAAACTAGGAAGCCCTGGGCTCCAGGCACACTGCAGCTGTTCAAGGCATCCCAAGGGGAGTACAAAAGTGCAACAACATGGCAGCTTTCACAGCTTTTTCCTTGGCACTATCCCTATACCTAGGCTGATTTATCTGCCTAGGGTTAGGGTTAGGGTTCAGCCTAGGGCTTGGATTTCTTTAACCAGGAAGCCCTGAGTTCCAGGCTTACTTCATCTGCCAAAGGCATCCCAAAGGGAGTGCAGAAGTGCCACAACATGGCTGCTTTCACGGCTTTTCCCTTAGGAAGAACCCTAATACCCGGCTGATTTACCTTCCTAGGGTTACTGTTAGGCTTAGGCCTAGGACTTTTAAAACCAGGAAGCCCTGGGCTCCAGGCACACTGCAGCTGCAAAAGGCATCCCAAGGGGAGCGCAAAAGTGACGCAACTTGGCTGCCACCACTGATATTTCCATGAGACCATCCCGAACCATAGGCTGATTTTCCTTCCTAGGGTTAAGGTTTGAGTTACGCCTAGGGTAAGGGTTCTATTAACCAGAAAGCCCTGAGTTCCAAGAACACAGCAGCTGCGAAGGACTAGCCAAGAAGAGCGCAAAAGTACCACAACATGCCTGCCTCCACAGCTTTTTCCTTGGGGACATGCCTAATTCCTGGCTGATTTGCCTTTCTCGTCTTAGGGTTGGGGTTCGGCCTAGGGCTAGGATTTTTAAAAGCAGGAAGCCCTGAGTTCCAGGCACACTGCAGCTGTGAAAGGCATCCAAAAGGGAGTGCAAAAGTGCCACAACATGGCTGCTTTCACGGCTTTTTCCTTGGCAAGACGCCTAACACCAGGCTGATTTACCTTCCCAGGGTTACTGTTAGGCTTAGGCCTAGGGCTAGGATTTTTGAAACTAGGAAGCCCTGGGCTTCAGGCACACTGCAGCTGTTCAAGGCATCCCAAGGGGAGTACAAAAGTGCAACAACATGGCAGCTTTCACAGCTTTTTCCTTGGCACTATCCCTATACCTAGGCTGATTTATCTGCCTAGGGTTAGGGTTAGGGTTCAGCCTAGGGCTTGGATTTCTTTAACCAGGAAGCCCTGAGTTCCAGGCTTACTTCATCTGCCAAAGGCATCCCAAAGGGAGTGCAGAAGTGCCACAACATGGCTGCTTTCACGGCTTTTCCCTTAGGAAGAACCCTAATACCCGGCTGATTTACCTTCCTAGGGTTACTCTTAGGCTTAGGCCTAGGACTTTTAAAACCAGGAAGCCCTGGGCTCCAGGCACACTGCAGCTGCAAAAGGCATCCCAAGGGGAGCGCAAAAGTGACGCAACTTGGCTGCCACCACTGATATTTCCATGAGACCATCCCGAACCATAGGCTGATTTTCCTTCCTAGGGTTAAGGTTTGAGTTTCGCCTAGGGTAAGGGCTCTATTAACCAGAAAGCCCTGAGTTCCAAGAACACAGCAGCTGCGAAGGACTAGCCAAGAAGAGCGCAAAAGTACCACAACATGCCTGCCTCCACAGCTTTTTCCTTGGGGACATGCCTAATTCCTGGCTGATTTGCCTTTCTCGTCTTAGGGTTGGGGTTCGGCCTAGGGCTAGGATTTTTAAAAGCAGGAAGCCCTGAGTTCCAGGCACACTGGAGCTGTGAAAGGCATCCAAAAGGGAGTGCAAAAGTGCCACAACATGGCTGCTTTCACGGCTTTTTCCTTGGCAAGAAGCCTAACACCAGGCTGACATACTTTCCCAGGGTTACTGTTAGGCTTAGGCCTAGGGCTAGGATTTTTGAAACTAGGAAGCCCTGGGCTCCAGGCACACTGCAGCTGTTCAAGGCATCCCAAGGGGAGTACAAAAGTGCAACAACATGGCAGCTTTCACAGCTTTTTCCTTGGCACCATCCCTATACCTAGGCTGATTTATCTGCCTAGGGTTAGGGTTAGGGTTCAGCCTAGGGCTTGGATTTCTTTAACCAGGAAGCCCTGAGTTCCAGGCTTACTTCATCTGCCAAAGGCATCCCAAAGGGAGTGCAGAAGTGCCACAACATGGCTGCTTTCACGGCTTTTCCCTTAGGAAGAACCCTAATACCTGGCTGATTTACCTTCCTAGGGTTACTGTTAGGCTTAGGCCTAGGACTTTTAAAACCAGGAAGCCCTGGGCTCCAGGCACACTGCAGCTGCAAAAGGCATCCCAAGGGGAGCGCAAAAGTGACGCAACTTGGCTGCCACCACTGATATTTCCATGAGACCATCCCGAACCATAGGCTGATTTTCCTTCCTAGGGTTAAGGTTTGAGTTACGCCTAGGGTAAGGGTTCTATTAACCAGAAAGCCCTGAGTTCCAAGAACACAGCAGCTGCGAAGGACTAGCCAAGAAGAGCGCAAAAGTACCACAACATGCCTGTCTCCACAGCTTTTTCCTTGGGGACATGCCTAATTCCTGGCTGATTTGCTTTCTCGTCTTAGGGTTGGGGTTCGGCCTAGGGCTAGGATTTTTAAAAGCAGGAAGCCCTGAGTTCCAGGCACACTGGAGCTGTGAAAGGCATCCAAAAGGGAGTGCAAAAGTGCCACAACATGGCTGCTTTCACGGCTTTTTCCTTGGCAAGACGCCTAACACCAGGCTGATTTACCTTCCCAGGGTTACTGTTAGGCTTAGGCCTAGGGCTAGGATTTTTAAAACTAGGAAGCCCTTAGCTCCAGACACACGGCAGCTGTGAAAGGCATCCCAAGGGGAGTACAAAAGTGCAACAACATGGCAGCTTTCACAGCTTTTTCCTTGGCACTATCCCTATACCTAGGCTGATTTATCTGCCTAGGGTTAGGGTTAGGGTTCAGCCTAGGGCTTGAATTTTTTTAACCAGGAAGCCCTGAGTTCCAGGCTTACTTCATCTGCCAAAGGCATCCCAAAGGGAGTGCAGAAGTGCCACAACATGGCTGCTTTCACGGCTTTTCCCTTAGGAAGAACCCTAATACCCGGCTGATTTACCTTCCTAGGGTTACTGTTAGGCTTAGGCCTAGGACTTTTAAAACCAGGAAGCCCTGGGCTCCAGGCACACTGCAGCTGCAAAAGGCATCCCAAGGGGAGCGCAAAAGTGACGCAACTTGGCTGCCACCACTGATATTTCCATGAGACCATCCCGAACCATAGGCTGATTTTCCTTCCTAGGGTTAAGGTTTGAGTTACGCCTAGGGTAAGGGCTCTATTAACCAGAAAGCCCTGAGTTCCAAGAACACAGCAGCTGCGAAGGACTAGCCAAGAAGAGCGCAAAAGTACCACAACATGCCTGCCTCCACAGCTTTTTCCTTGGGGACATGCCTAATTCCTGGCTGATTTGCCTTTCTCGTCTTAGGGTTGGGGTTCGGCCTAGGGCTAGGATTTTTAAAAGCAGGAAGCCCTGAGTTCCAGGCACACTGGAGCTGTGAAAGGCATCCAAAAGGGAGTGCAAAAGTGCCACAACATGGCTGCTTTCACGGCTTTTTCCTTGGCAATATGCCTAACACCAGGCTGATTTACCTTCCCAGGGTTACTGTTAGGCTTAGGCCTAGGGCTAGGATTTTTAAAACTAGGAAGCCCTTAGCTCCAGGCACACTGCAGCTGTTCAAGGCATCCCAAGGGGAGTACAAAAGTGCAACAACATGGCAGCTTTCACAGCTTTTTCCTTGGCACTATCCCTATACCTAGGCTGATTTATCTGCCTAGGGTTAGGGTTAGGGTTCAGGCTAGGGCTTGGATTTCTTTAACCAGGAAGCCCTGAGTTCCAGGCTTACTTCATCTGCCAAAGGCATCCCAAAGGGAGTGCAGAAGTGCCACAACATGGCTGCTTTCACGGCTTTTCCCTTAGGAAGAACCCTAATACCCGGCTGATTTACCTTCCTAGGGTTACTGTTAGGCTTAGGCCTAGGACTTTTAAAACCAGGAAGCCCTGGGCTCCAGGCACACTGCAGCTGCAAAAGGCATCCCAAGGGGAGCGCAAAAGTGACGCAACTTGGCTGCCACCACTGATATTTCCATGAGACCATCCCGAACCATAGGCTGATTTTCCTTCCTAGGGTTAAGGTTTGAGTTACGCCTAGGGTAAGGGTTCTATTAACCAGAAAGCCCTGAGTTCCAAGAACACAGCAGCTGCGAAGGACTAGCCAAGAAGAGCGCAAAAGTACCACAACATGCCTGCCTCCACAGCTTTTTCCTTGGGGACATGCCTAATTCCTGGCTGATTTGCCTTTCTCGTCTTAGGGTTGCGGTTCGGCCTAGGGCTAGGATTTTTAAAAGCAGGAAGCCCTGAGTTCCAGGCACACTGGAGCTGTGAAAGGCATCCAAAAGGGAGTGCAAAAGTGCCACAACATGGCTGCTTTCACGGCTTTTTCCTTGGCAAGAAGCCTAACACCAGGCTGATTTACCTTCCCAGGGTTACTGTTAGGCTTAGGCCTAGGGCTAGGATTTTTGAAACTAGGAAGCCCTGGGCTCCAGGCACACTGCAGCTGTTCAAGGCATCCCAAGGGGAGTACAAAAGTGCAACAACATGGCAGCTTTCACAGCTTTTTCCTTGGCACCATCCCTATACCTAGGCTCATTTATCTGCCTAGGGTTAGGGTTAGGGTTCAGCCTAGGGCTTGGATTTCTTTAACCAGGAAGCCCTGAGTTCCAGGCTTACTTCATCTGCCAAAGGCATCCCAAAGGGAGTGCAGAAGTGCCACAACATGGCTGCTTTCACGGCTTTTCCCTTAGGAAGAACCCTAATACCTGGCTGATTTACCTTCCTAGGGTTACTGTTAGGCTTAGGCCTAGGACTTTTAAAACCAGGAAGCCCTGTGCTCCAGGCACACTGCAGCTGCAAAAGGCATCCCAAGGGGAGCGCAAAAGTGACGCAACTTGGCTGCCACCACTGATATTTCCATGAGACCATCCCGAACCATAGGCTGATTTTCCTTCCTAGGGTTAAGGTTTGAGTTACGCCTAGGGTAAGGGCTCTATTAACCAGAAAGCCCTGAGTTCCAAGAACACAGCAGCTGCGAAGGACTACCCAAGAAGAGCGCAAAAGTACCACAACATGCCTGTCTCCACAGCTTTTTCCTTGGGGACATGCCTAATTCCTGGCTGATTTGCTTTCTCGTCTTAGGGTTGGGGTTCGGCCTAGGGCTAGGATTTTTAAAAGCAGGAAGCCCTGAGTTCCAGGCACACTGGAGCTGTGAAAGGCATCCAAAAGGGAGTGCAAAAGTGCCACAACATGGCTGCTTTCACGGCTTTTTCCTTGGCAAGACGCCTAACACCAGGCTGATTTACCTTCCCAGGGTTACTGTTAGGCTTAGGCCTAGGGCTAGGATTTTTAAAACTAGGAAGCCCTTAGCTCCAGGCACACTGCAGCTGTTCAAGGCATCCCAAGGGGAGTACAAAAGTGCAACAACATGGCAGCTTTCACAGCTTTTTCCTTGGCACCATCCCTATACCTAGGCTGATTTATCTGCCTAGGGTTAGGGTTAGGGTTCAGCCTAGGGCTTGAATTTTTTTAACCAGGAAGCCCTGAGTTCCAGGCTTACTTCATCTGCCAAAGGCATCCCAAAGGGAGTGCAGAAGTGCCACAACATGGCTGCTTTCACGGCTTTTCCCTTAGGAAGAACCCTAATACCCGGCTGATTTACCTTCCTAGGGTTACTGTTAGGCTTAGGCCTAGGACTTTTAAAACCAGGAAGCCCTGGGCTCCAGGCACACTGCAGCTGCAAAAGGCATCCCAATGGGAGCGCAAAAGTGACGCAACTTGGCTGCCACCACTGATATTTCCATGAGACCATCCCGAACCATAGGCTGATTTTCCTTCCTAGGGTTAAGGTTTGAGTTACGCCTAGGGTAAGGGCTCTATTAACCAGAAAGCCCTGAGTTCCAAGAACACAGCAGCTGCGAAGGACTAGCCAAGAAGAGCGCAAAAGTACCACAACATGCCTGCCTCCACAGCTTTTTCCTTGGGGACATGCCTAATTCCTGGCTGATTTGCCTTTCTCGTCTTAGGGTTGGGGTTCGGCCTAGGGCTAGGATTTTTAAAAGCAGGAATCCCTGAGTTCCAGGCACACTGCAGCTGTGAAAGGCATCCAAAAGGGAGTGCAAAAGTGCCACAACATGGCTGCTTTCACGGCTTTTTCCTTGGCAAGAAGCCTAACATCAGGCTGATTTACTTTCCCAGGGTTACTATTAGGCATAGGCCTAGGGCTAGGATTTTTGAAACTAGGAAGCCCTTAGCTCCAGGCACACTGCAGCTGTTCAAGGCATCCCAAGGGGAGTACAAAAGTGCAACAACATGGCAGCTTTCACAGCTTTTTCCTTGGCACTCTCCCTATACCTAGGCTGATTTATCTGCCTAGGGTTAGGGTTAGAGTTCAGCCTAGGGCTTGGATTTCTTTAACCAGGAAGCCCTGAGTTCCAGGCTTACTTCATCTGCCAAAGGCATCCCAAAGGGAGTGCAGAAGTGCCACAACATGGCTGCTTTCACGGCTTTTCCCTTAGGAAGAACCCTAATACCCGGCTGATTTACCTTCCTAGGGTTACTGTTAGGCTTAGGCCTAGGACTTTTAAAACCAGGAAGCCCTGGGCTCCAGGCACACTGCAGCTGCAAAAGGCATCCCAAGGGGAGCGCAAAAGTGACGCAACTTGGCTGCCACCACTGATATTTCCATGAGACCATCCCGAACCATAGGCTGATTTTCCTTCCTAGGGTTAAGGTTTGAGTTACGCCTAGGGTAAGGGTCTATTAACCAGAAAGCCCTGAGTTCCAAGAACACAGCAGCTGCGAAGGACTAGCCAAGAAGAGCGCAAAAGTACCACAACATGCCTGCCTCCACAGCTTTTTCCTTGGGGACATGCCTAATTCCTGGCTGATTTGCCTTTCTCGTCTTAGGGTTGGGGTTCGGCCTAGGGCTAGGATTTTTAAAAGCAGGAAGCCCTGAGTTCCAGGCACACTGGAGCTGTGAAAGGCATCCAAAAGGGAGTGCAAAAGTGCCACAACATGGCTGCTTTCACGGCTTTTTCCTTGGCAAGAAGCCTAACATCAGGCTGATTTACTTTCCCAGGGTTACTGTTAGGCTTAGGCCTAGGGCTAGGATTTTTGAAACTAGGAAGCCCTTAGCTCCAGGCACACTGCAGCTGTTCAAGGCATCCCAAGGGGAGTACAAAAGTGCAACAACATGGCAGCTTTCACAGCTTTTTCCTTGGCACCATCCCTATACCTAGGCTGATTTATCTGCCTAGGGTTAGGGTTAGGGTTCAGCCTAGGGCTTGGATTTCTTTAACCAGGAAGCCCTGAGTTCCAGGCTTACTTCATCTGCCAAAGGCATCCCAAAGGGAGTGCAGAAGTGCCACAACATGGCTGCTTTCACGGCTTTTCCCTTAGGAAGAACCCTAATACCCGGCTGATTTACCTTCCTAGGGTTACTGTTAGGCTTAGGCCTAGGACTTTTAAAACCAGGAAGCCCTTAGCTCCAGGCACACTGCAGCTGCAAAAGGCATCCCAAGGGGAGCGCAAAAGTGACGCAACTTGGCTGCCACCACTGATATTTCCATGAGACCATCCCGAACCATAGGCTGATTTTCCTTCCTAGGGTTAAGGTTTGAGTTACGCCTAGGGTAAGGGTTCTATTAACCAGAAAGCCCTGAGTTCCAAGAACACAGCAGCTGCGAAGGACTAGCCAAGAAGAGCGCAAAAGTACCACAACATGCCTGCCTCCACAGCTTTTTCCTTGGGGACATGCCTAATTCCTGGCTGATTTGCCTTTCTCGTCTTAGGGTTGGGATTCGGCCTAGGGCTAGGATTTTTAAAAGCAGGAAGCCCTGAGTTCCAGGCACACTGCAGCTGTGAAAGGCATCCAAAAGGGAGTGCAAAAGTGCCACAACATGGCTGCTTTCACGGCTTTTTCCTTGGCAAGACGCCTAACACCAGGCTGATTTACCTTCCCAGGGTTACTGTTAGGCTTAGGCCTAGGGCTAGGATTTTTAAAACTAGCAAGCCCTTAGCTCCAGGCACACTGCAGCTGTTCAAGGCATCCCAAGGGGTGTACAAAAGTGCAACAACATGGCAGCTTTCAAAGCTTTTTCCTTGGCACCATCCCTATACCTAGGCTGATTTATCTGCCTAGGGTTAGGGTTAGGGTTCAGCCTAGGGCTTGAATTTTTTTAACCAGGAAGCCCTGAGTTCCAGGCTTACTTCATCTGCCAAAGGCATCCCAAAGGGAGTGCAGAAGTGCCACAACATGGCTGCTTTCACGGCTTTTCCCTTAGGAAGAACCCTAATACCCGGCTGATTTACCTTCCTAGGGTTACTGTTAGGCTTAGGCTTAGGACTTTTAAAACCAGGAAGCCCTGGGCTCCAGGCACACTGCAGCTGCAAAAGGCATCCCAAGGGGAGCGCAAAAGTGACGCAACTTGGCTGCCACCACTGATATTTCCATGAGAGCATCCCGAACCATAGGCTGATTTTCCTTCCTAGGGTTAAGGTTTGAGTTACGCCTAGGGTAAGGGTCTATTAACCAGAAAGCCCTGAGTTCCAAGAACACAGCAGCTGCGAAGGACTAGCCAAGAAGAGCGCAAAAGTACCACAACATGCCTGCCTCCACAGTTTTTTCCTTGGGGACATGCCTAAATCCTGGCTGATTTGCCTTTCTCGTCTTAGGGTTGGGGTTCGGCCTAGGGCTAGGATTTTTAAAAGCAGGAAGCCCTGAGTTCCAGGCACACTGCAGCTGTGAAAGGCATCCAAAAGGGAGTGCAAAAGTGCCACAACATGGCTGCTTTCACGGCTTTTTCCTTGGCAAGACGCCTAACACCAGGCTGATTTACCTTCCCAGGGTTACTGTTAGGCTTAGGCCTAGGGCTAGGATTTTTGAAACTAGGAAGCCCTTAGCTCCAGGCACACTGCAGCTGTTCAAGGCATCCCAAGGGGTGTACAAAAGTGCAACAACATGGCAGCTTTCACAGCTTTTTCCTTGGCACCATCCCTATACCTAGGCTGATTTATCTGCCTAGGGTTAGTGTTAGGGTTCAGCCTAGGGCTTGGATTTATTTAACCAGGAAGCCCTGAGTTCCAGGCTTACTTCATCTGCCAAAGGCATCCCAAAGGGAGTGCAGAAGTGCCACAACATGGCTGCTTTCACGGCTTTTCCCTTAGGAAGAACCCTAATACCCGGCTGATTTACCTTCCTAGGGTTACTGTTAGGCTTAGGCCTAGGACTTTTAAAACCAGGAAGCCCTGGGCTCCAGGCACACTGCAGCTGCAAAAGGCATCCCAAGGGGAGCGCAAAAGTGACGCAACTTGGCTGCCACCACTGATATTTCCATGAGACCATCCCGAATCATAGGCTGATTTTCCTTCCTAGGGTTAAGGTTTGAGTTACGCCTAGGGTAAGGGTTCTATTAACCAGAAAGCCCTGAGTTCCAAGAACACAGCAGCTGCGAAGGACTAGCCAAGAAGAGCACAAAAGTACCACAACATGCCTGCCTCCACAGCTTTTTCCTTGGGGACATGCCTAATTCCTGGCTGATTTGCCTTTCTCGTCTTAGGGTTGCGGTTCGGCCTAGGGCTAGGATTTTTAAAAGCAGGAAGCCCTGAGTTCCAGGCACACTGGAGCTGTGAAAGGCATCCAAAAGGGAGTGCAAAAGTGCCACAACATGGCTGCTTTCACGGCTTTTTCCTTGGCAAGAAGCCTAACACCAGGCTGATTTACTTTCCCAGGGTTACTGTTAGGCTTAGGCCTAGGGCTAGGATTTTTGAAACTAGGAAGCCCTTAGCTCCAGGCACACTGCAGCTGTTCAAGGCATCCCAAGGGGAGTACAAAAGTGCAACAACATGGCAGCTTTCACAGCTTTTTCCTTGGCACCATCCCTATACCTAGGCTGATTTATCTGCCTAGGGTTAGGGTTAGGGTTCAGCCTAGGGCTTGGATTTCTTTAACCAGGAAGCCCTGAGTTCCAGGCTTACTTCATCTGCCAAAGGCATCCCAAAGGGAGTGCAGAAGTGCCACAACATGGCTGCTTTCACGGCTTTTCCCTTAGGAAGAACCCTAATACCCGGCTGATTTACCTTCCTAGGGTTACTGTTAGGCTTAGGCCTAGGACTTTTAAAACCAGGAAGCCCTGGGCTCCAGGCACACTGCAGCTGCGAAAGGCATCCCAAGGGGAGCGCAAAAGTGACGCAACTTGGCTGCCACCACTGATATTTCCATGAGAGCATCCCGAACCATAGGCTGATTTTCCTTCCTAGGGTTAAGGTTTGAGTTACGCCTAGGGTAAGGGCTCTATTAACCAGAAAGCCCTGAGTTCCAAGAACACAGCAGCTGCGAAGGACTAGCCAAGAAGAGCGCAAAAGTACCACAACATGCCTGCCTCCACAGCTTTTTCCTTGGGGACATGCCTAATTCCTGGCTGATTTGCCTTTCTCGTCTTAGGGTTGGGGTTTGGCCTAGGGCTAGGATTTTTAAAAGCAGGAAGCCCTGAGTTCCAGGCACACTGGAGCTGTGAAAGGCATCCAAAAGGGAGTGCAAAAGTGCCACAACATGACTGCTTTCACGGCTTTTTCCTTGGCAAGACGCCTAACACCAGGCTGATTTACCTTCCCAGGGTTACTGTTAGGCTTAGGCCTAGGGCTAGGATTTTTGAAACTAGGAAGCCCTGGGCTCCAGGCACACTGCAGCTGTTCAAGGCATCCCAAGGGGAGTACAAAAGTGCAACAACATGGCAGCTTTCACAGCTTTTTCCTTGGCACCATCCCTATACCTAGGCTGATTTATCTGCCTAGGGTTAGGGTTAGGGTTCAGCCTAGGGCTTGAATTTTTTTAACCAGGAAGCCCTGAGTTCCAGGCTTACTTCATCTGCCAAAGGCATCCCAAAGGGAGTGCAGAAGTGCCACAACATGGCTGCTTTCACGGCTTTTCCCTTAGGAAGAACCCTAATACCCGGCTGATTTACCTTCCTAGGGTTACTGTTAGGCTTAGGCTTAGGACATTTAAAACCAGGAAGCCCTGGGCTCCAGGCACACTGCAGCTGCGAAAGGCATCCCAAGGGGAGCGCAAAAGTGACGCAACTTGGCTGCCACCACTGATATTTCCATGAGACCATCCCGAACCATAGGCTGATTTTCCTTCCTAGGGTTAAGGTTTGAGTTACGCCTAGGGTAAGGGTCTATTAACCAGAAAGCCCTGAGTTCCAAGAAGACAGCTGCTGCGAAGGACTAGCCAAGAAGAGCGCAAAAGTACCACAACATGCCTGCCTCCACAGCTTTTTCCTTGGGGACATGCCTAATTCCTGGCTGATTTGCCTTTCTCGTCTTAGGGTTGGGGTTCGGCCTAGGGCTGGGATTTTTAAAAGCAGGAAGCCCTGAGTTCCAGGCACACTGGAGCTGTGAAAGGCATCCAAAAGGGAGTGCAAAAGTGCCACAACATGGCTGTTTCACGGCTTTTTCCTTGGCAAGACGCCTAACACCAGGCTGACATACTTTCCCAGGGTTACTGTTAGGCTTCGGCCTAGGGCTAGGATTTTTAAAACTAGGAAGCCCTTAGCTCCAGGCACACTGCAGCTGTTCAAGGCATCCCAAGGGGAGTACAAAAGTGCAACAACATGGCAGCTTTCACAGCTTTTTCCTTGGCACCATCCCTATACCTAGGCTGATTTATCTGCCTAGGGTTAGGGTTAGGGTTCAGCCTAGGGCTTGGATTTCTTTAACCAGGAAGCCCTGAGTTCCAGGCTTACTTCATCTGCCAAAGGCATCCCAAAGGGAGTGCAGAAGTGCCACAACATGGCTGCTTTCACGGCTTTTCCCTTAGGAAGAACCCTAATACCCGGCTGATTTACCTTCCTAGGGTTACTGTTAGGCTTAGGCCTAGGACTTTTAAAACCAGGAAGCCCTGGGCTCCAGGCACACTGCAGCTGCAAAAGGCATCCCAAGGGGAGCGCAAAAGTGACGCAACTTGGCTGCCACCACTGATATTTCCATGAGACCATCCCGAACCATAGGCAGATTTTCCTTCCTAGGGTTAAGGTTTGAGTTACGCCTAGGGTAAGGGTTCTATTAACCAGAAAGCCCTGAGTTCCAAGAACACAGCAGCTGCGAAGGACTAGCCAAGAAGAGCGCAAAAGTACCACAACATGCCTGCCTCCACAGCTTTTTCCTTGGGGACATGCCTAATTCCTGGCTGATTTGCCTTTCTCGTCTTAGGGTTTGGGTTCGGCCTAGGGCTAGGATTTTTAAAATCAGGAAGCCCTGAGTTCCAGGCACACTGGAGCTGTGAAAGGCATCCAAAAAGGAGTGCAAAAGTGCCACAACATGGCTGCTTTCACGGCTTTTTCCTTGGCAAGACGCCTAACACCAGGCTGATTTACCTTCCCAGGGTTACTGTTAGGCTTAGGCCTAGGGCTAGGATTTTTAAAACTAGGAAGCCCTGGGCTCCAGGCACACTGCAGCTGTTCAAGGCATCCCAAGGGGAGTACAAAAGTGCAACAACATGGCAGCTTTCACAGCTTTTTCCTTGGCACCATCCCTATACCTAGGCTGATTTATCTGCCTAGGGTTAGGGTTAGGGTTCAGCCTAGGGCTTGGATTTCTTTAACCAGGAAGCCCTGAGTTCCAGGCTTACTTCATCTGCCAAAGGCATCCCAAAGGGAGTGCAGAAGTGCCACAACATGGCTGCTTTCACGGCTTTTCCCTTAGGAAGAACCCTAATACCCGGCTGATTTACCTTCCTAGGGTTACTGTTAGGCTTAGGCCTAGGCCTTTAAAACCAGGAAGCCCTGGGCTCCAGGCACACTGCAGCTGCGAAAGGCATCCCAAGGGGAGCGCAAAAGTGACGCAACTTGGCTGCCACCACTGATATTTCCATGAGACCATCCCGAACCATAGGCTGATTTTCCTTCCTAGGCTTAAGGTTTGAGTTACGCCTAGGGTAAGGGCTCTATTAACCAGAAAGCCCTGAGTTCCAAGAACACAGCAGCTGCGAAGGACTAGCCAAGAAGAGCGCAAAAGTACCACAACATGCCTGCCTCCACAGCTTTTTCCTTGGGGACATGCCTAATTCCTGGCTGATTTGCCTTTCTCGTCTTAGGGTTGGGGTTCGGCCTAGGGCTAGGATTTTTAAAAGCAGGAAGCCCTGAGTTCCAGGCACACTGGAGCTGTGAAAGGCATCCAAAAGGGAGTGCAAAAGTGCCACAACATGGCTGCTTTCACGGCTTTTTCCTTGGCAAGAAGCCTAACATCAGGCTGATTTACTTTCCCAGGGTTACTGTTAGGCTTAGGCCTAGGGCTAGGATTTTTGAAACTAGGAAGCCCTTAGCTCCAGGCACACTGCACCTGTTCAAGGCATCCCAAGGGGAGTACAAAAGTGCAACAACATGGCAGCTTTCACAGCTTTTTCCTTGGCACCATCCCTATACCTAGGCTGATTTATCTGCCTAGGGTTAGGGTTAGGGTTCAGCCTAGGGCTTGGATTTCTTTAACCAGGAAGCCCTGAGTTCCAGGCTTACTTCATCTGCCAAAGGCATCCCAAAGGGAGTGCAGAAGTGCCACAACATGGCTGCTTTCACGGCTTTTCCCTTAGGAAGAACCCTAATACCCGGCTGATTTACCTTCCTAGGGTTACTGTTAGGCTTAGGCCTAGGACTTTTAAAACCAGGAAGCCCTGGGCTCCAGGCACACTGCAGCTGCAAAAGGCATCCCAAGGGGAGCGCAAAAGTGATGCAACTTGGCTGCCACCACTGATATTTCCATGAGACCATCCCGAACCATAGGCTGATTTTCCTTCCTAGGGTTAAGGTTTGAGTTACGCCTAGGGTAAGGGCTCTATTAACCAGAAAGCCCTGAGTTCCAAGAACACAGCAGCTGCGAAGGACTAGCCAAGAAGAGCGCAAAAGTACCCCAACATGCCTGCCTCCACAGTTTTTCCTTGGGGACATGCCTAATTCCTGGCTGATTTGCCTTTCTCGTCTTAGGGTTGGGGTTTGGCCTAGGGCTAGGATTTTTAAAAGCAGGAAGCCCTGAGTTCCAGGCACACTGGAGCTGTGAAAGGCATCCAAAAGGGAGTGCAAAAGTGCCACAACATGGCTGCTTTCACGTCTTTTTCCTTGGCAAGAAGCCTAACATCAGGCTGATTTACATTCCCAGGGTTACTGTTAGGCTTAGGCCTAGGGCTAGGATTTTTAAAACTAGGAAGCCCTTAGCTCCAGGCACACTGCAGCTGTTCAAGGCATCCCAAGGGGAGTACAAAAGTGCAACAACATGGCAGCTTTCACAGCTTTTTCCTTGGCACCATCCCTATACCTAGGCTGATTTATCTGCCTAGGGTTAGGGTTAGAGTTCAGCCTAGGGCTTGGATTTCTTTAACCAGGAAGCCCTGAGTTCCAGGCTTACTTCATCTGCCAAAGGCATCCCAAAGGGAGTGCAGAAGTGCCACAACATGGCTGCTTTCACGGCTTTTCCCTTAGGAAGAACCCTAATACCCGGCTGATTTACCTTCCTAGGGTTACTGTTAGGCTTAGGCCTAGGACTTTTAAAACCAGGAAGCCCTGGGCTCCAGGCACACTGCAGCTGCGAAAGGCATCCCAAGGGGAGCGCAAAAGCGACGCAACTTGGCTGCCACCACTGATATTTCCTTGAGAGCATCCCGAACCATAGGCTGATTTTCCTTCCTAGGGTTAAGGTTTGAGTTACGCCTAGGGTAAGGGTTCTATTAACCAGAAAGCCCTGAGTTCCAAGAACACAGCAGCTGCGAAGGACTAGCCAAGAAGAGCGCAAAAGTACCACAACATGCCTGCCTCCACAGCTTTTTCCTTGGGGACATGCCTAATTCCTGGCTGATTTGCCTTTCTCGTCTTAGGGTTGGGGTTCGGCCTAGGGCTAGGATTTTTAAAAGCAGGAAGCCCTGAGTTCCAGGCACACTGGAGCTGTGAAAGGCATCCAAAAGGGAGTGCAAAAGTGCCACAACATGGCTGCTTTCACGGCTTTTCCCTTAGGAAGAACCCTAATACCCGGCTGATTTACCTTCCTAGGGTTACTGTTAGGCTTAGGCCTAGGACTTTTAAAACCAGGAAGCCCTGGGCTCCAGGCACACTGCAGCTGCAAAAGGCATCCCAAGGGGAGCGCAAAAGTGATGCAACTTGGCTGCCACCACTGATATTTCCATGAGACCATCCCGAACCATAGGCTGATTTTCCTTCCTAGGGTTAAGGTTTGAGTTACGCCTAGGGTAAGGGTTCTATTAACCAGAAAGCCCTGAGTTCCAAGAACACAGCAGCTGCGAAGGACTAGCCAAGAAGAGCGCAAAAGTACCACAACATGCCTGCCTCCACAGCTTTTTCCTTGGGGACATGCCTAATTCCTGGCTGATTTGCCTTTCTCGTCTTAGGGTTGGGGTTCGGCCTAGGGCTAGGATTTTTAAAAGCAGGAAGCCCTGAGTTCCAGGCACACTGGAGCTGTGAAAGGCATCCAAAAGGGAGTGCAAAAGTGCCACAACATGGCTGCTTTCACGGCTTTTTCCTTGGCAAGACGCCTAACACCAGGCTGATTTACCTTCCCAGGGTTACTGTTAGGCTTAGGCCTAGGGCTAGGATTTTTAAAACTAGGAAGCCCTTAGCTCCAGGCACACTGCAGCTGTTCAAGGCATCCCAAGGGGAGTACAAAAGTGCAACAACATGGCAGCTTTCACAGCTTTTTCCTTGGCACCATCCCTATACCTAGGCTGATTTATCTGCCTAGGGTTAGGGTTAGGGTTCAGCCTAGGGCTTGAATTTTTTTAACCAGGAAGCCCTGAGTTCCAGGCTTACTTCATCTGCCAAAGGCATCCCAAAGGGAGTGCAGAAGTGCCACAACATGGCTGCTTTCACAGCTTTTCCCTTAGGAAGAACCCTAATACCCGGCTGATTTACCTTCCTAGAGTTACTGTTAGGCTTAGGCCTAGGACTTTTAAAACCAGGAAGCCCTGGGCTCCAGGCACACTGCAGCTGCAAAAGGCATCCCAAGGGGAGCGCAAAAGTGACGCAACTTGGCTGCCACCACTGATATTTCCATGAGACCATCCCGAACCATAGGTTGATTTTCCTTCCTAGGGTTAAGGTTTGAGTTACGCCTAGGGTAAGGGCTCTATTAACCAGAAAGCCCTGAGTTCCAAGAACACAGCAGCTGCGAAGGACTAGCCAAGAAGAGCGCAAAAGTACCACAGCATGCCTGCCTCCACAGCTTTTTCCTTGGGGACATGCCTAATTCCTGGCTGATTTGCCTTTCTCGTCTTAGGGTTGGGGTTTGGCCTAGGGCTAGGATTTTTAAAAGCAGGAAGCCCTGAGTTCCAGGCACACTGCAGCTGTGAAAGGCATCCAAAAGGGAGTGCAAAAGTGCCACAACATGGCTGCTTTCACGGCTTTTTCCTTGGCAAGAAACCTAACATCAGGCTGATTTACTTTCCCAGGGTTACTGTTAGGCTTAGGCCTAGGGCTAGGATTTTTGAAACTAGGAAGCCCTGGGCTCCAGGCCCACTGCAGCTGTTCAAGGCATCCCAAGGGGAGTACAAAAGTGCAACAACATGGCAGCTTTCACAGCTTTTTCCTTGGCACCATCCCGATACCTAGGCTGATTTATCTGCCTAGGGTTAGGGTTAGGGTTCAGCCTAGGGCTTGAATTTCCTTAACCAGGAAGCCCTGAGTTCCAGGCTTACTTCATCTGCCAAAGGCATCCCAAAGGGAGTGCAGAAGTGCCACAACATGGCTGCTTTCACGGCTTTTCCCTTAGGAAGAACCCTAATACCCGGCTGATTTACCTTCCTAGGGTTACTGTTAGGCTTAGGCCTAGGACTTTTAAAAGCAGGAAGCCCTGGGCTCCAGGCACACTGCAGCTGCAAAAGGCATCCCAAGGGGAGCGCAAAAGTGATGCAACTTGGCTGCCACCACTGATATTTCCATGAGACCATCCCGAACCATAGGCTGATTTTCCTTCCTAGGGTTAAGGTTTGAGATACGCCTAGGGTAAGGGTTCTATTAACCAGAAAGCCCTGAGTTCCAAGAACAGAGCAGTTGCGAAGGACTAGCCAAGAAGAGCGCAAAAGTACCACAACATGCCTGCCTCCACAGCTTTTTCCTTGGGGACATGCCTAATTCCTGGCTGATTTGCCTTTCTCGTCTTAGGGTTGGGGTTCGGCCTAGGGCTAGGATTTTTAAAAGCAGGAAGCCCTGAGTTCCAGGCACACTGGAGCTGTGAAAGGCATCCAAAAGGGAGTGCAAAAGTGCCACAACATGGCTGCTTTCACGGCTTTTTCCTTGGCAAGAAACCTAACATCAGGCTGATTAACTTTCCCAGGGTTACTGTTAGGCTTAGGCCTAGGGCTAGGATTTTTAAAACTAGGAAGCCCTTAGCTCCAGGCACACTGCAGCTGTTCAAGGCATCCCAAGGGGTGTACAAAAGTGCAACAACATGGCAGCTTTCACAGCTTTTTCCTTGGCACCATCCCTATACCTAGGCTGATTTATCTGCCTAGGGTTAGGGTTAGGGTTCAGCCTAGGGCTTGGATTTCTTTAACCAGGAAGCCCTGAGTTCCAGGCTTACTTCATCTGCCAAAGGCATCCCAAAGGGAGTGCAGAAGTGCCACAACATGGCTGCTTTCACGGCTTTTCCCTTAGGAAGAACCCTAATACCCGGCTGATTTACCTTCCTAGGGTTACTGTTAGGCTTAGGCCTAGGACTTTTAAAACCAGGAAGCCCTGGGCTCCAGGCACACTGCAGCTGCAAAAGGCATCCCAAGGGGAGCGCAAAAGTGACGCAACTTGGCTGCCACCACTGATATTTCCATGAGACCATCCCGAACCATAGGCTGATTTTCCTTCCTAGGGTTAAGGTTTGAGTTACGCCTAGGGTAAGGGTTCTATTAACCAGAAAGCCCTGAGTTCCAAGAACACAGCAGCTGCGAAGGACTAGCCAAGAAGAGCGCAAAAGTACCACAGCATGCCTGCCTCCACAGCTTTTTCCTTGGGGACATGCCTAATTCCTGGCTGATTTGCCTTTCTCGTCTTAGGGTTGGGGTTCGGCCTAGGGCTAGGATTTTTAAAAGCAGGAAGCCCTGAGTTCCAGGCACACTGGAGCTGTGAAAGGCATCCAAAAGGGAGTGCAAAAGTGCCACAACATGGCTGCTTTCACGGCTTTTCCCTTAGGAAGAACCCTAATACCCGGCTGATTTACCTTCCTAGGGTTACTGTTAGGCTTAGGCCTAGGACTTTTAAAACCAGGAAGCCCTGGGCTCCAGGCACACTGCAGCTGCAAAAGGCATCCCAAGGGGAGCGCAAAAGTGATGCAACTTGGCTGCCACCACTGATATTTCCATGAGACCATCCCGAACCATAGGCTGATTTTCCTTCCTAGGGTTAAGGTTTGAGTTACGCCTAGGGTAAGGGTTCTATTAACCAGAAAGCCCTGAGTTCCAAGAACACAGCAGCTGCGAAGGACTAGCCAAGAAGAGCGCAAAAGTACCACAACATGCCTGCCTCCACAGCTTTTTCCTTGGGGACATGCCTAATTCCTGGCTGATTTGCCTTTCTCGTCTTAGGGTTGGGGTTCGGCCTAGGGCTAGGATTTTTAAAAGCAGGAAGCCCTGAGTTCCAGGCACACTGGAGCTGTGAAAGGCATCCAAAAGGGAGTGCAAAAGTGCCACAACATGGCTGCTTTCACGGCTTTTTCCTTGGCAAGACGCCTAACACCAGGCTGATTTACCTTCCCAGGGTTACTGTTAGGCTTAGGCCTAGGGCTAGGATTTTTAAAACTAGGAAGCCCTTAGCTCCAGGCACACTGCAGCTGTTCAAGGCATCCCAAGGGGAGTACAAAAGTGCAACAACATGGCAGCTTTCACAGCTTTTTCCTTGGCACCATCCCTATACCTAGGCTGATTTATCTGCCTAGGGTTAGGGTTAGGGTTCAGCCTAGGGCTTGAATTTTTTTAACCAGGAAGCCCTGAGTTCCAGGCTTACTTCATCTGCCAAAGGCATCCCAAAGGGAGTGCAGAAGTGCCACAACATGGCTGCTTTCACAGCTTTTCCCTTAGGAAGAACCCTAATACCCGGCTGATTTACCTTCCTAGAGTTACTGTTAGGCTTAGGCCTAGGACTTTTAAAACCAGGAAGCCCTGGGCTCCAGGCACACTGCAGCTGCAAAAGGCATCCCAAGGGGAGCGCAAAAGTGACGCAACTTGGCTGCCACCACTGATATTTCCATGAGACCATCCCGAACCATAGGTTGATTTTCCTTCCTAGGGTTAAGGTTTGAGTTACGCCTAGGGTAAGGGCTCTATTAACCAGAAAGCCCTGAGTTCCAAGAACACAGCAGCTGCGAAGGACTAGCCAAGAAGAGCGCAAAAGTACCACAGCATGCCTGCCTCCACAGCTTTTTCCTTGGGGACATGCCTAATTCCTGGCTGATTTGCCTTTCTCGTCTTAGGGTTGGGGTTCGGCCTAGGGCTAGGATTTTTAAAAGCAGGAAGCCCTGAGTTCCAGGCACACTGCAGCTGTGAAAGGCATCCAAAAGGGAGTGCAAAAGTGCCACAACATGGCTGCTTTCACGGCTTTTTCCTTGGCAAGAAACCTAACATCAGGCTGATTTACTTTCCCAGGGTTACTGTTAGGCTTAGGCCTAGGGCTAGGATTTTTGAAACTAGGAAGCCCTGGGCTCCAGGCCCACTGCAGCTGTTCAAGGCATCCCAAGGGGAGTACAAAAGTGCAACAACATGGCAGCTTTCACAGCTTTTTCCTTGGCACCATCCCGATACCTAGGCTGATTTATCTGCCTAGGGTTAGGGTTAGGGTTCAGCCTAGGGCTTGAATTTTTTTAACCAGGAAGCCCTGAGTTCCAGGCTTACTTCATCTGCCAAAGGCATCCCAAAGGGAGTGCAGAAGTGCCACAACATGGCTGCTTTCACGGCTTTTCCCTTAGGAAGAACCCTAATACCCGGCTGATTTACCTTCCTAGGGTTACTGTTAGGCTTAGGCCTAGGACTTTTAAAAGCAGGAAGCCCTGGGCTCCAGGCACACTGCAGCTGCAAAAGGCATCCCAAGGGGAGCGCAAAAGTGATGCAACTTGGCTGCCACCACTGATATTTCCATGAGACCATCCCGAACCATAGGCTGATTTTCCTTCCTAGGGTTAAGGTTTGAGATACGCCTAGGGTAAGGGTTCTATTAACCAGAAAGCCCTGAGTTCCAAGAACAGAGCAGTTGCGAAGGACTAGCCAAGAAGAGCGCAAAAGTACCACAACATGCCTGCCTCCACAGCTTTTTCCTTGGGGACATGCCTAATTCCTGGCTGATTTGCCTTTCTCGTCTTAGGGTTGGGGTTCGGCCTAGGGCTAGGATTTTTAAAAGCAGGAAGCCCTGAGTTCCAGGCACACTGGAGCTGTGAAAGGCATCCAAAAGGGAGTGCAAAAGTGCCACAACATGGCTGCTTTCACGGCTTTTTCCTTGGCAAGAAACCTAACATCAGGCTGATTAACTTTCCCAGGGTTACTGTTAGGCTTAGGCCTAGGGCTAGGATTTTTAAAACTAGGAAGCCCTTAGCTCCAGGCACACTGCAGCTGTTCAAGGCATCCCAAGGGGTGTACAAAAGTGCAACAACATGGCAGCTTTCACAGCTTTTTCCTTGGCACCATCCCTATACCTAGGCTGATTTATCTGCCTAGGGTTAGGGTTAGGGTTCAGCCTAGGGCTTGGATTTCTTTAACCAGGAAGCCCTGAGTTCCAGGCTTACTTCATCTGCCAAAGGCATCCCAAAGGGAGTGCAGAAGTGCCACAACATGGCTGCTTTCACGGCTTTTCCCTTAGGAAGAACCCTAATACCCGGCTGATTTACCTTCCTAGGGTTACTGTTAGGCTTAGGCCTAGGACTTTTAAAACCAGGAAGCCCTGGGCTCCAGGCACACTGCAGCTGCAAAAGGCATCCCAAGGGGAGCGCAAAAGTGACGCAACTTGGCTGCCACCACTGATATTTCCATGAGACCATCCCGAACCATAGGCTGATTTTCCTTCCTAGGGTTAAGGTTTGAGTTACGCCTAGGGTAAGGGTTCTATTAACCAGAAAGCCCTGAGTTCCAAGAACACAGCAGCTGCGAAGGACTAGCCAAGAAGAGCGCAAAAGTACCACAGCATGCCTGCCTCCACAGCTTTTTCCTTGGGGACATGCCTAATTCCTGGCTGATTTGCCTTTCTCGTCTTAGGGTTGGGGTTCGGCCTAGGGCTAGGATTTTTAAAAGCAGGAAGCCCTGAGTTCCAGGCACACTGGAGCTGTGAAAGGCATCCAAAAGGGAGTGCAAAAGTGCCACAACATGGCTGCTTTCACGGCATTTTCCTTGGCAAGAAGCCTAACATCAGGCTGATTTACTTTCCCAGGGTTACTGTTAGGCTTAGGCCTAGGGCTAGGATTTTTGAAACTAGGAAGCCCTTAGCGCCAGGCACACTGCAGCTGTTCAAGGCATCCCAAGGGGAGTACAAAAGTGCAACAACATGGCAGCTTTCACAGCTTTTTCCTTGGCACCATCCCTATACCTAGGCTGATTTATCTGCCTAGGGTTAGGGTTAGGGTTCAGCCTAGGGCTTGAATTTTTTTAACCAGGAAGCCCTGAGTTCCAGGCTTACTTCATCTGCCAAAGGCATCCCAAAGGGAGTGCAGAAGTGCCACAACATGGCTGCTTTCACGGCTTTTCCCTTAGGAAGAACCCTAATACCCGGCTGATTTACCTTCCTAGGGTTACTGTTAGGCTTAGGCCTAGGACTTTTAAAACCAGGAAGCCCTGGGCTCCAGGCACACTGCAGCTGCAAAAGGCATCCCAAGGGGAGCGCAAAAGTGACGCAACTTGGCTGCCACCACTGATATTTCCATGAGACCATCCCGAACCATAGGCTGATTTTCCTTCCTAGGGTTAAGGTTTGAGTTACGCCTAGGGTAAGGGTTCTATTAACCAGAAAGCCCTGAGTTCCAAGAACACAGCAGCTGCGAAGGACTAGCCAAGAAGAGCGCAAAAGTACCACAACATGCCTGCCTCCACAGCTTTTTCCTTGGGGACATGCCTAATTCCTGGCTGATTTGCCTTTCTCGTCTTAGGGTTGGGGTTCGGCCTAGGGCTAGGATTTTTAAAAGCAGGAAGCCCTGAGTTCCAGGCACACTGGAGCTGTGAAAGGCATCCAAAAGGGAGTGCAAAAGTGCCACAACATGGCTGCTTTCACGGCTTTTTCCTTGGCAAGACGCCTAACACCAGGCTGACTTACTTTCCCAGGGTTACTGTTAGGCTTAGGCCTAGGGCTAGGATTTTTGAAACTAGGAAGCCCTTAGCTCCAGGCACACTGCAGCTGTTCAAGGCATCCCAAGGGGAGTACAAAAGTGCAACAACATGGCAGCTTTCACAGCTTTTTCCTTGGCACCATCCCTATACCTAGGCTGATTTATCTGCCTAGGGTTAGGGTTAGGGTTCAGCCTAGGGCTTGGATTTCTTTAACCAGGAAGCCCTGAGTTCCAGGCTTACTTCATCTGCCAAAGGCATCCCAAAGGGAGTGCAGAAGTGCCACAACATGGCTGCTTTCACGGCTTTTCCCTTAGGAAGAACCCTAATACCCGGCTGATTTACCTTCCTAGGGTTACTGTTAGGCTTAGGCCTAGGACTTTTAAAACCAGGAAGCCCTGGGCTCCAGGCACACTGCAGCTGCAAAAGGCATCCCAAGGGGAGCGCAAAAGTGACGCAACTTGGCTGCCACCACTGATATTTCCATGAGACCATCCTGAACCATAGGCAGATTTTCCTTCCTAGGGTTAAGGTTTGAGTTACGCCTAGGGTAAGGGTTCTATTAACCAGAAAGCCCTGAGTTCCAAGAACACAGCAGCTGCGAAGGACTAGCCAAGAAGAGCACAAAAGTACCACAACATGCCTGCCTCCACAGCTTTTTCCTTGGGGACATGCCTAATTCCTGGCTGATTTGCCTTTCTCGTCTTAGGGTTGGGGTTCGGCCTAGGGCTAGGATTTTTAAAAGCAGGAAGCCCTGAGTTCCAGGCACACTGGAGCTGTGAAAGGCATCCAAAAGGGAGTGCAAAAGTGCCACAACATGGCTGCTTTCACGGCTTTTTCCTTGGCAAGACGCCTAACACCAGGCTGATTTACTTTCCCAGGGTTACTGTTAGGCTTAGGCCTAGGGCTAGGATTTTTAAAACTAGGAAGCCCTGGGCTCCAGGCACACTGCAGCTGTTCAAGGCATCCCAAGGGGAGTACAAAAGTGCAACAACATGGCAGCTTTCACAGCTTTTTCCTTGGCACCATCCCTATACCTAGGCTGATTTATCTGCCTAGGGTTAGGGTTAGGGTTCAGCCTAGGGCTTGGATTTCTTTAACCAGGAAGCCCTGAGTTCCAGGCTTACTTCATCTGCCAAAGGCATCCCAAAGGGAGTGCAGAAGTGCCACAACATGGCTGCTTTCACGGCTTTTCCCTTAGGAAGAACCCTAATACCCGGCTGATTTACCTTCCTAGGGTTACTGTTAGGCTTAGGCCTAGGACTTTTAAAACCAGGAAGCCCTGGGCTCCAGGCACACTGCAGCTGCAAAAGGCATCCCAAGGGGAGCGCAAAAGTGACGCAACTTGGCTGCCACCACTGATATTTCCATGAGACCATCCCGAACCATAGGCTGATTTTCCTTCCTAGGGTTAAGGTTTGAGTTACGCCTAGGGTAAGGGCTCTATTAACCAGAAAGCCCTGAGTTCCAAGAACACAGCAGCTGCGAAGGACTAGCCAAGAAGAGCGCAAAAGTACCACAACATGCCTGCCTCCACAGCTTTTTCCTTGGGGACATGCCTAATTCCTGGCTGATTTGCCTTTCTCGTCTTAGGGTTGGGGTTCGGCCTAGGGCTAGGATTTTTAAAAGCAGGAAGCCCTGAGTTCCAGGCACACTGGAGCTGTGAAAGGCATCCAAAAGGGAGTGCAAAAGTGCCACAACATGGCTGCTTTCACGGCTTTTTCCTTGGCAAGAAGCCTAACACCAGGCTGACATACTTTCCAAGGGGTAATGTTAGGCTTAGGCCTAGGGCTAGGATTTTTAAAACTAGGAAGCCCTTAGCTCCAGGCACACTGCAGCTGTTCAAGGCATCCCAAGGGGAGTACAAAAGTGCAACAACATGGCAGCTTTCACAGCTTTTTCCTTGGCACCATCCCTATACCTAGGCTCATTTATCTGCCAAGGGTTAGGGTTAGGGTTCAGCCTAGGGCTTGGATTTCTTTAACCAGGAAGCCCTGAGTTCCAGGCCTTCTTCATCTGCCAAAGGCATCCCAAAGGGAGTGCAGAAGTGCCACAACATGGCTGCTTTCACGGCTTTTCCCTTAGGAAGAACCCTAATACCCGGCTGATTTACCTTCCTAGGGTTACTGTTAGGCTTAGGCCTAGGACTTTTAAAACCAGGAAGCCCTGGGCTCCAGGCACACTGCAGCTGCAAAAGGCATCCCAAGGGGAGCGCAAAAGTGACGCAACTTGGCTGCCACCACTGATATTTCCATGAGACCATCCCGAACCATAGGCTGATTTTCCTTCCTAGGGTTAAGGTTTGAGTTACGCCTAGGGTAAGGGTTCTATTAACCAGAAAGCCCTGAGTTCCAAGAACACAGCAGCTGCGAAGGACTAGCCAAGAAGAGCGCAAAAGTACCACAACCTGCCTGCCTCCACAGCTTTTTCCTTGGGGACATGCCTAATTCCTGGCTGATTTGCCTTTCTTGTCTTAGGGTTGGGGTTCGGCCTAGGGCTAGGATTTTTAAAAGCAGGAAGCCCTGAGTTCCAGGCACACTGGAGCTGTGAAAGGCATCCAAAAGGGAGT
Organism: Ammospiza caudacuta; assembly: GCF_027887145.1. Classification (NCBI taxonomy): domain Eukaryota; kingdom Metazoa; phylum Chordata; class Aves; order Passeriformes; family Passerellidae; genus Ammospiza; species Ammospiza caudacuta. The sequence continues at coordinate 867,459 of NW_026683125.1, read as the reverse complement.
GCAAAAGTGCCACAACATGGCTGCTTTCACGGCTTTTTCCTTGGCAAGAAGCCTAACATCAGGCTGATTTACTTTCCCAGGGTTACTGTTAGGCTTAGGCCTAGGGCTAGGATTTTTGAAACTAGGAAGCCCTTAGCTCCAGGCACACTGCAGCTGTTCAAGGCATCTCAAGGGGAGTACAAAAGTGCAACAACATGGCAGCTTTCACAGCTTTTTCCTTGGCACCATCCCTATACCTAGGCTGATTTATCTGCCTAGGGTTAGGGTTAGGGTTCAGCCTAGGGCTTGGATTTCTTTAACCAGGAAGCCCTGAGTTCCAGGCTTACTTCATCTGCCAAAGGCATCCCAAAGGGAGTGCAGAAGTGCCACAACATGGCTGCTTTCACGGCTTTTCCCTTAGGAAGAACCCTAATACCCGGCTGATTTACCTTCCTAGGGTTACTGTTAGGCTTAGGCCTAGGACTTTTAAAACCAGGAAGCCCTGGGCTCCAGGCACACTGCAGCTGCAAAAGTCATCCCAAGGGGAGCGCAAAAGTGACGCAACTTGGCTGCCACCACTGATATTTCCATGAGACCATCCCGAACCATAGGCTGATTTTCCTTCCTAGGGTTAAGGTTTGAGTTACGCCTAGGGTAAGGGTTCTATTAACCAGAAAGCCCTGAGTTCCAAGAACACAGCAGCTGCGAAGGACTAGCCAAGAAGAGCGCAAAAGTACCACAACATGCCTGCCTCCACAGCTTTTTCCTTGGGGACATGCCTAATTCCTGGCTGATTTGCCTTTCTCGTCTTAGGGTTGGGGTTCGGCCTAGGGCTAGGATTTTTAAAAGCAGGAAGCCCTGAGTTCCAGGCACACTGGAGCTGTGAAAGGCATCCAAAAGGGAGTGCAAAAGTGCCACAACATGGCTGCTTTCACGGCTTTTTCCTTGGCAAGACGTCTAACACCAGGCTGATTTACTTTCCCAGGGTTACTGTTAGGCTTAGGCCTAGGGCTAGGATTTTTGAAACTAGGAAGCCCTGGGCTCCAGGCACACTGCAGCTGTTCAAGGCATCCCAAGGGGAGTACAAAAGTGCAACAACATGGCAGCTTTCACAGCTTTTTCCTTGGCACTATCCCTATACCTAGGCTGATTTATCTGCCTAGGGTTAGGGTTAGAGTTCAGCCTAGGGCTTGGATTTTTTTTAACCAGGAAGCCCTGAGTTCCAGGCTTACTTCATCTGCCAAAGGCATCCCAAAGGGAGTGCAGAAGTGCCACAACATGGCTGCTTTCACGGCTTTTCCCTTAGGAAGAATCCTAATACCCGGCTGATTTACCCTCCTAGGGTTAGTTAGGCTTAGGCCTAGGACTTTTAAAACCAGGAAGCCCTGGGCTCCAGGCACACTGCAGCTGCAAAAGGCATCCCAAGGGGAGCGCAAAAGTGACGCAACTTGGCTGCCACCACTGATATTTCCATGAGAGCATCCCGAACCATAGGCTGATTTTCCTTCCTAGGGTTAAGGTTTGAGTTACGCCTAGGGTAAGGGTCTATTAACCAGAAAGCCCTGAGTTCCAAGAACACAGCAGCTGCGAAGGACTAGCCAAGAAGAGCGCAAAAGTACCACAACATGCCTGCCTCCACAGCTTTTTCCTTGGGGACATGCCTAATTCCTGGCTGATTTGCCTTTCTCGTCTTAGGGTTGGGGTTCGGCCTAGGGCTAGGATTTTTAAAAGCAGGAAGCCCTGAGTTCCAGGCACACTGGAGCTGTGAAAGGCATCCAAAAGGGAGTGCAAAAGTGCCACAACATGGCTGCTTTCACGGCTTTTTCCTTGGCAAGGAACCTAACATCAGGCTGATTTACTTTCCCAGGGTTACTGTTAGGCTTAGGCCTAGGGCTAGGATTTTTGAAACTAGGAAGCCCTTAGCTCCAGGCACACTGCAGCTGTTCAAGGCATCCCAAGGGGAGTACAAAAGTGCAACAATATGGCAGCTTTCACAGCTTTTTCCTTGGCACCATCCCTATACCTAGGCTGATTTATCTGCCTAGGGTTAGGGTTAGGGTTCAGCCTAGGGCTTGGATTTCTTTAACCAGGAAGCCCTGAGTTCCAGGCTTACTTCATCTGCCAAAGGCATCCCAAAGGGAGTGCAGAAGTGCCACAACATGGCTGCTTTCACGGCTTTTCCCTTAGGAAGAACCCTAATACCCGGCTGATTTACCTTCCTAGGGTTACTGTTAGGCTTAGGCCTAGGACTTTTAAAACCAGGAAGCCCTGGGCTCCAGGCACACTGCAGCTGCAAAAGGCATCCCAAGGGGAGCGCAAAAGTGACGCAACTTGGCTGCCACCACTGATATTTCCATGAGACCATCCCGAACCATAGGCTGATTTTCCTTCCTAGGGTTAAGGTTTGAGTTACGCCTAGGGTAAGGGCTCTATTAACCAGAAAGCCCTGAGTTCCAAGAACACAGCAGCTGCGAAGGACTAGCCAAGAAGAGCGCAAAAGTACCACAACATGCCTGCCTCCACAGCTTTTTCCTTGGGGACATGCCTAATTCCTGGCTGATTTGCCTTTCTCGTCTTAGGGTTGGGGTTCGGCCTAGGGCTAGGATTTTTAAAATCAGGAAGCCCTGAGTTCCAGGCACACTGCAGCTGTGAAAGGCATCCAAAAGGGAGTGCAAAAGTGCCACAACATGGCTGCTTTCACGGCTTTTTCCTTGGCAAGACGCCTAACACCAGGCTGATTTACCTTCCCAGGGTTACTGTTAGGCTTAGGCCTAGGGCTAGGATTTTTGAAACTAGGAAGCCCTTAGCTCCAGGCACACTGCAGCTGTTCAAGGCATCCCAAGGGGAGTACAAAAGTGCAACAACATGGCAGCTTTCACAGCTTTTTCCTTGGCACCATCCCTATACCTAGGCTGATTTATCTGCCTAGGGTTAGGGTTAGGGTTCAGCCTAGGGCTTGAATATTTTAACCAGGAAGCCCTGAGTTCCAGGCTTACTTCATCTGCCAAAGGCATCCCAAAGGGAGTGCAGAAGTGCCACAACATGGCTGCTTTCACGGCTTTTCCCTTAGGAAGAACCCTAATACCCGGCTGATTTACCTTCCTAGGGTTACTGTTAGGCTTAGGCCTAGGACTTTTAAAACCAGGAAGCCCTGGGCTCCAGGCACACTGCAGCTGCAAAAGGCATCCCGAGGGGAGCGCAAAAGTGACGCAACTTGGCTGCCACCACTGATATTTCCATGAGAGCATCCCGAACCATAGGCTGATTTTCCTTCCTAGGGTTAAGGTTTGAGTTACGCCTAGGGTAAGGGTCTATTAACCAGAAAGCCCTGAGTTCCAAGAACACAGCAGCTGCGAAGGACTACCCAAGAAGAGCGCAAAAGTACCACAACATGCCTGCCTCCACAGCTTTTTCCTTGGGGACATGCCTAATTCCTGGCTGATTTGCCTTTCTCGTCTTAGGGTTGGGGTTCGGCCTAGGGCTAGGATTTTTAAAAGCAGGAAGCCCTGAGTTCCAGGCACACTGGAGCTGTGAAAGGCATCCAAAAGGGAGTGCAAAAGTGCCACAACATGGCTGCTTTCACGGCTTTTTCCTTGGCAAGAAACCTAACATCAGGCTGATTTACTTTCCCAGGGTTACTGTTAGGCTTAGGCCTAGGGCTAGGATTTTTAAAACTAGGAAGCCCTTAGCTCCAGGCACACTGCAGCTGTTCAAGGCATCCCAAGGGGAGTACAAAAGTGCAACAACATGGCAGCTTTCACAGCTTTTTCCTTGGCACCATCCCTATACCTAGGCTGATTTATCTACCTAGTGTTAGTGTTAGGGTTCAGCCTAGGGCTTGGATTTCTTTAACCAGGAAGCCCTGAGTTCCAGGCTTACTTCATCTGCCAAAGGCATCCCAAAGGGAGTGCAGAAGTGCCACAACATGGCTGCTTTCACGGCTTTTCCCTTAGGAAGAACCCTAATACCCGGCTGATTTACCTTCCTAGGGTTACTGTTAGGCTTAGGCCTAGGACTTTTAAAACCAGGAAGCCCTGGCCTCCAGGCACACTGCAGCTGCAAAAGGCATCCCAAGGGGAGCGCAAAAGTGACGCAACTTGGCTGCCACCACTGATATTTCCATGAGACCATCCCGAACCATAGGCTGATTTTCCTTCCTAGGGTTAAGGTTTGAGTTACGCCTAGGGTAAGGGTCTATTAACCAGAAAGCCCTGAGTTCCAAGAACACAGCAGCTGCGAAGGACTAGCCAAGAAGAGCGCAAAAGTACCACAACATGCCTGCCTCCACAGCTTTTTCCTTGGGGACATGCCTAATTCCTGGCTGATTTGCCTTTCTCGTCTTAGGGTTGGGGTTCGGCCTAGGGCTAGGATTTTTAAAAGCAGGAAGCCCTGAGTTCCAGGCACACTGGAGCTGTGAAAGGCATCCAAAAGGGAGTGCAAAAGTGCCACAACATGGCTGCTTTCACGGCTTTTTCCTTGGCAAGACGCCTAACACCAGGCTGACTTACTTTCCCAGGGTTACTGTTAGGCTTAGGCCTAGGGCTAGGATTTTTGAAACTAGGAAGCCCTTAGCTCCAGGCACACTGCAGCTGTTCAAGGCATCCCAAGGGGAGTACAAAAGTGCAACAACATGGCAGCTTTCACAGCTTTTTCCTTGGCACTATCCCTATACCTAGGCTGATTTATCTGCCTAGGGTTAGGGTTAGAGTTCAGCCTAGGGCTTGGATTTTTTTTAACCAGGAAGCCCTGAGTTCCAGGCTTACTTCATCTGCCAAAGGCATCCCAAAGGGAGTGCAGAAGTGCCACAACATGGCTGCTTTCACGGCTTTTCCCTTAGGAAGAATCCTAATACCCGGCTGATTTACCCTCCTAGGGTTAGTTAGGCTTAGGCCTAGGACTTTTAAAACCAGGAAGCCCTGGGCTCCAGGCACACTGCAGCTGCAAAAGGCATCCCAAGGGGAGCGCAAAAGTGACGCAACTTGGCTGCCACCACTGATATTTCCATGAGACCATCCCGAACCATAGGCTGATTTTCCTTCCTAGGGTTAAGGTTTGAGTTACGCCTAGGGTAAGGGTTCTATTAACCAGAAAGCCCTGAGTTCCAAGAACACAGCAGCTGCGAAGGACTACCCAAGAAGAGCGCAAAAGTACCACAACATGCCTGCCTCCACAGCTTTTTCCTTGGGGACATGCCTAATTCCTGGCTGATTTGCCTTTCTCGTCTTAGGGTTGGGGTTCGGCCTAGGGCTAGGATTTTTAAAAGCAGGAAGCCCTGAGTTCCAGGCACACTGGAGCTGTGAAAGGCATCCAAAAGGGAGTGCAAAAGTGCCACAACATGGCTGCTTTCACGGCTTTTTCCTTGGCAAGAAGCCTAACACCAGGCTGATTTACCTTCCCAGGGTTACTGTTAGGCTTAGGCCTAGGGCTAGGATTTTTGAAACTAGGAAGCCCTTAGCTCCAGGCACACTGCAGCTGTTCAAGGCATCCCAAGGGGAGTACAAAAGTGCAACAACATGGCAGCTTTCACAGCTTTTTCCTTGGCACCATCCCTATACCTAGGCTGATTTATCTGCCTTGAGTTAGGGTTAGAGTTCAGCCTAGGGCTTGGATTTCTTTAACCAGGAAGCCCTGAGTTCCAGGCTTACTTCATCTGCCAAAGGCATCCCAAAGGGAGTGCAGAAGTGCCACAACATGGCTGCTTTCACGGCTTTTCCCTTAGGAAGAACCCTAATACCCAGCTGATTTACCTTCCTAGGGTTACTGTTAGGCTTAGGCCTAGGACTTTTAAAACCAGGAAGCCCTGGGCTCCAGGCACACTGCAGCTGCAAAAGGCATCCCAAGGGGAGCGCAAAAGTGACGCAACTTGGCTGCCACCACTGATATTTCCATGAGAGCATCCCGAACCATAGGCTGATTTTCCTTCCTAGGGTTAAGGTTTGAGTTACGCCTAGGGTAAGGGTCTATTAACCAGAAAGCCCTGAGTTCCAAGAACACAGCAGCTGCGAAGGACTACCCAAGAAGAGTGCAAAAGTACCACAACATGCCTGCCTCCACAGCTTTTTCCTTGGGGACATGCCTAATTCCTGGCTGATTTGCCTTTCTCGTCTTAGGGTTGGGGTTCGGCCTAGGGCTAGGATTTTTAAAAGCAGGAAGCCCTGAGTTCCAGGCACACTGGAGCTGTGAAAGGCATCCAAAAGGGAGTGCAAAAGTGCCACAACATGGCTGCTTTCACGGCTTTTTCCTTGGCAAGGAACCTAACATCAGGCTGATTTACTTTCCCAGGGTTACTGTTAGGCTTAGGCCTAGGGCTAGGATTTTTGAAACTAGGAAGCCCTTAGCTCCAGGCACACTGCAGCTGTTCAAGGCATCCCAAGGGGAGTACAAAAGTGCAACAATATGGCAGCTTTCACAGCTTTTTCCTTGGCACCATCCCTATACCTAGGCTGATTTATCTGCCTAGGGTTAGGGTTAGGGTTCAGCCTAGGGCTTGGATTTCTTTAACCAGGAAGCCCTGAGTTCCAGGCTTACTTCATCTGCCAAAGGCATCCCAAAGGGAGTGCAGAAGTGCCACAACATGGCTGCTTTCACGGCTTTTCCCTTAGGAAGAACCCTAATACCCGGCTGATTTACCTTCCTAGGGTTACTGTTAGGCTTAGGCCTAGGACTTTTAAAACCAGGAAGCCCTGGGCTCCAGGCACACTGCAGCTGCAAAAGGCATCCCAAGGGGAGCGCAAAAGTGACGCAACTTGGCTGCCACCACTGATATTTCCATGAGACCATCCCGAACCATAGGCTGATTTTCCTTCCTAGGGTTAAGGTTTGAGTTACGCCTAGGGTAAGGGTTCTATTAACCAGAAAGCCCTGAGTTCCAAGAACACAGCAGCTGCGAAGGACTAGCCAAGAAGAGCGCAAAAGTACCACAACATGCCTGCCTCCACAGCTTTTTCCTTGTGGACATGCCTAATTCCTGGCTGATTTGCCTTTCTCGTCTTAGGGTTGGGGTTCGGCCTAGGGCTAGGATTTTTAAAATCAGGAAGCCCTGAGTTCCAGGCACACTGGAGCTGTGAAAGGCATCCAAAAGGGAGTGCAAAAGTGCCACAACATGGCTGCTTTCACGGCTTTTTCCTTGGCAAGAAGCCTAACATCAGGCTGATTTACTTTCCCAGGGTTACTGTTAGGCTTAGGCCTAGGGCTAGGATTTTTGAAACTAGGAAGCCCTTAGCTCCAGGCACACTGCAGCTGTTCAAGGCATCCCAAGGGGAGTACAAAAGTGCAACAACATGGCAGCTTTCACAGCTTTTTCCTTGGCACCATCCCTATACCTAGGCTGATTTATCTGCCTAGGGTTAGGGTTAGAGTTCAGCCTAGGGCTTGGATTTTTTTTAACCAGGAAGCCCTGAGTTCCAGGCTTACTTCATCTGCCAAAGGCATCCCAAAGGGAGTGCAGAAGTGCCACAACATGGCTGCTTTCACGGCTTTTCCCTTAGGAAGAATCCTAATACCCGGCTGATTTACCTTCCTAGGGTTACTGTTAGGCTTAGGCCTAGGACTTTTAAAACCAGGAAGCCCTGGGCTCCAGGCACACTGCAGCTGCAAAAGGCATCCCAAGGGGAGCGCAAAAATGATGCAACTTGGCTGCCACCACTGATATTTCCATGAGACCATCCCGAACCATAGGTTGATTTTCCTTCCTAGGGTTAAGGTTTGAGTTACGCCTAGGGTAAGGGCTCTATTAACCAGAAAGCCCTGAGTTCCAAGAACACAGCAGCTGCGAAGGTCTAGCCAAGAAGAGCGCAAAAGTACCACAACATGCCTGCCTCCACAGCTTTTTCCTTGGGGACATGCCTAATTCCTGGCTGATTTGCCTTTCTCGTCTTAGGGTTGGGGTTCGGCCTAGGGCTAGGATTTTTAAAAGCAGGAAGCCCTGAGTTCCAGGCACACTGGAGCTGTGAAAGGCATCCAAAAGGGAGTGCAAAAGTGCCACAACATGGCTGCTTTCACGGCTTTTTCCTTGGCAAGAAGCCTAACACCAGGCTGACATACTTTCCAAGGGGTAATGTTAGGCTTAGGCCTAGGGCTAGGATTTTTGAAACTAGGAAGCCCTGGGCTCCAGGCACACTGCAGCTGTTCAAGGCATCCCAAGGGGAGTACAAAAGTGCAACAACATGGCAGCTTTCACAGCTTTTTACTTGCCACCATCCCTATACCTAGGCTCATTTATCTGCCTAGGGTTAGGGTTAGGGTTCAGCCTAGGGCTTGGATTTCTTTAACCAGGAAGCCCTGAGTTCCAGGCTTACTTCATCTGCCAAAGGCATCCCAAAGGGAGTGCAGAAGTGCCACAACATGGCTGCTTTCACGGCTTTTCCCTTAGGAAGAACCCTAATACCCGGCTGATTTACCTTCCTAGAGTTTCTGTTAGGCTTAGGCCTAGGACTTTTAAAACCAGGAATCCCTGGGCTCCAGGCACACTGCAGCTGCAAAAGGCATCCCAAGGGGAGCGCAAAAGTTACGCAACTTGGCTGCCACCACTGATATTTCCATGAGACCATCCCGAACCATAGGCTGATTTTCCTTCCTAGGGTTAAGGTTTGAGTTACGCCTAGGGTAAGGGCTTTATTAACCAGAAAGCCCTGAGTTCCAAGAACACAGCAGCTGCGAAGGACTAGCCAAGAAGAGCGCAAAAGTACCACAACATGCCTGCCTCCACAGCTTTTTCCTTGGGGACATGCCTAATTCCTGGCTGATTTGCCTTTCTCGTCTTAGGGTTGGGGTTCGGCCTAGGGCTAGGATTTTTAAAAGCAGGAAGCCCTGAGTTCCAGGCACACTGGAGCTGTGAAAGGCATCCAAAAGGGAGTGCAAAAGTGCCACAACATGGCTGCTTTCACGGCTTTTTCCTTGGCAAGAAACCTAACATCAGGCTGATTTACTTTCCCAGGGTGACTGTTAGGCTTAGGCCTAGGGCTAGGATTTTTGAAACTAGGAAGCCCTTAGCTCCAGGCACACTGCAGCTGTTCAAGGCATCCCAAGGGGAGTACAAAAGTGCAACAATATGGCAGCTTTCACAGCTTTTTCCTTGGCACCATCCCTATACCTAGGCTGATTTATCTGCCTAGGGTTAGGGTTAGGGTTCAGCCTAGGGCTTGGATTTCTTTAACCAGGAAGCCCTGAGTTCCAGGCTTACTTCATCTGCCAAAGGCATCCCAAAGGGAGTGCAGAAGTGCCACAACATGGCTGCTTTCACGGCTTTTCCCTTAGGAAGAACCCTAATACCCGGCTGATTTACCTTCCTAGGGTTACTGTTAGGCTTAGGCCTAGGACTTTTAAAACCAGGAAGCCCTGGGCTCCAGGCACACTGCAGCTGCAAAAGGCATCCCAAGGGGAGCGCAAAAGTGACGCAACTTGGCTGCCACCACTGATATTTCCATGAGACCATCCCGAACCATAGGCTGATTTTCCTTCCTAGGGTTAAGGTTTGAGTTACGCCTAGGGTAAGGGTTCTATTAACCAGAAAGCCCTGAGTTCCAAGAACACAGCAGCTGCGAAGGACTAGCCAAGAAGAGCGCAAAAGTACCACAACATGCCTGCCTCCACAGCTTTTTCCTTGGGGACATGCCTAATTCCTGGCTGATTTGCCTTTCTCGTCTTAGGGTTGGGGTTCGGCCTAGGGCTAGGATTTTTAAAAGCAGGAAGCCCTGAGTTCCAGGCACACTGGAGCTGTGAAAGGCATCCAAAAGGGAGTGCAAAAGTGCCACAACATGGCTGCTTTCACGGCTTTTTCCTTGGCAAGAAGCCTAACATCAGGCTGATTTACTTTCCCAGGGTTACTGTTAGGCTTAGGCCTAGGGCTAGGATTTTTGAAACTAGGAAGCCCTTAGCTCCAGGCACACTGCAGCTGTTCAAGGCATCCCAAGGGGAGTACAAAAGTGCAACAACATGGCAGCTTTCACAGCTTTTTCCTTGGCACCATCCCTATACCTAGGCTGATTTATCTGCCTAGGGTTAGGGTTAGAGTTCAGCCTAGGGCTTGGATTTTTTTTAACCAGGAAGCCCTGAGTTCCAGGCTTACTTCATCTGCCAAAGGCATCCCAAAGGGAGTGCAGAAGTGCCACAACATGGCTGCTTTCACGGCTTTTCCCTTAGGAAGAATCCTAATACCCGGCTGATTTACCTTCCTAGGGTTACTGTTAGGCTTAGGCCTAGGACTTTTAAAACCAGGAAGCCCTGGGCTCCAGGCACACTGCAGCTGCAAAAGGCATCCCAAGGGGAGCGCAAAAGTGATGCAACTTGGCTGCCACCACTGATATTTCCATGAGACCATCCCGAACCATAGGTTGATTTTCCTTCCTAGGGTTAAGGTTTGAGTTACGCCTAGGGTAAGGGCTCTATTAACCAGAAAGCCCTGAGTTCCAAGAACACAGCAGCTGCGAAGGTCTAGCCAAGAAGAGCGCAAAAGTACCACAACATGCCTGCCTCCACAGCTTTTTCCTTGGGGACATGCCTAATTCCTGGCTGATTTGCCTTTCTCGTCTTAGGGTTGGGGTTCGGCCTAGGGCTAGGATTTTTAAAAGCAGGAAGCCCTGAGTTCCAGGCACACTGGAGCTGTGAAAGGCATCCAAAAGGGAGTGCAAAAGTGCCACAACATGGCTGCTTTCACGGCTTTTTCCTTGGCAAGAAGCCTAACACCAGGCTGACATACTTTCCAAGGGGTAATGTTAGGCTTAGGCCTAGGGCTAGGATTTTTGAAACTAGGAAGCCCTGGGCTCCAGGCACACTGCAGCTGTTCAAGGCATCCCAAGGGGAGTACAAAAGTGCAACAACATGGCAGCTTTCACAGCTTTTTACTTGCCACCATCCCTATACCTAGGCTCATTTATCTGCCTAGGGTTAGGGTTAGGGTTCAGCCTAGGGCTTGGATTTCTTTAACCAGGAAGCCCTGAGTTCCAGGCTTACTTCATCTGCCAAAGGCATCCCAAAGGGAGTGCAGAAGTGCCACAACATGGCTGCTTTCACGGCTTTTCCCTTAGGAAGAACCCTAATACCCGGCTGATTTACCTTCCTAGGGTTTCTGTTAGGCTTAGGCCTAGGACTTTTAAAACCAGGAATCCCTGGGCTCCAGGCACACTGCAGCTGCAAAAGGCATCCCAAGGGGAGCGCAAAAGTTACGCAACTTGGCTGCCACCACTGATATTTCCATGAGACCATCCCGAACCATAGGCTGATTTTCCTTCCTAGGGTTAAGGTTTGAGTTACGCCTAGGGTAAGGGCTTTATTAACCAGAAAGCCCTGAGTTCCAAGAACACAGCAGCTGCGAAGGACTAGCCAAGAAGAGCGCAAAAGTACCACAACATGCCTGCCTCCACAGCTTTTTCCTTGGGGACATGCCTAATTCCTGGCTGATTTGCCTTTCTCGTCTTAGGGTTGGGGTTCGGCCTAGGGCTAGGATTTTTAAAAGCAGGAAGCCCTGAGTTCCAGGCACACTGGAGCTGTGAAAGGCATCCAAAAGGGAGTGCAAAAGTGCCACAACATGGCTGCTTTCACGGCTTTTTCCTTGGCAAGAAACCTAACATCAGGCTGATTTACTTTCCCAGGGTGACTGTTAGGCTTAGGCCTAGGGCTAGGATTTTTTAAACTAGGAAGCCCTTAGCTCCAGGCACACTGCAGCTGTTCAAGGCATCCCAAGGGGAGTACAAAAGTGCAACAACATGGCAGCTTTCACAGCTTTTTCCTTGGCACCATCCCTATACCTAGGCTGATTTATCTGCCTAGGGTTAGGGTTAGGGTTCAGCCTAGGGCTTGAATTTTTTTAACCAGGAAGCCCTGAGTTCCAGGCTTACTTCATCTGCCAAAGGCATCCCAAAGGGAGTGCAGAAGTGCCACAACATGGCTGCTTTCACGGCTTTTCCCTTAGGAAGAACCCTAATACCCGGCTGATTTACCTTCCTAGGGTTACTGTTAGGCTTAGGCCTAGGACTTTTAAAACCAGGAAGCCCTGGGCTCCAGGCACACTGCAGCTGCAAAAGGCATCCCAAGGGGAGCGCAAAAGTGACGCAACTTGGCTGCCACCACTGATATTTCCATGAGACCATCCCGAACCATAGGCTGATTTTCCTTCCTAGGGTTAAGGTTTGAGTTACGCCTAGGGTAAGGGTTCTATTAACCAGAAAGCCCTGAGTTCCAAGAACACAGCAGCTGCGAAGGACTAGCCAAGAAGAGCGCAAAAGTACCACAACATGCCTGCCTCCACAGCTTTTTCCTTGGGGACATGCCTAATTCCTGGCTGATTTGCCTTTCTCGTCTTAGGGTTGGGGTTCGGCCTAGGGCTAGGATTTTTAAAAGCAGGAAGCCCTGAGTTCCAGGCACACTGGAGCTGTGAAAGGCATCCAAAAGGGAGTGCAAAAGTGCCACAACATGGCTGCTTTCACGGCTTTTTCCTTGGCAAGACGCCTAACACCAGGCTGATTTACCTTCCCAGGGTTACTGTTAGGCTTAGGCCTAGGGCTAGGATTTTTGAAACTAGGAAGCCCTTAGCTCCAGGCACACTGCAGCTGTTCAAGGCATCCCAAGGGGAGTACAAAAGTGCAACAACATGGCAGCTTTCACAGCTTTTTCCTTGGCACCATCCCTATACCTAGGCTGATTTATCTGCCTAGGGTTAGGGTTAGGGTTCAGCCTAGGGCTTGAATTTTTTTAACCAGGAAGCCCTGAGTTCCAGGCTTACTTCATCTGCCAAAGGCATCCCAAAGGGAGTGCAGAAGTGCCACAACATGGCTGCTTTCACGGCTTTTCCCTTAGGAAGAACCCTAATACCCGGCTGATTTACCTTCCTAGGGTTACTGTTAGGCTTAGGCCTAGGACTTTTAAAACCAGGAAGCCCTGGGCTCCAGGCACACTGCAGCTGCAAAAGGCATCCCAAGGGGAGCGCAAAAGTGACGCAACATGGCTGCCACCACTGATATTTCCATGAGACCATCCCGAACCATAGGCTGATTTTCCTTCCTAGGGTTAAGGTTTGAGTTACGCCTAGGGTAAGGGTCTATTAACCAGAAAGCCCTGAGTTCCAAGAACACAGCAGCTGCGAAGGACTAGCCAAGAAGAGCGCAAAAGTACCACAACATGCCTGCCTCCACAGCTTTTTCCTTGGGGACATGCCTAATTCCTGGCTGATTTGCCTTTCTCGTCTTAGGGTTGGGGTTCGGCCTAGGGCTAGGATTTTTAAAAGCAGGAAGCCCTGAGTTCCAGGCACACTGGAGCTGTGAAAGGCATCCAAAAGGGAGTGCAAAAGTGCCACAACATGGCTGCTTTCACGGCTTTTTCCTTGGCAAGAAACCTAACATCAGGCTGATTTACTTTCCCAGGGTTACTGTTAGGCTTAGGCCTAGGGCTAGGATTTTTGAAACTAGGAAGCCCTGGGCTCCAGGCACACTGCAGCTGTTCAAGGCATCCCAAGGGGTGTACAAAAGTGCAACAACATGGCAGCTTTCACAGCTTTTTCCTTGGCACCATCCCTATACCTAGGCTGATTTATCTGCCTAGGGTTAGGGTTAGGGTTCAGCCTAGGGCTTGGATTTCTTTAACCAGGAAGCCCTGAGTTCCAGGCTTACTTCATCTGCCAAAGGCATCCCAAAGGGAGTGCAGAAGTGCCACAACATGGCTGCTTTCACGGCTTTTCCCTTAGGAAGAACCCTAATACCCGGCTGATTTACCTTCCTAGGGTTACTGTTAGGCTTAGGCCTAGGACTTTTAAAACCAGGAAGCCCTGGGCTCCAGGCACACTGCAGCTGCGAAAGGCATCCCAAGGGGAGCGCAAAAGTGACGCAACTTGGCTGCCACCACTGATATTTCCATGAGACCATCCCGAACCATAGGCTGATTTTCCTTCCTAGGGTTAAGGTTTGAGTTACGCCTAGGGTAAGGGTTCTATTAACCAGAAAGCCCTGAGTTCCAAGAACACAGCAGCTGCGAAGGACTAGCCAAGAAGAGCGCAAAAGTACCACAACATGCCTGCCTCCACAGCTTTTTCCTTGGGGACATGCCTAATTCCTGGCTGATTTGCCTTTCTCGTCTTAGGGTTGGGGTTCGGCCTAGGGCTAGGATTTTTAAAATCAGGAAGCCCTGAGTTCCAGGCACACTGGAGCTATGAAAGGCATCCAAAAGGGAGTGCAAAAGTGCCACAACATGGCTGCTTTCACGGCTTTTTCCTTGGCAAGAAGCCTAACATCAGGCTGATTTACTTTCCCAGGGTTACTGTTAGGCTTAGGCCTAGGGCTAGGATTTTTGAAACTAGGAAGCCCTTAGCTCCAGGCACACTGCAGCTGTTCAAGGCATCCCAAGGGGAGTACAAAAGTGCAACAACATGGCAGCTTTCACAGCTTTTTCCTTGGCACCATCCCTATACCTAGGCTGATTTATCTGCCTAGGGTTAGGGTTAGCGTTCAGCCTAGGGCTTGGATTTTTTTAACCAGGAAGCCCTGAGTTCCAGGCTTACTTCATCTGCCAAAGGCATCCCAAAGGGAGTGCAGAAGTGCCACAACATGGCTGCTTTCACGGCTTTTCCCTTAGGAAGAACCCTAATACCCGGCTGATTTACCTTCCTAGGGTTACTGTTAGGCTTAGGCCTAGGACTTTTAAAACCAGGAAGCCCTGGGCTCCAGGCACACTGCAGCTGCAAAAGGCATCCCAAGGGGAGCGCAAAAGTGACGCAACTTGGCTGCCACCACTGATATTTCCATGAGACCATCCCGAACCATAGGCTGATTTTCCTTCCTAGGCTTAAGGTTTGAGTTACGCCTAGGGTAAGTGTTTTATTAACCAGAAAGCCCTGAGTTCCAAGAACACAGCAGCTGCGAAGGACTAGCCAAGAAGAGCGCAAAAGTACCACAACATGCCTGCCTCCACAGCTTTTTCCTTGGGGACATGCCTAATTCCTGGCTGATTTGCCTTTCTCGTCTTAGGGTTGGGGTTCGGCCTAGGGCTAGGATTTTTAAAATCAGGAAGCCCTGAGTTCCAGGCACACTGCAGCTGTGAAAGGCATCCAAAAGGGAGTGCAAAAGTGCCACAACATGGCTGCTTTCACGGCTTTTTCCTTGGCAAGACGCCTAACACCAGGCTGATTTACCTTCCCAGGGTTACTGTTAGGCTTAGGCCTAGGGCTAGGATTTTTAAAACTAGGAAGCCCTTAGCTCCAGGCACACTGCAGCTGTTCAAGGCATCCCAAGGGGAGTACAAAAGTGCAACAACATGGCAGCTTTCACAGCTTTTTCCTTGGCACCATCCCTATACCTAGGCTGATTTATCTGCCTAGGGTTAGGGTTAGGGTTCAGCCTAGGGCTTGAATTTTTTTAACCAGGAAGCCCTGAGTTCCAGGCTTACTTCATCTGCCAAAGGCATCCCAAAGGGAGTGCAGAAGTGCCACAACATGGCTGCTTTCACGGCTTTTCCCTTAGGAAGAACCCTAATACCCGGCTGATTTACCTTCCTAGGGTTACTGTTAGGCTTAGGCCTAGGACTTTTAAAACCAGGAAGCCCTGGGCTCCAGGCACACTGCAGCTGCAAAAGGCATCCCAAGGGGAGCGCAAAAGTGACGCAACTTGGCTGCCACCACTGATATTTCCATGAGAGCATCCCGAACCATAGGCTGATTTTCCTTCCTAGGGTTAAGGTTTGAGTTACGCCTAGGGTAAGGGTCTATTAACCAGAAAGCCCTGAGTTCCAAGAACACAGCAGCTGCGAAGGACTACCCAAGAAGAGCGCAAAAGTACCACAACATGCCTGCCTCCACAGCTTTTTCCTTGGGGACATGCCTAATTCCTGGCTGATTTGCCTTTCTCGTCTTAGGGTTGGGGTTCGGCCTAGGGCTAGGATTTTTAAAATCAGGAAGCCCTGAGTTCCAGGCACACTGGAGCTGTGAAAGGCATCCAAAAGGGAGTGCAAAAGTGCCACAACATGGCTGCTTTCACGGCTTTTTCCTTGGCAAGAAGCCTAACATCAGGCTGATTTACTTTCCCAGGCTTACTGTTAGGCTTAGGCCTAGGGCTAGGATTTTTGAAACTAGGAAGCCCTTAGCTCCAGGCACACTGCAGCTGTTCAAGGCATCCCAAGGGGAGTACAAAAGTGCAACAACATGGCAGCTTTCACAGCTTTTTCCTTGGCACCATCCCTATACCTAGGCTGATTTATCTGCCTAGGGTTAGGGTTAGCGTTCAGCCTAGGGCTTGGATTTTTTTAACCAGGAAGCCCTGAGTTCCAGGCTTACTTCATCTGCCAAAGGCATCCCAAAGGGAGTGCAGAAGTGCCACAACATGGCTGCTTTCACGGCTTTTCCCTTAGGAAGAACCCTAATACCCGGCTGATTTACCTTCCTAGGGTTACTGTTAGGCTTAGGCCTAGGACTTTTAAAACCAGGAAGCCCTGGGCTCCAGGCACACTGCAGCTGCAAAAGGCATCCCAAGGGGAGCGCAAAAGTGACGCAACTTGGCTGCCACCACTGATATTTCCATGAGACCATCCCGAACCATAGGCTGATTTTCCTTCCTAGGGTTAAGGTTTGAGTTACGCCTAGGGTAAGGGTTCTATTAACCAGAAAGCCCTGAGTTCCAAGAACACAGCAGCTGCGAAGGACTAGCCAAGAAGAGCGCAAAAGTACCACAACATGCCTGCCTCCACAGCTTTTTCCTAGGGGACATGCCTAATTCCTGGCTGATTTGCCTTTCTCGTCTTAGGGTTGGGGTTCGGCCTAGGGCTAGGATTTTTAAAATCAGGAAGCCCTGAGTTCCAGGCACACTGGAACTGTGAAAGGCATCCAAAAGGGAGTGCAAAAGTGCCACAACATGGCTGCTTTCACGGCTTTTTCCTTGGCAAGACGCCTAACACCAGGCTGATTTACCTTCCCAGGGTTACTGTTAGGCTTAGGCCTAGGGCTAGGATTTTTGAAACTAGGAAGCCCTTAGCTCCAGGCACACTGCAGCTGTTCAAGGCATCCCAAGGGGAGTACAAAAGTGCAACAACATGGCAGCTTTCACAGCTTTTTCCTTGGCACCATCCCTATACCTAGGCTGATTTATCTGCCTAGGGTTAGGGTTAGGGTTCAGCCTAGGGCTTGAATTTTTTTAACAAGGAAGCCCTGAGTTCCAGGCTTACTTCATCTGCCAAAGGCATCCCAAAGGGAGTGCAGAAGTGCCACAACATGGCTGCTTTCACGGCTTTTCCCTTAGGAAGAACCCTAATACCCGGCTGATTTACCTTCCTAGGGTTACTGTTAGGCTTAGGCCTAGGACTTTTAAAACCAGGAAGCCCTGGGCTCCAGGCACACTGCAGCTGCAAAAGGCATCCCAAGGGGAGCGCAAAAGTGACGCAACTTGGCTGCCACCACTGATATTTCCATGAGAGCATCCCGAACCATAGGCTGATTTTCCTTCCTAGGGTTAAGGTTTGAGTTACGCCTAGGGTAAGGGCTCTATTAACCAGAAAGCCCTGAGTTCCAAGAACACAGCAGCTGCGAAGGACTAGCCAAGAAGAGCGCAAAAGTACCACAACATGCCTGCCTCCACAGCTTTTTCCTTGGGGACATGCCTAATTCCTGGCTGATTTGCCTTTCTCGTCTTAGGGTTGGGGTTCGGCCTAGGGCTAGGATTTTTAAAAGCAGGAAGCCCTGAGTTCCAGGCACACTGGAGCTGTGAAAGGCATCCAAAAGGGAGTGCAAAAGTGCCACAACATGGCTGCTTTCACGGCTTTTTCCTTGGCAAGACGCCTAACACCAGGCTGATTTACCTTCCCAGGGTTACTGTTAGGCTTAGGCCTAGGGCTAGGATTTTTGAAACTAGGAAGCCCTTAGCTCCAGGCACACTGCAGCTGTTCAAGGCATCCCAAGGGGAGTACAAAAGTGCAACTACATGGCAGCTTTCACAGCTTTTTCCTTGGCACCATCCCTGTACCTAGGCTGATTTATCTGCCTAGGGTTAGGGTTAGCGTTCAGCCTAGGGCTTGGATTTCTTTAACCAGGAAGCCCTGAGTTCCAGGCTTACTTCATCTGCCAAAGGCATCCCAAAGGGAGTGCAGAAGTGCCACAACATGGCTGCTTTCACGGCTTTTCCCTTAGGAAGAACCCTAATACCCGGCTGATTTACCTTCCTAGGGTTACTGTTAGGCTTAGGCCTAGGACTTTTAAAACCAGGAAGCCCTGGGCT
The DNA here is from genome assembly GCF_027887145.1 of Ammospiza caudacuta. Classification (NCBI taxonomy): domain Eukaryota; kingdom Metazoa; phylum Chordata; class Aves; order Passeriformes; family Passerellidae; genus Ammospiza; species Ammospiza caudacuta. The sequence continues at coordinate 849,298 of NW_026683125.1, read as the reverse complement.
CCAGGCACACTGCAGCTGCAAAAGGCATCCCAAGGGGAGCGCAAAAGTGACGCAACTTGGCTGCCACCACTGATATTTCCATGAGACCATCCCGAACCATAGGCTGATTTTCCTTCCTAGGGTTAAGGTTTGAGTTACGCCTAGGGTAAGGGTTCTATTAACCAGAAAGCCCTGAGTACCAAGAACACAGCAGCTGCGAAGGACTAGCCAAGAAGAGCGCAAAAGTACCACAACATGCCTGCCTCCACAGCTTTTTCCTTGGGGACATGCCTAATTCCTGGCTGATTTGCCTTTCTCGTCTTAGGGTTGGGGTTCGGCCTAGGGCTAGGATTTTTAAAAGCAGGAAGCCCTGAGTTCCAGGCACACTGGAACTGTGAAAGGCATCCAAAAGGGAGTGCAAAAGTGCCACAACATGGCTGCTTTCACGGCTTTTTCCTTGGCAAGACGCCTAACACCAGGCTGATTTACTTTCCCAGGGTTACTGTTAGGCTTAGGCCTAGGGCTAGGATTTTTGAAACTAGGAAGCCCTTAGCTCCAGGCACACTGCAGCTGTTCAAGGCATCCCAAGGGGAGTACAAAAGTGCAACAACATGGCAGCTTTCACAGCTTTTTCCTTGGCACCATCCCTATACCTAGGCTGATTTATCTGCCTAGGGTTAGGGTTAGCGTTCAGCCTAGGGCTTGGATTTTTTTAACCAGGAAGCCCTGAGTTCCAGGCTTACTTCATCTGCCAAAGGCATCCCAAAGGGAGTGCAGAAGTGCCACAACATGGCTGCTTTCACGGCTTTTCCCTTAGGAAGAACCCTAATACCCGGCTGATTTACCTTCCTAGGGTTACTGTTAGGCTTAGGCCTAGGACTTTTAAAACCAGGAAGCCCTGGGCTCCAGGCACACTGCAGCTGCAAAAGGCATCCCAAGGGGAGCGCAAAAGTGACGCAACTTGGCTGCCACCACTGATATTTCCATGAGACCATCCCGAACCATAGGCTGATTTTCCTTCCTAGGGTTAAGGTTTGAGTTACGCCTAGGGTAAGGGTTCTATTAACCAGAAAGCCCTGAGTTCCAAGAACACAGCAGCTGCGAAGGACTAGCCAAGAAGAGCGCAAAAGTACCACAACATGCCTGCCTCCACAGCTTTTTCCTTGGGGACATGCCTAATTCCTGGCTGATTTGCCTTTCTCGTCTTAGGGTTGGGGTTCGGCCTAGGGCTAGGATTTTTAAAATCAGGAAGCCCTGAGTTCCAGGCACACTGGAGCTGTGAAAGGCATCCAAAAGGGAGTGCAAAAGTGCCACAACATGGCTGCTTTCACGGCTTTTTCCTTGGCAAGACGCCTAACACCAGGCTGATTTACCTTCCCAGGGTTACTGTTAGGCTTAGGCCTAGGGCTAGGATTTTTAAAACTAGGAAGCCCTTAGCTCCAGGCACACTGCAGCTGTTCAAGGCATCCCAAGGGGAGTACAAAAGTGCAACAACATGGCAGCTTTCACAGCTTTTTCCTTGGCACCATCCCTATACCTAGGCTGATTTATCTGCCTAGGGTTAGGGTTAGGGTTCAGCCTAGGGCTTGAATTTTTTTAACCAGGAAGCCCTGAGTTCCAGGCTTACTTCATCTGCCAAAGGCATCCCAAAGGGAGTGCAGAAGTGCCACAACATGGCTGCTTTCACGGCTTTTCCCTTAGGAAGAACCCTAATACCCGGCTGATTTACCTTCCTAGGGTTACTGTTAGGCTTAGGCCTAGGACTTTTAAAACCAGGAAGCCCTGGGCTCCAGGCACACTGCAGCTGCAAAAGGCATCCCAAGGGGAGCGCAAAAGTGACGCAACTTGGCTGCCACCACTGATATTTCCATGAGACCATCCCGAACCATAGGCTGATTTTCCTTCCTAGGGTTAAGGTTTGAGTTACGCCTAGGGTAAGGGTCTATTAACCAGAAAGCCCTGAGTTCCAAGAACACAGCAGCTGCGAAGGACTACCCAAGAAGAGCGCAAAAGTACCACAACATGCCTGCCTCCACAGCTTTTTCCTTGGGGACATGCCTAATTCCTGGCTGATTTGCCTTTCTCGTCTTAGGGTTGGGGTTCGGCCTAGGGCTAGGATTTTTAAAATCAGGAAGCCCTGAGTTCCAGGCACACTGGAGCTGTGAAAGGCATCCAAAAGGGAGTGCAAAAGTGCCACAACATGGCTGCTTTCACGGCTTTTTCCTTGGCAAGAAGCCTAACATCAGGCTGATTTACTTTCCCAGGGTTACTGTTAGGCTTAGGCCTAGGGCTAGGATTTTTGAAACTAGGAAGCCCTTAGCTCCAGGCACACTGCAGCTGTTCAAGGCATCCCAAGGGGAGTACAAAAGTGCAACAACATGGCAGCTTTCACAGCTTTTTCCTTGGCACCATCCCTATACCTAGGCTGATTTATCTGCCTAGGGTTAGGGTTAGCGTTCAGCCTAGGGCTTGGATTTTTTTAACCAGTAAGCCCTGAGTTCCAGGCTTACTTCATCTGCCAAAGGCATCCCAAAGGGAGTGCAGAAGTGCCACAACATGGCTGCTTTCACGGCTTTTCCCTTAGGAAGAACCCTAATACCCGGCTGATTTACCTTCCTAGGGTTACTGTTAGGCTTAGGCCTAGGACTTTTAAAACCAGGAAGCCCTGGGCTCCAGGCACACTGCAGCTGCAAAAGGCATCCCAAGGGGAGCGCAAAAGTGACGCAACTTGGCTGCCACCACTGATATTTCCATGAGACCATCCTGAACCATAGGCTGATTTTCCTTCCTAGGGTTAAGGTTTGAGTTACGCCTAGGGTAAGGGTTCTATTAACCAGAAAGCCCTGAGTTCCAAGAACACAGCAGCTGCGAAGGACTAGCCAAGAAGAGCGCAAAAGTACCACAACATGCCTGCCTCCACAGCTTTTTCCTTGGGGACATGCCTAATTCCTGGCTGATTTGCCTTTCTCGTCTTAGGGTTGGGGTTCGGCCTAGGGCTAGGATTTTTAAAAGCAGGAAGCCCTGAGTTCCAGGCACACTGGAGCTGTGAAAGGCATCCAAAAGGGAGTGCAAAAGTGCCACAACATGGCTGCTTTCACGGCTTTTTCCTTGGCAAGAAACCTAACATCAGGCTGATTTACTTTCCCAGGGTTACTGTTAGGCTTAGGCCTAGGGCTAGGATTTTTGAAACTAGGAAGCCCTTAGCTCCAGGCACACTGCAGCTGTTCAAGGCATCCCAAGGGGAGTACAAAAGTGCAACAACATGGCAGCTTTCACAGCTTTTTCCTTGGCACCATCCCTATACCTAGGCTGATTTATCTGCCTAGGGTTAGGGTGAAGCTTCAGCCTAGGGCTTGGATTTCTTTAACCAGGAAGCCCTGAGTTCCAGGCTTACTTCATCTGCCAAAGGCATCCCAAAGGGAGTGCAGAAGTGCCACAACATGGCTGCTTTCACGGCTTTTCCCTTAGGAAGAACCCTAATACCCGGCTGATTTACCTTCCTAGGGTTACTGTTAGGCTTAGGCCTAGGACTTTTAAAACCAGGAAGCCCTGGGCTCCAGGCACACTGCAGCTGCAAAAGGCATCCCAAGGGGAGCGCAAAAGTGACGCAACTTGGCTGCCACCACTGATATTTCCATGAGACCATCCCGAACCATAGGCTGATTTTCCTTCCTAGGGTTAAGGTTTGAGTTACGCCTAGGGTAAGGGTTCTATTAACCAGAAAGCCCTGAGTTCCAAGAACACAGCAGCTGCGAAGGACTAGCCAAGAAGAGCGCAAAAGTACCACAACATGCCTGCCTCCACAGCTTTTTCCTTGGGGACATGCCTAATTCCTGGCTGATTTGCCTTTCTCGTCTTAGGGTTGGGGTTCGGCCTAGGGCTAGGATTTTTAAAAGCAGGAAGCCCTGAGTTCCAGGCACACTGCAGCTGTGAAAGGCATCCAAAAGGGAGTGCAAAAGTGCCACAACATGGCTGCTTTCACGGCTTTTTCCTTGGCAAGAAGCCTAACATCAGGCTGATTTACTTTCCCAGGGTTACTGTTAGGCTTAGGCCTAGGGCTAGGATTTTTGAAACTAGGAAGCCCTTAGCTCCAGGCACACTGCAGCTGTTCAAGGCATCCCAAGGGGAGTACAAAAGTGCAACAACATGGCAGCTTTCACAGCTTTTTCCTTGGCATCATCCCTATACCTAGGCTGATTTATCTGCCTAGGGTTAGGGTTAGGGTTCAGCCTAGGGCTTGGATTTCTTTAACCAGGAAGCCCTGAGTTCCAGGCTTACTTCATCTGCCAAAGGCATCCCAAAGGTAGTGCAGAAGTGCCACAACATGGCTGCTTTCACGGCTTTTCCCTTAGGAAGAACCCTAATACCCGGCTGATTTACCTTCCTAGGGTTACTGTTAGGCTTAGGCCTAGGACTTTTAAAACCAGGAAGCCCTGGGCTCCAGGCACACTGCAGCTGCAAAAGGCATCCCAAGGGGAGCGCAAAAGTGACGCAACTTGGCTGCCACCACTGATATTTCCATGAGACCATCCCGAACCATAGGCTGATTTTCCTTCCTAGGGTTAAGGTTTGAGTTACGCCTAGGGTAAGGGTTCTATTAACCAGAAAGCCCTGAGTTCCAAGAACACAGCAGCTGCGAAGGACTAGCCAAGAAGAGCGCAAAAGTACCACAACATGCCTGCCTCCACAGCTTTTTCCTAGGGGACATGCCTAATTCCTGGCTGATTTGCCTTTCTCGTCTTAGGGTTGGGGTTCGGCCTAGGGCTAGGATTTTTAAAATCAGGAAGCCCTGAGTTCCAGGCACACTGGAGCTGTGAAAGGCATCCAAAAGGGAGTGCAAAAGTGCCACAACATGGCTGCTTTCACGGCTTTTTCCTTGGCAAGACGCCTAACACCAGGCTGATTTACCTTCCCAGGGTTACTGTTAGGCTTAGGCCTAGGGCTAGGATTTTTGAAACTAGGAAGCCCTTAGCTCCAGGCACACTGCAGCTGTTCAAGGCATCCCAAGGGGAGTACAAAAGTGCAACAACATGGCAGCTTTCACAGCTTTTTCCTTGGCACCATCCCTATACCTAGGCTGATTTATCTGCCTAGGGTTAGGGTTAGGGTTCAGCCTAGGGCTTGAATTTTTTTAACCAGGAAGCCCTGAGTTCCAGGCTTACTTCATCTGCCAAAGGCATCCCAAAGGGAGTGCAGAAGTGCCACAACATGGCTGCTTTCACGGCTTTTCCCTTAGGAAGAACCCTAATACCCGGCTGATTTACCTTCCTAGGGTTACTGTTAGGCTTAGGCCTAGGACTTTTAAAACCAGGAAGCCCTGGGCTCCAGGCACACTGCAGCTGCAAAAGGCATCCCAAGGGGAGCGCAAAAGTGACGCAACTTGGCTGCCACCACTGATATTTCCATGAGACCATCCCGAACCATAGGCTGATTTTCCTTCCTAGGGTTAAGGTTTGAGTTACGCCTAGGGTAAGGGTCTATTAACCAGAAAGCCCTGAGTTCCAAGAACACAGCAGCTGCGAAGGACTAGCCAAGAAGAGCGCAAAAGTACCACAACATGCCTGCCTCCACAGCTTTTTCCTTGGGGACATGCCTAATTCCTGGCTGATTTGCCTTTCTCGTCTTAGGGTTGGGGTTCGGCCTAGGGCTAGGATTTTTAAAAGCAGGAAGCCCTGAGTTCCAGGCACACTGGAGCTGTGAAAGGCATCCAAAAGGGAGTGCAAAAGTGCCACAACATGGCTGCTTTCACGGCTTTTTCCTTGGCAAGACGCCTAACACCAGGCTGATTTACCTTCCCAGGGTTACTGTTAGGCTTAGGCCTAGGGCTAGGATTTTTGAAACTAGGAAGCCCTTAGCTCCAGGCACACTGCAGCTGTTCAAGGCATCCCAAGGGGAGTAGAAAAGTGCAACTACATGGCAGCTTTCACAGCTTTTTCCTTGGCACCATCCCTGTACCTAGGCTGATTTATCTGCCTAGGGTTAGGGTTAGGGTTCAGCCTAGGGCTTGGATTTCTTTAACCAGGAAGCCCTGAGTTCCAGGCTTACTTCATCTGCCAAAGGCATCCCAAAGGGAGTGCAGAAGTGCCACAACATGGCTGCTTTCACGGCTTTTCCCTTAGGAAGAACCCTAATACCCGGCTGATTTACCTTCCTAGGGTTACTGTTAGGCTTAGGCCTAGGACTTTTAAAACCAGGAAGCCCTGGGCTCCAGGCACACTGCAGCTGCAAAAGGCATCCCAAGGGGAGCGCAAAAGTGACGCAACTTGGCTGCCACCACTGATATTTCCATGAGACCATCCCGAACCATAGGCTGATTTTCCTTCCTAGGGTTAAGGTTTGAGTTACGCCTAGGGTAAGGGTTCTATTAACCAGAAAGCCCTGAGTTCCAAGAACACAGCAGCTGCGAAGGACTAGCCAAGAAGAGCGCAAAAGTACCACAACATGCCTGCCTCCACAGCTTTTTCCTTGGGGACATGCCTAATTCCTGGCTGATTTGCCTTTCTCGTCTTAGGGTTGGGGTTCGGCCTAGGGCTAGGATTTTTAAAAGCAGGAAGCCCTGAGTTCCAGGCACACTGGAACTGTGAAAGGCATCCAAAAGGGAGTGCAAAAGTGCCACAACATGGCTGCTTTCACGGCTTTTTCCTTGGCAAGACGCCTAACACCAGGCTGATTTACTTTCCCAGGGTTACTGTTATGCTTAGGCCTAGGGCTAGGATTTTTGAAACTAGGAAGCCCTTAGCTCCAGGCACACTGCAGCTGTTCAAGGCATCCCAAGGGGAGTACAAAAGTGCAACAACATGGCAGCTTTCACAGCTTTTTCCTTGGCACCATCCCTATACCTAGGCTGATTTATCTGCCTAGGGTTAGGGTTAGGGTTCAGCCTAGGGCTTGAATTTTTTTAACCAGGAAGCCCTGAGTTCCAGGCTTACTTCATCTGCCAAAGGCATCCCAAAGGGAGTGCAGAAGTGCCACAACATGGCTGCTTTCACGGCTTTTCCCTTAGGAAGAACCCTAATACCCGGCTGATTTACCTTCCTAGGGTTACTGTTAGGCTTAGGCCTAGGACTTTTAAAACCAGGAAGCCCTGGGCTCCAGGCACACTGCAGCTGCAAAAGGCATCCCAAGGGGAGCGCAAAAGTGACGCAACTTGGCTGCCACCACTGATATTTCCATGAGAGCATCCCGAACCATAGGCTGATTTTCCTTCCTAGGGTTAAGGTTTGAGTTACGCCTAGGGTAAGGGTCTATTAACCAGAAAGCCCTGAGTTCCAAGAACACAGCAGCTGCGAAGGACTAGCCAAGAAGAGCGCAAAAGTACCACAACATGCCTGCCTCCACAGCTTTTTCCTTGGGGACATGCCTAATTCCTGGCTGATTTGCCTTTCTCGTCTTAGGGTTGGGGTTCGGCCTAGGGCTAGGATTTTTAAAAGCAGGAAGCCCTGAGTTCCAGGCACACTGGAGCTGTGAAAGGCATCCAAAAGGGAGTGCAAAAGTGCCACAACATGGCTGCTTTCACGGCTTTTTCCTTGGCAAGACGCCTAACACCAGGCTGATTTACCTTCCCAGGGTTACTGTTAGGCTTAGGCCTAGGGCTAGGATTTTTGAAACTAGGAAGCCCTTAGCTCCAGGCACACTGCAGCTGTTCAAGGCATCCCAAGGGGAGTAGAAAAGTGCAACTACATGGCAGCTTTCACAGCTTTTTCCTTGGCACCATCCCTGTACCTAGGCTGATTTATCTGCCTAGGGTTAGGGTTAGGGTTCAGCCTAGGGCTTGGATTTCTTTAACCAGGAAGCCCTGAGTTCCAGGCTTACTTCATCTGCCAAAGGCATCCCAAAGGGAGTGCAGAAGTGCCACAACATGGCTGCTTTCACGGCTTTTCCCTTAGGAAGAACCCTAATACCCGGCTGATTTACCTTCCTAGGGTTACTGTTAGGCTTAGGCCTAGGACTTTTAAAACCAGGAAGCCCTGGGCTCCAGGCACACTGCAGCTGCAAAAGGCATCCCAAGGGGAGCGCAAAAGTGACGCAACTTGGCTGCCACCACTGATATTTCCATGAGACCATCCCGAACCATAGGCTGATTTTCCTTCCTAGGGTTAAGGTTTGAGTTACGCCTAGGGTAAGGGTTCTATTAACCAGAAAGCCCTGAGTTCCAAGAACACAGCAGCTGCGAAGGACTAGCCAAGAAGAGCGCAAAAGTACCACAACATGCCTGCCTCCACAGCTTTTTCCTTGGGGACATGCCTAATTCCTGGCTGATTTGCCTTTCTCGTCTTAGGGTTGGGGTTCGGCCTAGGGCTAGGATTTTTAAAAGCAGGAAGCCCTGAGTTCCAGGCACACTGGAACTGTGAAAGGCATCCAAAAGGGAGTGCAAAAGTGCCACAACATGGCTGCTTTCACGGCTTTTTCCTTGGCAAGACGCCTAACACCAGGCTGATTTACTTTCCCAGGGTTACTGTTATGCTTAGGCCTAGGGCTAGGATTTTTGAAACTAGGAAGCCCTTAGCTCCAGGCACACTGCAGCTGTTCAAGGCATCCCAAGGGGAGTACAAAAGTGCAACAACATGGCAGCTTTCACAGCTTTTTCCTTGGCACCATCCCTATACCTAGGCTGATTTATCTGCCTAGGGTTAGGGTTAGGGTTCAGCCTAGGGCTTGAATTTTTTTAACCAGGAAGCCCTGAGTTCCAGGCTTACTTCATCTGCCAAAGGCATCCCAAAGGGAGTGCAGAAGTGCCACAACATGGCTGCTTTCACGGCTTTTCCCTTAGGAAGAACCCTAATACCCGGCTGATTTACCTTCCTAGGGTTACTGTTAGGCTTAGGCCTAGGACTTTTAAAACCAGGAAGCCCTGGGCTCCAGGCACACTGCAGCTGCAAAAGGCATCCCAAGGGGAGCGCAAAAGTGACGCAACTTGGCTGCCACCACTGATATCTCCATGAGAGCATCCCGAACCATAGGCTGATTTTCCTTCCTAGGGTTAAGGTTTGAGTTACGCCTAGGGTAAGGGTTCTATTAACCAGAAAGCCCTGAGTTCCAAGAACACAGCAGCTGCGAAGGACTAGCCAAGAAGAGCGCAAAAGTACCACAACATGCCTGCCTCCACAGCTTTTTCCTTGGGGACATGCCTAATTCCTGGCTGATTTGCCTTTCTCGTCTTAGGGTTGGGGTTCGGCCTAGGGCTAGGATTTTTAAAAGCAGGAAGCCCTGAGTTCCAGGCACACTGGAGCTGTGAAAGGCATCCAAAAGGGAGTGCAAAAGTGCCACAACATGGCTGCTTTCACGGCTTTTTCCTTGGCAAGAAGCCTAACATCAGGCTGATTTACTTTCCCAGGGTTACTGTTAGGCTTAGGCCTAGGGCTAGGATTTTTGAAACTAGGAAGCCCTTAGCTCCAGGCACACTGCAGCTGTTCAAGGCATCCCAAGGGGAGTACAAAAGTGCAACAACATGGCAGCTTTCACAGCTTTTTCCTTGGCACCATCCCTATACCTAGGCTGATTTATCTGCCTAGGGTTAGGGTTAGCGTTCAGCCTAGGGCTTGGATTTCTTTAACCAGGAAGCCCTGAGTTCCAGGCTTACTTCATCTGCCAAAGGCATCCCAAAGGGAGTGCAGAAGTGCCACAACATGGCTGCTTTCACGGCTTTTCCCTTAGGAAGAACCCTAATACCCGGCTGATTTACCTTCCTAGGGTTACTGTTAGGCTTAGGCCTAGGACTTTTAAAACCAGGAAGCCCTGGGCTCCAGGCACACTGCAGCTGCAAAAGGCATCCCAAGGGGAGCGCAAAAGTGACGCAACTTGGCTGCCACCACTGATATTTCCATGAGACCATCCCGAACCATAGGCTGATTTTCCTTCCTAGGGTTAAGGTTTGAGTTACGCCTAGGGTAAGGGTTCTATTAACCAGAAAGCCCTGAGTTCCAAGAACACAGCAGCTGCGAAGGACTAGCCAAGAAGAGCGCAAAAGTACCACAACATGCCTGCCTCCACAGCTTTTTCCTAGGGGACATGCCTAATTCCTGGCTGATTTGCCTTTCTCGTCTTAGGGTTGGGGTTCGGCCTAGGGCTAGGATTTTTAAAATCAGGAAGCCCTGAGTTCCAGGCACACTGGAGCTGTGAAAGGCATCCAAAAGGGAGTGCAAAAGTGCCACAACATGGCTGCTTTCACGGCTTTTTCCTTGGCAAGACGCCTAACACCAGGCTGATTTACCTTCCCAGGGTTACTGTTAGGCTTAGGCCTAGGGCTAGGATTTTTGAAACTAGGAAGCCCTTAGCTCCAGGCACACTGCAGCTGTTCAAGGCATCCCAAGGGGAGTACAAAAGTGCAACAACATGGCAGCTTTCACAGCTTTTTCCTTGGCACCATCCCTATACCTAGGCTGATTTATCTGCCTAGGGTTAGGGTTAGGGTTCAGCCTAGGGCTTGAATTTTTTTAACCAGGAAGCCCTGAGTTCCAGGCTTACTTCATCTGCCAAAGGCATCCCAAAGGGAGTGCAGAAGTGCCACAACATGGCTGCTTTCACGGCTTTTCCCTTAGGAAGAACCCTAATACCCGGCTGATTTACCTTCCTAGGGTTACTGTTAGGCTTAGGCCTAGGACTTTTAAAACCAGGAAGCCCTGGGCTCCAGGCACACTGCAGCTGCAAAAGGCATCCCAAGGGGAGCGCAAAAGTGACGCAACTTGGCTGCCACCACTGATATTTCCATGAGAGCATCCCGAACCATAGGCTGATTTTCCTTCCTAGGGTTAAGGTTTGAGTTACGCCTAGGGTAAGGGTTCTATTAACCAGAAAGCCCTGAGTTCCAAGAACACAGCAGCTGCGAAGGACTAGCCAAGAAGAGCGCAAAAGTACCACAACATGCCTGCCTCCACAGCTTTTTCCTTGGGGACATGCCTAATTCCTGGCTGATTTGCCTTTCTCGTCTTAGGGTTGGGGTTCGGCCTAGGGCTAGGATTTTTAAAAGCAGGAAGCCCTGAGTTCCAGGCACACTGGAACTGTGAAAGGCATCCAAAAGGGAGTGCAAAAGTGCCACAACATGGCTGCTTTCACGGCTTTTTCCTTGGCAAGACGCCAAACACCAGGCTGATTTACTTTCCCAGGGTTACTGTTATGCTTAGGCCTAGGGCTAGGATTTTTGAAACTAGGAAGCCCTTAGCTCCAGGCACACTGCAGCTGTTCAAGGCATCCCAAGGGGAGTACAAAAGTGCAACAACATGGCAGCTTTCACAGCTTTTTCCTTGGCACCATCCCTATACCTAGGCTGATTTATCTGCCTAGGGTTAGGGTTAGGGTTCAGCCTAGGGCTTGAATTTTTTTAACCAGGAAGCCCTGAGTTCCAGGCTTACTTCATCTGCCAAAGGCATCCCAAAGGGAGTGCAGAAGTGCCACAACATGGCTGCTTTCACGGCTTTTCCCTTAGGAAGAACCCTAATACCCGGCTGATTTACCTTCCTAGGGTTACTGTTAGGCTTAGGCCTAGGACTTTTAAAACCAGGAAGCCCTGGGCTCCAGGCACACTGCAGCTGCAAAAGGCATCCCAAGGGGAGCGCAAAAGTGACGCAACTTGGCTGCCACCACTGATATTTCCATGAGAGCATCCCGAACCATAGGCTGATTTTCCTTCCTAGGGTTAAGGTTTGAGTTACGCCTAGAGTAAGGGTTCTATTAACCAGAAAGCCCTGAGTTCCAAGAACACAGCAGCTGCGAAGGACTAGCCAAGAAGAGCGCAAAAGTACCACAACATGCCTGCCTCCACAGCTTTTTCCTTGGGGACATGCCTAATTCCTGGCTGATTTGCCTTTCTCGTCTTAGGGTTGGGGTTCGGCCTAGGGCTAGGATTTTTAAAAGCAGGAAGCCCTGAGTTCCAGGCACACTGGAGCTGTGAAAGGCATCCAAAAGGGAGTGCAAAAGTGCCACAACATGGCTGCTTTCACGGCTTTTTCCTTGGCAAGAAACCTAACATCAGGCTGATTTACTTTCCCAGGGTTACTGTTAGGCTTAGGCCTAGGGCTAGGATTTTTAAAACTAGGAAGCCCTTAGCTCCAGGCACACTGCAGCTGTTCAAGGCATCCCAAGGGGAGTACAAAAGTGCAACAACATGGCAGCTTTCACAGCTTTTTCCTTGGCACCATCCCTATACCTAGGCTGATTTATCTGCCTAGGGTTAGGGTTAGGGTTCAGCCAAGGGCTTGAATTTTTTTAACCAGGAAGCCCTGAGTTCCAGGCTTACTTCATCTGCCAAAGGCATCCCAAAGGGAGTGCAGAAGTGCCACAACATGGCTGCTTTCACGGCTTTTCCCTTAGGAAGAACCCTAATACCCGGCTGATTTACCTTCCTAGGGTTACTGTTAGGCTTAGGCCTAGGACTTTTAAAACCAGGAAGCCCTGGGCTCCAGGCACACTGCAGCTGCAAAAGGCATCCCAAGGGGAGCGCAAAAGTGACGCAACTTGGCTGCCACCACTGATATTTCCATGAGAGCATCCCGAACCATAGGCTGATTTTCCTTCCTAGGGTTAAGGTTTGAGTTACGCCTAGGGTAAGGGTCTATTAACCAGAAAGCCCTGAGTTCCAAGAACACAGCAGCTGCGAAGGACTAGCCAAGAAGAGCGCAAAAGTACCACAACATGCCTGCCTCCACAGCTTTTTCCTTGGGGACATGCCTAATTCCTGGCTGATTTGCCTTTCTCGTCTTAGGGTTGGGGTTCGGCCTAGGGCTAGGATTTTTAAAAGCAGGAAGCCCTGAGTTCCAGGCACACTGGAGCTGTGAAAGGCATCCAAAAGGGAGTGCAAAAGTGCCACAACATGGCTGCTTTCACGGCTTTTTCCTTGGCAAGAAACCTAACATCAGGCTGATTTACTTTCCCAGGGTTACTGTTAGGCTTAGGCCTAGGGCTAGGATTTTTAAAACTAGGAAGCCCTTAGCTCCAGGCACACTGCAGCTGTTCAAGGCATCCCAAGGGGAGTACAAAAGTGCAACAACATGGCAGCTTTCACAGCTTTTTCCTTGGCACCATCCCTATACCTAGGCTGATTTATCTGCCTAGGGTTAGGGTTAGGGTTCAGCCTAGGGCTTGGATTTCTTTAACCAGGAAGCCCTGAGTTCCAGGCTTACTTTATCTGCCAAAGGCATCCCAAAGGGAGTGCAGAAGTGCCACAACATGGCTGCTTTCACGGCTTTTCCCTTAGGAAGAACCCTAATACCCGGCTGATTTACCTTCCTAGGGTTACTGTTAGGCTTAGGCCTAGGACTTTTAAAACCAGGAAGCCCTGGGCTCCAGGCACACTGCAGCTGTGAAAGGCATCCCAAGGGGAGCGCAAAAGTGACGCAACTTGGCTGCCACCACTGATATTTCCATGAGAGCATCCCGAACCATAGGCTGATTTTCCTTCCTAGGGTTAAGGTTTGAGTTACGCCTAGGGTAAGGGTTCTATTAACCAGAAAGCCCTGAGTTCCAAGAACACAGCAGCTGCGAAGGACTAGCCAAGAAGAGCGCAAAAGTACCACAACATGCCTGCCTCCACAGCTTTTTCCTTGGGGACATGCCTAATTCCTGGCTGATTTGCCTTTCTCGTCTTAGGGTTGGGGTTCGGCCTAGGGCTAGGATTTTTAAAAGCAGGAAGCCCTGAGTTCCAGGCACACTGGAGCTGTGAAAGGCATCCAAAAGGGAGTGCAAAAGTGCCACAACATGGCTGCTTTCACGGCTTTTTCCTTGGCAAGACGCCTAACACCAGGCTGATTTACTTTCCCAGGGTTACTGTTAGGCTTAGGCCTAGGGCTAGGATTTTTGAAACTAGGAAGCCCTTAGCACCAGGCACACTGCAGCTGTTCAAGGCATCCCAAGGGGAGTACAAAAGTGCAACAACATGGCAGCTTTCACAGCTTTTTCCTTGGCACCATCCCTATACCTAGGCTCATTTATCTGCCTAGGGTTAGGTTTAGGGTTCAGCCTAGGGCTTGGATTTCTTTAACCAGGAAGCCCTGAGTTCCAGGCTTACTTCATCTGCCAAAGGCATCCCAAAGGGAGTGCAGAAGTGCCACAACATGGCTGCTTTCACGGCTTTTCCCTTAGGAAGAACCCTAATACCCGGCTGATTTACCTTCCTAGGGTTACTGTTAGGCTTAGGCCTAGGACTTTTAAAACCAGGAAGCCCTGGGCTCCAGGCACACTGCAGCTGCAAAAGGCATCCCAAGGGGAGCGCAAAAGTGACGCAACTTGGCTGCCACCACTGATATTTCCATGAGAGCATCCCGAACCATAGGCTGATTTTCCTTCCTAGGGTTAAGGTTTGAGTTACGCCTAGGGTAAGGGTCTATTAACCAGAAAGCCCTGAGTTCCAAGAACACAGCAGCTGCGAAGGACTAGCCAAGAAGAGCGCAAAAGTACCACAACATGCCTGCCTCCACAGCTTTTTCCTTGGGGACATGCCTAATTCCTGGCTGATTTGCCTTTCTTGTCTTAGGGTTGGGGTTCGGCCTAGGGCTAGGATTTTTAAAAGCAGGAAGCCCTGAGTTCCAGGCACACTGGAGCTGTGAAAGGCATCCAAAAGGGAGTGCAAAAGTGCCACAACATGGCTGCTTTCACGGCTTTTTCCTTGGCAAGAAACCTAACATCAGGCTGATTTACTTTCCCAGGGTTACTGTTAGGCTTAGGCCTAGGGCTAGGATTTTTAAAACTAGGAAGCCCTTAGCTCCAGGCACACTGCAGCTGTTCAAGGCATCCCAAGGGGAGTACAAAAGTGCAACAACATGGCAGCTTTCACAGCTTTTTCCTTGGCACCATCCCTATACCTAGGCTGATTTATCTGCCTAGGGTTAGGGTTAGGGTTCAGCCTAGGGCTTGGATTTCTTTAACCAGGAAGCCCTGAGTTCCAGGCTTACTTTATCTGCCAAAGGCATCCCAAAGGGAGTGCAGAAGTGCCACAACATGGCTGCTTTCACGGCTTTTCCCTTAGGAAGAACCCTAATACCCGGCTGATTTACCTTCCTAGGGTTACTGTTAGGCTTAGGCCTAGGACTTTTAAAACCAGGAAGCCCTGGGCTCCAGGCACACTGCAGCTGTGAAAGGCATCCCAAGGGGAGCGCAAAAGTGACGCAACTTGGCTGCCACCACTGATATTTCCATGAGAGCATCCCGAACCATAGGCTGATTTTCCTTCCTAGGGTTAAGGTTTGAGTTACGCCTAGGGTAAGGGTTCTATTAACCAGAAAGCCCTGAGTTCCAAGAACACAGCAGCTGCGAAGGACTAGCCAAGAAGAGCGCAAAAGTACCACAACATGCCTGCCTCCACAGCTTTTTCCTTGGGGACATGCCTAATTCCTGGCTGATTTGCCTTTCTCGTCTTAGGGTTGGGGTTCGGCCTAGGGCTAGGATTTTTAAAAGCAGGAAGCCCTGAGTTCCAGGCACACTGGAGCTGTGAAAGGCATCCAAAAGGGAGTGCAAAAGTGCCACAACATGGCTGCTTTCACGGCTTTTTCCTTGGCAAGACGCCTAACACCAGGCTGATTTACTTTCCCAGGGTTACTGTTAGGCTTAGGCCTAGGGCTAGGATTTTTGAAACTAGGAAGCCCTTAGCTCCAGGCACACTGCAGCTGTTCAAGGCATCCCAAGGGGAGTACAAAAGTGCAACAACATGGCAGCTTTCACAGCTTTTTCCTTGGCACCATCCCTATACCTAGGCTCATTTATCTGCCTAGGGTTAGGTTTAGGGTTCAGCCTAGGGCTTGGATTTCTTTAACCAGGAAGCCCTGAGTTCCAGGCTTACTTCATCTGCCAAAGGCATCCCAAAGGGAGTGCAGAAGTGCCACAACATGGCTGCTTTCACGGCTTTTCCCTTAGGAAGAACCCTAATACCCGGCTGATTTACCTTCCTAGGGTTACTGTTAGGCTTAGGCCTAGGACTTTTAAAACCAGGAAGCCCTGGGCTCCAGGCACACAGCAGCTGCAAAAGGCATCCCAAGGGGAGCGCAAAAGTGACGCAACTTGGCTGCCACCACTGATATTTCCATGAGACCATCCCGAACTATAGGCTGATTTTCCTTCCTAGGGTTAAGGTTTGAGTTACGCCTAGGGTAAGGGTTCTATTAACCAGAAAGCCCTGAGTTCCAAGAACACAGCAGCTGCGAAGGACTAGCCAAGAAGAGCGCAAAAGTACCACAACATGCCTGCCTCCACAGCTTTTTCCTTGGGGACATGCCTAATTCCTGGCTGATTTGCCTTTCTCGTCTTAGGGTTGGGGTTCGGCCTAGGGCTAGGATTTTTAAAAGCAGGAAGCCCTGAGTTCCAGGCACACTGGAGCTGTGAAAGGCATCCAAAAGGGAGTGCAAAAGTGCCACAACATGGCTGCTTTCACGGCTTTTTCCTTGGCAAGAAACCTAACATCAGGCTGATTTACTTTCCCAGGGTTACTGTTAGGCTTAGGCCTAGGGCTAGGATTTTTAAAACTAGGAAGCCCTTAGCTCCAGGCACACTGCAGCTGTTCAAGGCATCCCAAGGGGAGTACAAAAGTGCAACAACATGGCAGCTTTCACAGCTTTTTCCTTGGCACCATCCCTATACCTAGGCTGATTTATCTGCCTAGGGTTAGGGTTAGGGTTCAGCCTAGGGCTTGGATTTCTTTAACCAGGAAGCCCTGAGTTCCAGGCTTACTTCATCTGCCAAAGGCATCCCAAAGGGAGTGCAGAAGTGCCACAACATGGCTGCTTTCACGGCTTTTCCCTTAGGAAGAACCCTAATACCCGGCTGATTTACCTTCCTAGGGTTACTGTTAGGCTTAGGCCTAGGACTTTTAAAACCAGGAAGCCCTGGGCTCCAGGCACACTGCAGCTGTGAAAGGCATCCCAAGGGGAGCGCAAAAGTGACGCAACTTGGCTGCCACCACTGATATTTCCATGAGACCATCCCGAACCATAGGCTGATTTTCCTTCCTAGGGTTAAGGTTTGAGTTACGCCTTGGGTAAGGGTCTATTAACCAGAAAGCCCTGAGTTCCAAGAACACAGCAGCTGCGAAGGACTACCCAAGAAGAGCGCAAAAGTACCACAACATGCCTGCCTCCACAGCTTTTTCCTTGGGGACATGCCTAATTCCTGGCTGATTTGCCTTTCTCGTCTTAGGGTTGGGGTTCGGCCTAGGGCTAGGATTTTTAAAATCAGGAAGCCCTGAGTTCCAGGCACACTGCAGCTGTGAAAGGCATCCAAAAGGGAGTGCAAAAGTGCCACAACATGGCTGCTTTCATGGCTTTATCCTTGGCAAGAAACCTAACATCAGGCTGATTTACTTTCCCAGGGTTACTGTTAGGCTTAGGCCTAGGGCTAGGATTTTTAAAACTAGGAAGCCCTTAGCTCCAGGCACACTGCAGCTGTTCAAGGCATCCCAAGGGGAGTACAAAAGTGCAACAACATGGCAGCTTTCACAGCTTTTTCCTTGGCACCATCCCTATACCTAGGCTGATTTATCTGCCTAGGGTTAGGGTTAGGGTTCAGCCTAGGGCTTGGATTTCTTTAACCAGGAAGCCCTGAGTTCCAGGCTTACTTCATCTGCCAAAGGCATCCCAAAGGGAGTGCAGAAGTGCCACAACATGGCTGCTTTCACGGCTTTTCCCTTAGGAAGAACCCTAATACCCGGCTGATTTACCTTCCTAGGGTTACTGTTAGGCTTAGGCCTAGGACTTTTAAAACCAGGAAGCCCTGGGCTCCAGGCACACTGCAGCTGCAAAAGGCATCCCAAGGGGAGCGCAAAAGTGACGCAACTTGGCTGCCACCACTGATATTTCCATGAGACCATCCCGAACCATAGGCTGATTTTCCTTCCTAGGGTTAAGGTTTGAGTTACGCCTAGGGTAAGGTTTCTATTAAACAGAAAGCCCTGAGTTCCAAGAACACAGCAGCTGCGAAGGACTAGCCAAGAAGAGCGCAAAAGTACCACAACATGCCTGCCTCCACAGCTTTTTCCTTGGGGACATGCCTAATTCCTGGCTGATTTGCCTTTCTCGTCTTAGGGTTGGGGTTCGGCCTAGGGTTAGGATTTTTAAAAGCAGGAAGCCCTGAGTTCCAGGCACACTGCAGCTGTGAAAGGCATCCAAAAGGGAGTGCAAAAGTGCCACAACATGGCTGCTTTCACGGCTTTTTCCTTGGCAAGAAGCCTAACACCAGGCTGATTTACTTTCCCAGGGTTACTGTTAGGCTTAGGCCTAGGGCTAGGATTTTTGAAACTAGGAAGCCCTTAGCTCCAGGCACACTGCAGCTGTTCAAGGCATCCCAAGGGGAGTACAAAAGTGCAACAACATGGCAGCTTTCACAGCTTTTTCCTTGGCACCATCCCTATACCTAGGCTGATTTATCTGCCTAGGGTTAGGGTTGAGGTTCAGCCTAAGGCTTGGATTTCTTTAACCAGGAAGCCCTGAGTTCCAGGCTTACTTCATCTGCCAAAGGCATCCCAAAGGGAGTGCAGAAGTGCCACAACATGGCTGCTTTCACGGCTTTTCCCTTAGGAAGAACCCTAATACCCGGCTGATTTACCTTCCTAGGGTTACTGTTAGGCTTAGGCCTAGGACTTTTAAAACCAGGAAGCCCTGGGCTCCAGGCACACTGCAGCTGCAAAAGGCATCCCAAGGGGAGCGCAAAAGTGACGCAACTTGGCTGCCACCACTGATATTTCCATGAGAGCATCCCGAACCATAGGCTGATTTTCCTTCCTAGGGTTAAGGTTTGAGTTACGCCTAGGGTAAGGGCTCTATTAACCAGAAAGCCCTGAGTTCCAAGAACACAGCAGCTGCGAAGGACTAGCCAAGAAGAGCGCAAAAGTACCACAACATGCCTGCCTCCACAGCTTTTTCCTTGGGGACATGCCTAATTCCTGGCTGATTTGCCTTTCTCGTCTTAGGGTTGGGGTTCGGCCTAGGGCTAGGATTTTTAAAAGCAGGAAGCCCTGAGTTCCAGGCACACTGCAGCTGTGAAAGGCATCCAAAAGGGAGTGCAAAAGTGCCACAACATGGCTGCTTTCACGGCTTTTTCCTTGGCAAGAAGCCTAACACCAGGCTGATTTACTTTCCCAGGGTTACTGTTAGGCTTAGGCCTAGGGCTAGGATTTTTGAAACTAGGAAGCCCTTAGCTCCAGGCACACTGCAGCTGTTCAAGGCATCCCAAGGGGAGTAGAAAAGTGCAACTACATGGCAGCTTTCACAGCTTTTTCCTTGGCACCATCCCTATACCTAGGCTGATTTATCTGCCTAGGGTTAGGGTTAGGGTTCAGCCTAAGGCTTGGATTTCTTTAACCAGGAAGCCCTGAGTTCCAGGCTTACTTCATCTGCCAAAGGCATCCCAAAGGGAGTGCAGAAGTGCCACAACATGGCTGCTTTCACGGCTTTTCCCTTAGGAAGAACCCTAATACCCGGCTGATTTACCTTCCTAGGGTTACTGTTAGGCTTAGGCCTAGGACTTTTAAAACCAGGAAGCCCTGGGCTCCAGGCACACTGCAGCTGCAAAAGGCATCCCAAGGGGAGCGCAAAAGTGATGCAACTTGGCTGCCACCACTGATATTTCCATGAGACCATCCCGAACCATAGGCTGATTTTCCTTCCTAGGGTTAAGGTTTGAGTTACGCCTAGGGTAAGGGTTCTATTAACCAGAAAGCCCTGAGTTCCAAGAACACAGCAGCTGCGAAGGACTAGCCAAGAAGAGCGCAAAAGTACCACAACATGCCTGCCTCCACAGCTTTTTCCTTGGGGACATGCCTAATTCCTGGCTGATTTGCCTTTCTCGTCTTAGGGTTGGGGTTCGGCCTAGGGCTAGGATTTTTAAAATCAGGAAGCCCTGAGTTCCAGGCACACTGGAGCTGTGAAAGGCATCCAAAAGGGAGTGCAAAAGTGCCACAACATGGCTGCTTTCACGGCTTTTTCCTTGGCAAGAAGCCTAACATCAGGCTGATTTACTTTCCCAGGGTTACTGTTAGGCTTAGGCCTAGGGCTAGGATTTTTGAAACTAGGAAGCCCTTAGCTCCAGGCACACTGCAGCTGTTCAAGGCATCCCAAGGGGAGTACAAAAGTGCAACAACATGGCAGCTTTCACAGCTTTTTCCTTGGCACCATCCCTATACCTAGGCTCATTTATCTGCCTAGGGTTAGGGTTAGGGTTCAGCCTAGGGCTTGGATTTCTTTAACCAGGAAGCCCTGAGTTCCAGGCTTACTTCATCTGCCAAAGGCATCCCAAAGGGAGTGCAGAAGTGCCACAACATGGCTGCTTTCACGGCTTTTCCCTTAGGAAGAACCCTAATACCCGGCTGATTTACCTTCCTAGGGTTACTGTTAGGCTTAGGCCTAGGACTTTTAAAACCAGGAAGCCCTGGGCTCCAGGCACACTGCAGCTGCAAAAGGCATCCCAAGGGGAGCGCAAAAGTGACG
The DNA here is from genome assembly GCF_027887145.1 of Ammospiza caudacuta. Lineage (NCBI taxonomy): Eukaryota > Metazoa > Chordata > Aves > Passeriformes > Passerellidae > Ammospiza > Ammospiza caudacuta. The sequence goes on along the minus strand of NW_026683125.1, from coordinate 828,920 downwards.
CAACTTGGCTGCCACCGCTGATATTTCCATGAGAGCATCCCGAACCATAGGTTGATTTTCCTTCCTAGGGTTAAGGTTTGAGTTACGCCTAGGGTAAGGGTTCTATTAACCAGAAAGCCCTGAGTTCCAAGAACACAGCAGCTGCGAAGGACTAGCCAAGAAGAGCGCAAAAGTACCACAACATGCCTGCCTCCACAGCTTTTTCCTTGGGGACATGCCTAATTCCTGGCTGATTTGCCTTTCTCGTCTTAGGGTTGGGGTTCGGCCTAGGGCTAGGATTTTTAAAAGCAGGAAGCCCTGAGTTCCAGGCACACTGGAGCTGTGAAAGGCATCCAAAAGGGAGTGCAAAAGTGCCACAACATGGCTGCTTTCACGGCTTTTTCCTTGGCAAGACGCCTAACACCAGGCTGATTTACTTTCCCAGGGTTACTGTTAGGCTTAGGCCTAGGGCTAGGATTTTTGAAACTAGGAAGCCCTTAGCTCCAGGCACACTGCAGCTGTTCAAGGCATCCCAAGGGGAGTACAAAAGTGCAACAACATGGCAGCTTTCACAGCTTTTTCCTTGGCACCATCCCTATACCTAGGCTGATTTATCTGCCTAGGGTTAGGGTTAGGGTTCAGCCTAGGGCTTGGATTTCTTTAACCAGGAAGCCCTGAGTTCCAGGCTTACTTCATCTGCCAAAGGCATCCCAAAGGGAGTGCAGAAGTGCCACAACATGGCTGCTTTCACGGCTTTTCCCTTAGGAAGAACCCTAATACCCGGCTGATTTACCTTCCTAGGGTTACTGTTAGGCTTAGGCCTAGGACTTTTAAAACCAGGAAGCCCTGGGCTCCAGGCACACTGCAGCTGCAAAAGGCATCCCAAGGGGAGCGCAAAAGTGACGCAACTTGGCTGCCACCACTGATATTTCCATGAGACCATCCCGAACCATAGGCTGATTTTCCTTCCTAGGGTTAAGGTTTGAGTTACGCCTAGGGTAAGGGCTCTATTAACCAGAAAGCCCTGAGTTCCAAGAACACAGCAGCTGCGAAGGACTAGCCAAGAAGAGCGCAAAAGTACCACAACATGCCTGCCTCCACAGCTTTTTCCTTGGGGACATGCCTAATTCGTGGCTGATTTGCCTTTCTCGTCTTAGGGTTGGGGTTCGGCCTAGGGCTAGGATTTTTAAAAGCAGGAAGCCCTGAGTTCCAGGCACACTGCAGCTGTGAAAGGCATCCAAAAGGGAGTGCAAAAGTGCCACAACATGGCTGCTTTCACGGCTTTTTCCTTGGCAAGAAGCCTAACACCAGGCTGATTTACTTTCCCAGGGTTACTGTTAGGCTTAGGCCTAGGGCTAGGATTTTTGAAACTAGGAAGCCCTTAGCTCCAGGCACACTGCAGCTGTTCAAGGCATCCCAAGGGGAGTACAAAAGTGCAACAACATGGCAGCTTTCACAGCTTTTTCCTTGGCACCATCCCTATACCTAGGCTGATTTATCTGCCTAGGGTTAGGGTTAGGGTTCAGCCTAGGGCTTGGATTTCTTTAACCAGGAAGCCCTGAGTTCCAGGCTTACTTCATCTGCCAAAGGCATCCCAAAGGGAGTGCAGAAGTGCCACAACATGGCTGCTTTCACGGCTTTTCCCTTAGGAAGAACCCTAATACCCGGCTGATTTACCTTCCTAGGGTTACTGTTAGGCTTAGGCCTAGGACTTTTAAAACCAGGAAGCCCTGGGCTCCAGGCACACTGCAGCTGCAAAAGGCATCCCAAGGGGAGCACAAAAGTGACGCAACTTGGCTGCCACCACTGATATTTCCATGAGAGCATCCCGAACCATAGGCTGATTTTCCTTCCTAGGGTTAAGGTTTGAGTTACGCCTAGGGTAAGGGCTCTATTAACCAGAAAGCCCTGAGTTCCAAGAACACAGCAGCTGCGAAGGACTAGCCAAGAGGAGCGCAAAAGTACCACAACATGCCTGCCTCCACAGCTTTTTCCTTGGGGACATGCCTAATTCCTGGCTGATTTGCCTTTCTCGTCTTAGGGTTGGGGTTCGGCCTAGGGCTAGGATTTTTAAAATCAGGAAGCCCTGAGTTCCAGGCACACTGGAGCTGTGAAAGGCATCCAAAAGGGAGTGCAAAAGTGCCACAACATGGCTGCTTTCACGGCTTTTTCCTTGGCAAGAAGCCTAACATCAGGCTGATTTACTTTCCCAGGGTTACTGTTAGGCTTAGGCCTAGGGCTAGGATTTTTGAAACTAGGAAGCCCTTAGCTCCAGGCACACTGCAGCTGTTCAAGGCATCCCAAGGGGAGTACAAAAGTGCAACAACATGGCAGCTTTCACAGCTTTTTCCTTGGCACCATCCCTATACCTAGGCTCATTTATCTGCCTAGGGTTAGGGTTAGGGTTCAGCCTAGGGCTTGGATTTCTTTAACCAGGAAGCCCTGAGTTCCAGGCTTACTTCATCTGCCAAAGGCATCCCAAAGGGAGTGCAGAAGTGCCACAACATGGCTGCTTTCACGGCTTTTCCCTTAGGAAGAACCCTAATACCCGGCTGATTTACCTTCCTAGGGTTACTGTTAGGCTTAGGCCTAGGACTTTTAAAACCAGGAAGCCCTGGGCTCCAGGCACACTGCAGCTGCAAAAGGCATCCCAAGGGGAGCGCAAAAGTGACGCAACTTGGCTGCCACCGCTGATATTTCCATGAGAGCATCCCGAACCATAGGTTGATTTTCCTTCCTAGGGTTAAGGTTTGAGTTACGCCTAGGGTAAGGGTTCTATTAACCAGAAAGCCCTGAGTTCCAAGAACACAGCAGCTGCGAAGGACTAGCCAAGAAGAGCGCAAAAGTACCACAACATGCCTGCCTCCACAGCTTTTTCCTTGGGGACATGCCTAATTCCTGGCTGATTTGCCTTTCTCGTCTTAGGGTTGGGGTTCGGCCTAGGGCTAGGATTTTTAAAAGCAGGAAGCCCTGAGTTCCAGGCACACTGGAGCTGTGAAAGGCATCCAAAAGGGAGTGCAAAAGTGCCACAACATGGCTGCTTTCACGGCTTTTTCCTTGGCAAGACGCCTAACACCAGGCTGATTTACTTTCCCAGGGTTACTGTTAGGCTTAGGCCTAGGGCTAGGATTTTTGAAACTAGGAAGCCCTTAGCTCCAGGCACACTGCAGCTGTTCAAGGCATCCCAAGGGGAGTACAAAAGTGCAACAACATGGCAGCTTTCACAGCTTTTTCCTTGGCACCATCCCTATACCTAGGCTGATTTATCTGCCTAGGGTTAGGGTTAGGGTTCAGCCTAGGGCTTGGATTTCTTTAACCAGGAAGCCCTGAGTTCCAGGCTTACTTCATCTGCCAAAGGCATCCCAAAGGGAGTGCAGAAGTGCCACAACATGGCTGCTTTCACGGCTTTTCCCTTAGGAAGAACCCTAATACCCGGCTGATTTACCTTCCTAGGGTTACTGTTAGGCTTAGGCCTAGGACTTTTAAAACCAGGAAGCCCTGGGCTCCAGGCACACTGCAGCTGCAAAAGGCATCCCAAGGGGAGCGCAAAAGTGACGCAACTTGGCTGCCACCACTGATATTTCCATGAGACCATCCCGAACCATAGGCTGATTTTCCTTCCTAGGGTTAAGGTTTGAGTTACGCCTAGGGTAAGGGCTCTATTAACCAGAAAGCCCTGAGTTCCAAGAACACAGCAGCTGCGAAGGACTAGCCAAGAAGAGCGCAAAAGTACCACAACATGCCTGCCTCCACAGCTTTTTCCTTGGGGACATGCCTAATTCGTGGCTGATTTGCCTTTCTCGTCTTAGGGTTGGGGTTCGGCCTAGGGCTAGGATTTTTAAAAGCAGGAAGCCCTGAGTTCCAGGCACACTGCAGCTGTGAAAGGCATCCAAAAGGGAGTGCAAAAGTGCCACAACATGGCTGCTTTCACGGCTTTTTCCTTGGCAAGAAGCCTAACACCAGGCTGATTTACTTTCCCAGGGTTACTGTTAGGCTTAGGCCTAGGGCTAGGATTTTTGAAACTAGGAAGCCCTTAGCTCCAGGCACACTGCAGCTGTTCAAGGCATCCCAAGGGGAGTACAAAAGTGCAACAACATGGCAGCTTTCACAGCTTTTTCCTTGGCACCATCCCTATACCTAGGCTGATTTATCTGCCTAGGGTTAGGGTTAGGGTTCAGCCTAGGGCTTGGATTTCTTTAACCAGGAAGCCCTGAGTTCCAGGCTTACTTCATCTGCCAAAGGCATCCCAAAGGGAGTGCAGAAGTGCCACAACATGGCTGCTTTCACGGCTTTTCCCTTAGGAAGAACCCTAATACCCGGCTGATTTACCTTCCTAGGGTTACTGTTAGGCTTAGGCCTAGGACTTTTAAAACCAGGAAGCCCTGGGCTCCAGGCACACTGCAGCTGCAAAAGGCATCCCAAGGGGAGCGCAAAAGTGACGCAACTTGGCTGCCACCACTGATATTTCCATGAGAGCATCCCGAACCATAGGCTGATTTTCCTTCCTAGGGTTAAGGTTTGAGTTACGCCTAGGGTAAGGGCTCTATTAACCAGAAAGCCCTGAGTTCCAAGAACACAGCAGCTGCGAAGGACTAGCCAAGAGGAGCGCAAAAGTACCACAACATGCCTGCCTCCACAGCTTTTTCCTTGGGGACATGCCTAATTCCTGGCTGATTTGCCTTTCTCGTCTTAGGGTTGGGGTTCGGCCTAGGGCTAGGATTTTTAAAAGCAGGAAGCCCTGAGTTCCAGGCACACTGCAGCTGTGAAAGGCATCCAAAAGGGAGTGCAAAAGTGCCACAACATGGCTGCTTTCACGGCTTTTTCCTTGGCAAGAAGCCTAACACCAGGCTGATTTACTTTCCCAGGGTTACTGTTAGGCTTAGGCCTAGGGCTAGGATTTTTGAAACTAGGAAGCCCTTAGCTCCAGGCACACTGCAGCTGTTCAAGGCATCCCAAGGGGAGTACAAAAGTGCAACAACATGGCAGCTTTCACAGCTTTTTCCTTGGCACCATCCCTATACCTAGGCTGATTTATCTGCCTAGGGTTAGGGTTAGGGTTCAGCCTAAGGCTTGGATTTCTTTAACCAGGAAGCCCTGAGTTCCAGGCTTACTTCATCTGCCAAAGGCATCCCAAAGGGAGTGCAGAAGTGCCACAACATGGCTGCTTTCACGGCTTTTCCCTTAGGAAGAACCCTAATACCCGGCTGATTTACCTTCCTAGGGTTACTGTTAGGCTTAGGCCTAGGACTTTTAAAACCAGGAAGCCCTGGGCTCCAGGCACACTGCAGCTGCAAAAGGCATCCCAAGGGGAGCGCAAAAGTGATGCAACTTGGCTGCCACCACTGATATTTCCATGAGACCATCCCGAACCATAGGCTGATTTTCCTTCCTAGGGTTAAGGTTTGAGTTACGCCTAGGGTAAGGGTTCTATTAACCAGAAAGCCCTGAGTTCCAAGAACACAGCAGCTGCGAAGGACTAGCCAAGAAGAGCGCAAAAGTACCACAACATGCCTGCCTCCACAGCTTTTTCCTTGGGGACATGCCTAATTCCTGGCTGATTTGCCTTTCTCGTCTTAGGGTTGGGGTTCGGCCTAGGGCTAGGATTTTTAAAAGCAGGAAGCCCTGAGTTCCAGGCACACTGGAGCTGTGAAAGGCATCCAAAAGGGAGTGCAAAAGTGCCACAACATGGCTGCTTTCACGGCTTTTTCCTTGGCAAGAAGCCTAACATCAGGCTGATTTACTTTCCCAGGGTTACTGTTAGGCTTAGGCCTAGGGCTAGGATTTTTGAAACTAGGAAGCCCTTAGCTCCAGGCACACTGCAGCTGTTCAAGGCATCCCAAGGGGAGTACAAAAGTGCAACAACATGGCAGCTTTCACAGCTTTTTCCTTGGCACCATCCCTATACCTAGGCTCATTTATCTGCCTAGGGTTAGGGTTAGGGTTCAGCCTAGGGCTTGGATTTCTTTAACCAGGAAGCCCTGAGTTCCAGGCTTACTTCATCTGCCAAAGGCATCCCAAAGGGAGTGCAGAAGTGCCACAACATGGCTGCTTTCACGGCTTTTCCCTTAGGAAGAACCCTAATACCCGGCTGATTTACCTTCCTAGGGTTACTGTTAGGCTTAGGCCTAGGACTTTTAAAACCAGGAAGCCCTGGGCTCCAGGCACACTGCAGCTGCAAAAGGCATCCCAAGGGGAGCGCAAAAGTGACGCAACTTGGCTGCCACCACTGATATTTCCATGAGACCATCCCGAACCATAGGTTGATTTTCCTTCCTAGGGTTAAGGTTTGAGTTACGCCTAGGGTAAGGGCTCTATTAACCAGAAAGCCCTGAGTTCCAAGAACACAGCAGCTGCGAAGGACTAGCCAAGAAGAGCGCAAAAGTACCACAACATGCCTGCCTCCACAGCTTTTTCCTTGGGGACATGCCTAATTCCTGGCTGATTTGCCTTTCTCGTCTTAGGGTTGGGGTTCGGCCTAGGGCTAGGATTTTTAAAATCAGGAAGCCCTGAGTTCCAGGCACACTGGAGCTGTGAAAGGCATCCAAAAGGGAGTGCAAAAGTGCCACAACATGGCTGCTTTCACGGCTTTTTCCTTGGCAAGACGCCTAACACCAGGCTGATTTACCTTCCCAGGGTTACTGTTAGGCTTAGGCCTAGGGCTAGGATTTTTGAAACTAGGAAGCCCTTAGCTCCAGGCACACTGCAGCTGTTCAAGGCATCCCAAGGGGAGTACAAAAGTGCAACAACATGGCAGCTTTCACAGCTTTTTCCTTGGCACCATCCCTATACCTAGGCTGATTTATCTGCCTAGGGTTAGGGTTAGGGTTCAGCCTAGGGCTTGGATTTCTTTAACCAGGAAGCCCTGAGTTCCAGGCTTACTTCATCTGCCAAAGGCATCCCAAAGGGAGTGCAGAAGTGCCACAACATGGCTGCTTTCACGGCTTTTCCCTTAGGAAGAACCCTAATACCCGGCTGATTTACCTTCCTAGGGTTACTGTTAGGCTTAGGCCTAGGACTTTTAAAACCAGGAAGCCCTGGGCTCCAGGCACACTGCAGATGCAAAAGGCATCCCAAGGGGAGCGCAAAAGTGACGCAACTTGGCTGCCACCACTGATATTTCCATGAGACCATCCCGAACCATAGGCTGATTTTCCTTCCTAGGGTTAAGGTTTGAGTTACGCCTAGGGTAAGGGCTCTATTAACCAGAAAGCCCTGAGTTCCAAGAACACAGCAGCTGCGAAGGACTAGCCAAGAAGAGCGCAAAAGTAGCACAACATGCCTGCCTCCACAGCTTTTTCCTTGGGGACATGCCTAATTCCTGGCTGATTTGCCTTTCTCGTCTTAGGGTTGGGGTTCGGCCTAGGGCTAGGATTTTTAAAATCAGGAAGCCCTGAGTTCCAGGCACACTGGAGCTGTGAAAGGCATCCAAAAGGGAGTGCAAAAGTGCCACAACATGGCTGCTTTCACGGCTTTTTCCTTGGCAAGAAACCTAACATCAGGCTGATTTACTTTCCCAGGGTTACTGTTAGGCTTAGGCCTAGGGCTAGGATTTTTGAAACTAGGAAGCCCTTAGCTCCAGGCACACTGCAGCTGTTCAAGGCATCCCAAGGGGAGTACAAAAGTGCAACAACATGGCAGCTTTCACAGCTTTTTCCTTGGCACCATCCCTATACCTAGGCTGATTTATCTGCCTAGGGTTAGGGTTAGGGTTCAGCCTAAGGCTTGGATTTCTTTAACCAGGAAGCCCTGAGTTCCAGGCTTACTTCATCTGCCAAAGGCATCCCAAAGGGAGTGCAGAAGTGCCACAACATGGCTGCTTTCACGGCTTTTCCCTTAGGAAGAACCCTAATACCCGGCTGATTTACCTTCCTAGGGTTACTGTTAGGCTTAGGCCTAGGACTTTTAAAACCAGGAAGCCCTGGGCTCCAGGCACACTGCAGCTGCAAAAGGCATCCCAAGGGGAGCGCAAAAGTGACGCAACTTGGCTGCCACCACTGATATTTCCATGAGACCATCCCGAACCATAGGCTGATTTTCCTTCCTAGAGTTAAGGTTTGAGTTACGCCTAGGGTAAGGGTTCTATTAACCAGAAAGCCCTGAGTTCCAAGAACACAGCAGCTGCGAAGGACTAGCCAAGAAGAGCGCAAAAGTACCACAACATGCCTGCCTCCACAGCTTTTTCCTTGGGGACATGCCTAATTCCTGGCTGATTTGCCTTTCTCGTCTTAGGGTTGGGGTTCGGCCTAGGGCTAGGATTTTTAAAAGCAGGAAGCCCTGAGTTCCAGGCACACTGGAGCTGTGAAAGGCATCCAAAAGGGAGTGCAAAAGTGCCACAACATGGCTGCTTTCACGGCTTTTTCCTTGGCAAGAAGCCTAACATCAGGCTGATTTACTTTCCCAGGGTTACTGTTAGGCTTAGGCCTAGGGCTAGGATTTTTGAAACTAGGAAGCCCTTAGCTCCAGGCACACTGCAGCTGTTCAAGGCATCCCAAGGGGAGTACAAAAGTGCAACAACATGGCAGCTTTCACAGCTTTTTCCTTGGCACCATCCCTATACCTAGGCTCATTTATCTGCCTAGGGTTAGGGTTAGGGTTCAGCCTAGGGCTTGGATTTCTTTAACCAGGAAGCCCTGAGTTCCAGGCTTACTTCATCTGCCAAAGGCATCCCAAAGGGAGTGCAGAAGTGCCACAACATGGCTGCTTTCACGGCTTTTCCCTTAGGAAGAACCCTAATACCCGGCTGATTTACCTTCCTAGGGTTACTGTTAGGCTTAGGCCTAGGACTTTTAAAACCAGGAAGCCCTGGGCTCCAGGCACACTGCAGCTGCAAAAGGCATCCCAAGGGGAGCGCAAAAGTGACGCAACTTGGCTGCCACCGCTGATATTTCCATGAGAGCATCCCGAACCATAGGTTGATTTTCCTTCCTAGGGTTAAGGTTTGAGTTACGCCTAGGGTAAGGGTTCTATTAACCAGAAAGCCCTGAGTTCCAAGAACACAGCAGCTGCGAAGGACTAGCCAAGAAGAGCGCAAAAGTACCACAACATGCCTGCCTCCACAGCTTTTTCCTTGGGGACATGCCTAATTCCTGGCTGATTTGCCTTTCTCGTCTTAGGGTTGGGGTTCGGCCTAGGGCTAGGATTTTTAAAATCAGGAAGCCCTGAGTTCCAGGCACACTGGAGCTGTGAAAGGCATCCAAAAGGGAGTGCAAAAGTGCCACAACATGGCTGCTTTCACGGCTTTTTCCTTGGCAAGACGCCTAACACCTGGCTGACTTACTTTCCCAGGGTTACTGTTAGGCTTAGGCCTAGGGCTAGGATTTTTGAAACTAGGAAGCCCTTAGCTCCAGGCACACTGCAGCTGTTCAAGGCATCCCAAGGGGAGTACAAAAGTGCAACAACATGGCAGCTTTCACAGCTTTTTCCTTGGCACCATCCCTATACCTAGGCTGATTTATCTGCCTAGGGTTAGGGTTAGGGTTCAGCCTAGGGCTTGGATTTCTTTAACCAGGAAGCCCTGAGTTCCAGGCTTACTTCATCTGCCAAAGGCATCCCAAAGGGAGTGCAGAAGTGCCACAACATGGCTGCTTTCACGGCTTTTCCCTTAGGAAGAACCCTAATACCCGGCTGATTTACCTTCCTAGGGTTACTGTTAGGCTTAGGCCTAGGACTTTTAAAACCAGGAAGCCCTGGGCTCCAGGCACACTGCAGCTGCAAAAGGCATCCCAAGGGGAGCGCAAAAGTGACGCAACTTGGCTGCCACCACTGATATTTCCATGAGACCATCCCGAACCATAGGCTGATTTTCCTTCCTAGGGTTAAGGTTTGAGTTACGCCTAGGGTAAGGGTTCTATTAACCAGAAAGCCCTGAGTTCCAAGAACACAGCAGCTGCGAAGGACTAGCCAAGAAGAGCGCAAAAGTAGCACAACATGCCTGCCTCCACAGCTTTTTCCTTGGGGACATGCCTAATTCGTGGCTGATTTGCCTTTCTCGTCTTAGGGTTGGGGTTCGGCCTAGGGCTAGGATTTTTAAAAGCAGGAAGCCCTGAGTTCCAGGCACACTGGAGCTGTGAAAGGCATCCAAAAGGGAGTGCAAAAGTGCCACAACATGGCTGCTTTCACGGCTTTTTCCTTGGCAAGAAACCTAACATCAGGCTGATTTACTTTCCCAGGGTTACTGTTAGGCTTAGGCCTAGGGCTAGGATTTTTGAAACTAGGAAGCCCTTAGCTCCAGGCACACTGCAGCTGTTCAAGGCATCCCAAGGGGAGTACAAAAGTGCAACAACATGGCAGCTTTCACAGCTTTTTCCTTGGCACCATCCCTATACCTAGGCTGATTTATCTGCCTAGGGTTAGGGTTAGGGTTCAGCCTAAGGCTTGGATTTCTTTAACCAGGAAGCCCTGAGTTCCAGGCTTACTTCATCTGCCAAAGGCATCCCAAAGGGAGTGCAGAAGTGCCACAACATGGCTGCTTTCACAGCTTTTCCCTTAGGAAGAACCCTAATACCCGGCTGATTTACCTTCCTAGGGTTACTGTTAGGCTTAGGCCTAGGACTTTTAAAACCAGGAAGCCCTGGGCTCCAGGCACACTGCAGCTGCAAAAGGCATCCCAAGGGGAGCACAAAAGTGACGCAACTTGGCTGCCACCACTGATATTTCCATGAGACCATCCCGAACCATAGGCTGATTTTCCTTCCTAGGGTTAAGGTTTGAGTTACGCCTAGGGTAAGGGCTCTATTAACCAGAAAGCCCTGAGTTCCAAGAACACAGCAGCTGCGAAGGACTAGCCAAGAAGAGCGCAAAAGTACCACAACATGCCTGCCTCCACAGCTTTTTCCTTGGGGACATGCCTAATTCCTGGCTGATTTGCCTTTCTCGTCTTAGGGTTGGGGTTCGGCCTAGGGCTAGGATTTTTAAAAGCAGGAAGCCCTGAGTTCCAGGCACACTGCAGCTGTGAAAGGCATCCAAAAGGGAGTGCAAAAGTGCCACAACATGGCTGCTTTCACGGCTTTTTCCTTGGCAAGAAGCCTAACATCAGGCTGATTTACTTTCCCAGGGTTACTGTTAGGCTTAGGCCTAGGGCTAGGATTTTTGAAACTAGGAAGCCCTTAGCTCCAGGCACACTGCAGCTGTTCAAGGCATCCCAAGGGGAGTACAAAAGTGCAACAACATGGCAGCTTTCACAGCTTTTTCCTTGGCACCATCCCTATACCTAGGCTGATTTATCTGCCTAGGGTTAGGGTTAGGGTTCAGCCTAGTGCTTGGATTTCTTTAACCAGGAAGCCCTGAGTTCCAGGCTTACTTTATCTGCCAAAGGCATCCCAAAGGGAGTGCAGAAGTGCCACAACATGGCTGCTTTCACGGCTTTTCCCTTAGGAAGAACCCTAATACCCGGCTGATTTACCTTCCTAGGGTTACTGTTAGGCTTAGGCCTAGGACTTTTAAAACCAGGAAGCCCTGGGCTCCAGGCACACTGCAGCTGCAAAAGGCATCCCAAGGGGAGCGCAAAAGTGACGCAACTTGGCTGCCACCACTGATATTTCCATGAGACCATCCCGAACCATAGGTTGATTTTCCTTCCTAGGGTTAAGGTTTGAGTTACGCCTAGGGTAAGGGTTCTATTAACCAGAAAGTCCTGAGTTCCAAGAACACAGCAGCTGCGAAGGACTAGCCAAGAAGAGCGCAAAAGTACCACAACATGCCTGCCTCCACAGCTTTTTCCTTGGGGACATGCCTAATTCCTGGCTGATTTGCCTTTCTCGTCTTAGGGTTGGGGTTCGGCCTAGGGCTAGGATTTTTAAAAGCAGGAAGCCCTGAGTTCCAGGCACACTGGAGCTGTGAAAGGCATCCAAAAGGGAGTGCAAAAGTGCCACAACATGGCTGCTTTCACGGCTTTTTCCTTGGCAAGAAGCCTAACATCAGGCTGATTTACTTTCCCAGGGTTACTGTTAGGCTTAGGCCTAGGGCTAGGATTTTTGAAACTAGGAAGCCCTTAGCTCCAGGCACACTGCAGCTGTTCAAGGCATCCCAAGGGGAGTACAAAAGTGCAACAACATGGCAGCTTTCACAGCTTTTTCCTTGGCACATTCCCTATACCTAGGCTGATTTATCTGCCTAGGGTTAGGGTTAGAGTTCAGCCTAGGGCTTGGATTTCTTTAACCAGGAAGCCCTGAGTTCCAGGCTTACTTCATCTGCCAAAGGCATCCCAAAGGGAGTGCAGAAGTGCCACAACATGGCTGCTTTCACGGCTTTTCCCTTAGGAAGAACCCTAATACCCGGCTGATTTACCTTCCTAGGGTTACTGTTAGGCTTAGGCCTAGGACTTTTAAAACCAGGAAGCCCTGGGCTCCAGGCACACTGCAGCTGCAAAAGGCATCCCAAGGGGAGCGCAAAAGTGACGCAACTTGGCTGCCACCACTGATATTTCCATGAGACCATCCCGAACCATAGGCTGATTTTCCTTCCTAGGGTTAAGGTTTGAGTTACGCCTAGGGTAAGGGTTCTATTAACCAGAAAGCCCTGAGTTCCAAGAACACAGCAGCTGCGAAGGACTAGCCAAGAAGAGCGCAAAAGTACCACAACATGCCTGCCTCCACAGCTTTTTCCTTGGGGACATGCCTAATTCCTGGCTGATTTGCCTTTCTCGTCTTAGGGTTGGGGTTCGGCCTAGGGCTAGGATTTTTAAAAGCAGGAAGCCCTGAGTTCCAGGCACACTGGAGCTGTGAAAGGCATCCAAAAGGGAGTGCAAAAGTGCCACAACATGGCTGCTTTCACGGCTTTTTCCTTGGCAAGAAGCCTAACACCAGGCTGATTTACTTTCCCAGGGTTACTGTTAGGCTTAGGCCTAGGGCTAGGATTTTTGAAACTAGGAAGCCCTTAGCTCCAGGCACACTGCAGCTGTTCAAGGCATCCCAAGGGGAGTACAAAAGTGCAACAACATGGCAGCTTTCACAGCTTTTTCCTTGGCACCATCCCTATACCTAGGCTGATTTATCTGCCTAGGGTTAGGGTTAGGGTTCAGCCTAGGGCTTGGATTTCTTTAACCAGGAAGCCCTGAGTTCCAGGCTTACTTCATCTGCCAAAGGCATCCCAAAGGGAGTGCAGAAGTGCCACAACATGGCTGCTTTCACGGCTTTTCCCTTAGGAAGAACCCTAATACCCGGCTGATTTACCTTCCTAGGGTTACTGTTAGGCTTAGGCCTAGGACTTTTAAAACCAGGAAGCCCTGGGCTCCAGGCACACTGCAGCTGCAAAAGGCATCCCAAGGGGAGCACAAAAGTGACGCAACTTGGCTGCCACCACTGATATTTCCATGAGACCATCCCGAACCATAGGCTGATTTTCCTTCCTAGGGTTAAGGTTTGAGTTACGCCTAGGGTAAGGGCTCTATTAACCAGAAAGCCCTGAGTTCCAAGAACACAGCAGCTGCGAAGGACTAGCCAAGAAGAGCGCAAAAGTACCACAACATGCCTGCCTCCACAGCTTTTTCCTTGGGGACATGCCTAATTCCTGGCTGATTTGCCTTTCTCGTCTTAGGGTTGGGGTTCGGCCTAGGGCTAGGATTTTTAAAAGCAGGAAGCCCTGAGTTCCAGGCACACTGGAGCTGTGAAAGGCATCCAAAAGGGAGTGCAAAAGTGCCACAACATGGCTGCTTTCACGGCTTTTTCCTTGGCAAGAAGCCTAACATCAGGCTGATTTACTTTCCCAGGGTTACTGTTAGGCTTAGGCCTAGGGCTAGGATTTTTGAAACTAGGAAGCCCTTAGCTCCAGGCACACTGCAGCTGTTCAAGGCATCCCAAGGGGAGTACAAAAGTGCAACAACATGGCAGCTTTCACAGCTTTTTCCTTGGCACATTCCCTATACCTAGGCTGATTTATCTGCCTAGGGTTAGGGTTAGAGTTCAGCCTAGGGCTTGGATTTCTTTAACCAGGAAGCCCTGAGTTCCAGGCTTACTTCATCTGCCAAAGGCATCCCAAAGGGAGTGCAGAAGTGCCACAACATGGCTGCTTTCACGGCTTTTCCCTTAGGAAGAACCCTAATACCCGGCTGATTTACCTTCCTAGGGTTACTGTTAGGCTTAGGCCTAGGACTTTTAAAACCAGGAAGCCCTGGGCTCCAGGCACACTGCAGCTGCAAAAGGCATCCCAAGGGGAGCGCAAAAGTGACGCAACTTGGCTGCCACCACTGATATTTCCATGAGACCATCCCGAACCATAGGCTGATTTTCCTTCCTAGGGTTAAGGTTTGAGTTACGCCTAGGGTAAGGGTTCTATTAACCAGAAAGCCCTGAGTTCCAAGAACACAGCAGCTGCGAAGGACTAGCCAAGAAGAGCGCAAAAGTACCACAACATGCCTGCCTCCACAGCTTTTTCCTTGGGGACATGCCTAATTCCTGGCTGATTTGCCTTTCTCGTCTTAGGGTTGGGGTTCGGCCTAGGGCTAGGATTTTTAAAAGCAGGAAGCCCTGAGTTCCAGGCACACTGGAGCTGTGAAAGGCATCCAAAAGGGAGTGCAAAAGTGCCACAACATGGCTGCTTTCACGGCTTTTTCCTTGGCAAGAAGCCTAACATCAGGCTGATTTACTTTCCCAGGGTTACTGTTAGGCTTAGGCCTAGGGCTAGGATTTTTGAAACTAGGAAGCCCTTAGCTCCAGGCACACTGCAGCTGTTCAAGGCATCCCAAGGGGAGTACAAAAGTGCAACAACATGGCAGCTTTCACAGCTTTTTCCTTGGCACCATCCCTATACCTAGGCTGATTTATCTGCCTAGGGTTAGGGTTAGGGTTCAGCCTAGTGCTTGGATTTCTTTAACCAGGAAGCCCTGAGTTCCAGGCTTACTTTATCTGCCAAAGGCATCCCAAAGGGAGTGCAGAAGTGCCACAACATGGCTGCTTTCACGGCTTTTCCCTTAGGAAGAACCCTAATACCCGGCTGATTTACCTTCCTAGGGTTACTGTTAGGCTTAGGCCTAGGACTTTTAAAACCAGGAAGCCCTGGGCTCCAGGCACACTGCAGCTGCAAAAGGCATCCCAAGGGGAGCGCAAAAGTGACGCAACTTGGCTGCCACCACTGATATTTCCATGAGACCATCCCGAACCATAGGTTGATTTTCCTTCCTAGGGTTAAGGTTTGAGTTACGCCTAGGGTAAGGGTTCTATTAACCAGAAAGCCCTGAGTTCCAAGAACACAGCAGCTGCGAAGGACTAGCCAAGAAGAGCGCAAAAGTACCACAACATGCCTGCCTCCACAGCTTTTTCCTTGGGGACATGCCTAATTCCTGGCTGATTTGCCTTTCTCGTCTTAGGGTTGGGGTTCGGCCTAGGGCTAGGATTTTTAAAAGCAGGAAGCCCTGAGTTCCAGGCACACTGGAGCTGTGAAAGGCATCCAAAAGGGAGTGCAAAAGTGCCACAACATGGCTGCTTTCACAGCTTTTTCCTTGGCAAGAAGCCTAACATCAGGCTGATTTACTTTCCCAGGGTTACTGTTAGGCTTAGGCCTAGGGCTAGGATTTTTGAAACTAGGAAGCCCTTAGCTCCAGGCACACTGCAGCTGTTCAAGGCATCCCAAGGGGAGTACAAAAGTGCAACAACATGGCAGCTTTCACAGCTTTTTCCTTGGCACATTCCCTATACCTAGGCTGATTTATCTGCCTAGGGTTAGGGTTAGAGTTCAGCCTAGGGCTTGGATTTCTTTAACCAGGAAGCCCTGAGTTCCAGGCTTACTTCATCTGCCAAAGGCATCCCAAAGGGAGTGCAGAAGTGCCACAACATGGCTGCTTTCACGGCTTTTCCCTTAGGAAGAACCCTAATACCCGGCTGATTTACCTTCCTAGGGTTACTGTTAGGCTTAGGCCTAGGACTTTTAAAACCAGGAAGCCCTGGGCTCCAGGCACACTGCAGCTGCAAAAGGCATCCCAAGGGGAGCGCAAAAGTGACGCAACTTGGCTGCCACCACTGATATTTCCATGAGACCATCCCGAACCATAGGCTGATTTTCCTTCCTAGGGTTAAGGTTTGAGTTACGCCTAGGGTAAGGGTTCTATTAACCAGAAAGCCCTGAGTTCCAAGAACACAGCAGCTGCGAAGGACTAGCCAAGAAGAGCGCAAAAGTAGCACAACATGCCTGCCTCCACAGCTTTTTCCTTGGGGACATGCCTAATTCCTGGCTGATTTGCCTTTCTCGTCTTAGGGTTGGGGTTCGGCCTAGGGCTAGGATTTTTAAAAGCAGGAAGCCCTGAGTTCCAGGCACACTGGAGCTGTGAAAGGCATCCAAAAGGGAGTGCAAAAGTGCCACAACATGGCTGCTTTCACGGCTTTTTCCTTGGCAAGAAGCCTAACATCAGGCTGATTTACTTTCCCAGGCTTACTGTTAGGCTTAGGCCTAGGGCTAGGATTTTTGAAACTAGGAAGCCCTTAGCTCCAGGCACACTGCAGCTGTTCAAGGCATCCCAAGGGGAGTACAAAAGTGCAACAACATGGCAGCTTTCACAGCTTTTTCCTTGGCACCATCCCTGTACCTAGGCTGATTTATCTGCCTAGGGTTAGGGTTAGCGTTCAGCCTAGGGCTTGGATTTCTTTAACCAGGAAGCCCTGAGTTCCAGGCTTACTTCATCTGCCAAAGGCATCCCAAAGGGAGTGCAGAAGTGCCACAACATGGCTGCTTTCACGGCTTTTCCCTTAGGAAGAACCCTAATACCCGGCTGATTTACCTTCCTAGGGTTACTGTTAGGCTTAGGCCTAGGACTTTTAAAACCAGGAAGCCCTGGGCTCCAGGCACACTGCAGCTGCAAAAGGCATCCCAAGGGGAGCGCAAAAGTGACGCAACTTGGCTGCCACCACTGATATTTCCATGAGACCATCCCGAACCATAGGTTGATTTTCCTTCCTAGGGTTAAGGTTTGAGTTACGCCTAGGGTAAGGGTTCTATTAACCAGAAAGCCCTGAGTTCCAAGAACACAGCAGCTGCGAAGGACTAGCCAAGAAGAGCGCAAAAGTACCACAACATGCCTGCCTCCACAGCTTTTTCCTTGGGGACATGCCTAATTCCTGGCTGATTTGCCTTTCTCGTCTTAGGGTTGGGGTTCGGCCTAGGGCTAGGATTTTTAAAATCAGGAAGCCCTGAGTTCCAGGCACACTGGAGCTGTGAAAGGCATCCAAAAGGGAGTGCAAAAGTGCCACAACATGGCTGCTTTCACGGCTTTTTCCTTGGCAAGACGCCTAACACCAGGCTGATTTACCTTCCCAGGGTTACTGTTATGCTTAGGCCTAGGGCTAGGATTTTTGAAACTAGGAAGCCCTTAGCTCCAGGCACACTGCAGCTGTTCAAGGCATCCCAAGGGGAGTACAAAAGTGCAACAACATGGCAGCTTTCACAGCTTTTTCCTTGGCACCATCCCTATACCTAGGCTGATTTATCTGCCTAGGGTTAGGGTTAGGGTTCAGCCCAGGGCTTGGATTTTTTTAACCAGGAAGCCCTGAGTTCCAGGCTTACTTTATCTGCCAAAGGCATCCCAAAGGGAGTGCAGAAGTGCCACAACATGGCTGCTTTCACGGCTTTTCCCTTAGGAAGAACCCTAATACCCGGCTGATTTACCTTCCTAGGGTTACTGTTAGGCTTAGGCCTAGGACTTTTAAAACCAGGAAGCCCTGGGCTCCAGGCACACTGCAGCTGTGAAAGGCATCCCAAGGGGAGCGCAAAAGTGACGCAACTTGGCTGCCACCACTGATATTTCCATGAGAGCATCCCGAACCATAGGCTGATTTTCCTTCCTAGGGTTAAGGTTTGAGTTACGCCTAGGGTAAGGGTTCTATTAACCAGAAAGCCCTGAGTTCCAAGAACACAGCAGCTGCGAAGGACTAGCCAAGAAGAGCGCAAAAGTACCACAACATGCCTGCCTCCACAGCTTTTTCCTTGGGGACATGCCTAATTCCTGGCTGATTTGCCTTTCTCGTCTTAGGGTTGGGGTTCGGCCTAGGGCTAGGATTTTTAAAAGCAGGAAGCCCTGAGTTCCAGGCACACTGCAGCTGTGAAAGGCATCCAAAAGGGAGTGCAAAAGTGCCACAACATGGCTGCTTTCACGGCTTTTTCCTTGGCAAGAAGCCTAACACCAGGCTGATTTACTTTCCCAGGGTTACTGTTAGGCTTAGGCCTAGGGCTAGGATTTTTGAAACTAGGAAGCCCTTAGCTCCAGGCACACTGCAGCTGTTCAAGGCATCCCAAGGGGAGTACAAAAGTGCAACAACATGGCAGCTTTCACAGCTTTTTCCTTGGCACCATCCCTATACCTAGGCTGATTTATCTGCCTAGGGTTAGGGTTAGGGTTCAGCCTAGGGCTTGGATTTCTTTAACCAGGAAGCCCTGAGTTCCAGGCTTACTTCATCTGCCAAAGGCATCCCAAAGGGAGTGCAGAAGTGCCACAACATGGCTGCTTTCACGGCTTTTCCCTTAGGAAGAACCCTAATACCCGGCTGATTTACCTTCCTAGGGTTACTGTTAGGCTTAGGCCTAGGACTTTTAAAACCAGGAAGCCCTGGGCTCCAGGCACACTGCAGCTGTTAAAGGCATCCCAAGGGGAGCGCAAAAGTGACGCAACTTGGCTGCCACCACTGATATTTCCATGAGACCATCCCGAACCATAGGCTGATTTTCCTTCCTAGGGTTAAGGTTTGAGTTACGCCTAGGGTAAGGGTTCTATTAACCAGAAAGCCCTGAGTTCCAAGAACACAGCAGCTGCGAAGGACTAGCCAAGAAGAGCGCAAAAGTAGCACAACATGCCTGCCTCCACAGCTTTTTCCTTGGGGACATGCCTAATTCGTGGCTGATTTGCCTTTCTCGTCTTAGGGTTGGGGTTCGGCCTAGGGCTAGGATTTTTAAAAGCAGGAAGCCCTGAGTTCCAGGCACACTGGAGCTGTGAAAGGCATCCAAAAGGGAGTGCAAAAGTGCCACAACATGGCTGCTTTCACGGCTTTTTCCTTGGCAAGAAACCTAACACCAGGCTGATTTACTTTCCCAGGGTTACTGTTAGGCTTAGGCCTAGGGCTAGGATTTTTGAAACTAGGAAGCCCTTAGCTCCAGGCACACTGCAGCTGTTCAAGGCATCCCAAGGGGAGTACAAAAGTGCAACAACATGGCAGCTTTCACAGCTTTTTCCTTGGCACCATCCCTATACCTAGGCTGATTTATCTGCCTAGGGTTAGGGTTAGGGTTCAGCCTAGGGCTTGGATTTCTTTAACCAGGAAGCCCTGAGTTCCAGGCTTACTTCATCTGCCAAAGGCATCCCAAAGGGAGTGCAGAAGTGCCACAACATGGCTGCTTTCACGGCTTTTCCCTTAGGAAGAACCCTAATACCCGGCTGATTTACCTTCCTAGGGTTACTGTTAGGCTTAGGCCTAGGACTTTTAAAACCAGGAAGCCCTGGGCTCCAGGCACACTGCAGCTGCGAAAGGCATCCCAAGGGGAGCGCAAAAGTGACGCAACTTGGCTGCCACCACTGATATTTCCATGAGACCATCCCGAACCATAGGCTGATTTTCCTTCCTAGGGTTAAGGTTTGAGTTACGCCTAGGGTAAGGGCTCTATTAACCAGAAAGCCCTGAGTTCCAAGAACACAGCAGCTGCGAAGGACTAGCCAAGAAGAGCGCAAAAGTACCACAACATGCCTGCCTCCACAGCTTTTTCCTTGGGGACATGCCTAATTCCTGGCTGATTTGCCTTTCTCGTCTTAGGGTTGGGGTTCGGCCTAGGGCTAGGATTTTTAAAAGCAGGAAGCCCTGAGTTCCAGGCACACTGGAGCTGTGAAAGGCATCCAAAAGGGAGTGCAAAAGTGCCACAACATGGCTGCTTTCACGGCTTTTTCCTTGGCAAGAAGCCTAACATCAGGCTGATTTACTTTCCCAGGGTTACTGTTAGGCTTAGGCCTAGGGCTAGGATTTTTGAAACTAGGAAGCCCTTAGCTCCAGGCACACTGCAGCTGTTCAAGGCATCCCAAGGGGAGTACAAAAGTGCAACAACATGGCAGCTTTCACAGCTTTTTCCTTGGCACCATCCCTATACCTAGGCTGATTTATCTGCCTAGGGTTAGGGTTAGGGTTCAGCCTAGGGCTTGGATTTTTTTAACCAGGAAGCCCTGAGTTCCAGGCTTACTTCATCTGCCAAAGGCATCCCAAAGGGAGTGCAGAAGTGCCACAACATGGCTGCTTTCACGGCTTTTCCCTTAGGAAGAACCCTAATACCCGGCTGATTTACCTTCCTAGGGTTACTGTTAGGCTTAGGCCTAGGACTTTTAAAACCAGGAAGCCCTGGGCTCCAGGCACACTGCAGCTGCAAAAGGCATCCCAAGGGGAGCGCAAAAGTGACGCAACTTGGCTGCCACCACTGATATTTCCATGAGACCATCCCGAACCATAGGCTGATTTTCCTTCCTAGGGTTAAGGTTTGAGTTACGCCTAGGGTAAGGGTTCTATTAACCAGAAAGCCCTGAGTTCCAAGAACACAGCAGCTGCGAAGGACTAGCCAAGAAGAGCACAAAAGTACCACAACATGCCTGCCTCCACAGCTTTTTCCTTGGGGACATGCCTAATTCCTGGCTGATTTGCCTTTCTCGTCTTAGGGTTGGGGTTCGGCCTAGGGCTAGGATTTTTAAAAGCAGGAAGCCCTGAGTTCCAGGCACACTGGAGCTGTGAAAGGCATCCAAAAGGGAGTGCAAAAGTGCCACAACATGGCTGCTTTCACGGCTTTTTCCTTGGCAAGAAGCCTAACACCAGGCTGATTTACTTTCCCAGGGTTACTGTTAGGCTTAGGCCTAGGGCTAGGATTTTTGAAAGTAGGAAGCCCTTAGCTCCAGGCACACTGCAGCTGTTCAAGGCATCCCAAGGGGAGTACAAAAGTGCAACAACATGGCAGCTTTCACAGCTTTTTCCTTGGCACCATCCCTATACCTAGGCTGATTTATCTGCCTAGGGTTAGGGTTAGGGTTCAGCCTAGGGCTTGGATTTCTTTAACCAGGAAGCCCTGAGTTCCAGGCTTACTTCATCTGCCAAAGGCATCCCAAAGGGAGTGCAGAAGTGCCACAACATGGCTGCTTTCACGGCTTTTCCCTTAGGAAGAACCCTAATACCCGGCTGATTTACCTTCCTAGGGTTACTGTTAGGCTTAGGCCTAGGACTTTTAAAACCAGGAAGCCCTGGGCTCCAGGCACACTGCAGCTGCGAAAGGCATCCCAAGGGGAGCGCAAAAGTGACGCAACTTGGCTGCCACCACTGATATTTCCATGAGACCATCCCGAACCATAGGCTGATTTTCCTTCCTAGGGTTAAGGTTTGAGTTACGCCTAGGGTAAGGGCTCTATTAACCAGAAAGCCCTGAGTTCCAAGAACACAGCAGCTGCGAAGGACTAGCCAAGAAGAGCGCAAAAGTACCACAACATGCCTGCCTCCACAGCTTTTTCCTTGGGGACATGCCTAATTCCTGGCTGATTTGCCTTTCTCGTCTTAGGGTTGGGGTTCGGCCTAGGGCTAGGATTTTTAAAAGCAGGAAGCCCTGAGTTCCAGGCACACTGGAGCTGTGAAAGGCATCCAAAAGGGAGTGCAAAAGTGCCACAACATGGCTGCTTTCACGGCTTTTTCCTTGGCAAGAAGCCTAACACCAGGCTGATTTACTTTCCCAGGGTTACTGTTAGGCTTAGGCCTAGGGCTAGGATTTTTGAAACTAGGAAGCCCTTAGCTCCAGGCACACTGCAGCTGTTCAAGGCATCCCAAGGGGAGTACAAAAGTGCAACAACATGGCAGCTTTCACAGCTTTTTCCTTGGCACCATCCCTATACCTAGGCTGATTTATCTGCCTAGGGTTAGGGTTAGGGTTCAGCCTAGGGCTTGGATTTTTTTAACCAGGAAGCCCTGAGTTCCAGGCTTACTTCATCTGCCAAAGGCATCCCAAAGGGAGTGCAGAAGTGCCACAACATGGCTGCTTTCACGGCTTTTCCCTTAGGAAGAACCCTAATACCCGGCTGATTTACCTTCCTAGGGTTACTGTTAGGCTTAGGCCTAGGACTTTTAAAACCAGGAAGCCCTGGGCTCCAGGCACACTGCAGCTGCAAAAGGCATCCCAAGGGGAGCGCAAAAGTGACGCAACTTGGCTGCCACCACTGATATTTCCATGAGACCATCCCGAACCATAGGCTGATTTTCCTTCCTAGGGTTAAGGTTTGAGTTACGCCTAGGGTAAGGGTTCTATTAACCAGAAAGCCCTGAGTTCCAAGAACACAGCAGCTGCGAAGGACTAGCCAAGAAGAGCGCAAAAGTAGCACAACATGCCTGCCTCCACAGCTTTTTCCTTGGGGACATGCCTAATTCCTGGCTGATTTGCCTTTCTCGTCTTAGGGTTGGGGTTCGGCCTAGGGCTAGGATTTTTAAAAGCAGGAAGCCCTGAGTTCCAGGCACACTGGAGCTGTGAAAGGCATCCAAAAGGGAGTGCAAAAGTGCCACAACATGGCTGCTTTCACGGCTTTTTCCTTGGCAAGAAGCCTAACACCAGGCTGATTTACTTTCCCAGGGTTACTGTTAGGCTTAGGCCTAGGGCTAGGATTTTTGAAACTAGGAAGCCCTTAGCTCCAGGCACACTGCAGCTGTTCAAGGCATCCCAAGGGGAGTACAAAAGTGCAACAACATGGCAGCTTTCACAGCTTTTTCCTTGGCACCATCCCTATACCTAGGCTGATTTATCTGCCTAGGGTTAGGGTTAGCGTTCAGCCTAGGGCTTGGATTTTTTTAACCAGGAAGCCCTGAGTTCCAGGCTTACTTCATCTGCCAAAGGCATCCCAAAGGGAGTGCAGAAGTGCCACAACATGGCTGCTTTCACGGCTTTTCCCTTAGGAAGAACCCTAATACCCGGCTGATTTACCTTCCTAGGGTTACTGTTAGGCTTAGGCCTAGGACTTTTAAAACCAGGAAGCCCTGGGCTCCAGGCACACTGCAGCTGCAAAAGGCATCCCAAGGGGAGCGCAAAAGTGACGCAACTTGGCTGCCACCACTGATATTTCCATGAGACCATCCCGAACCATAGGCTGATTTTCCTTCCTAGGGTTAAGGTTTGAGTTACGCCTAGGGTAAGGGTTCTATTAACCAGAAAGCCCTGAGTTCCAAGAACACAGCAGCTGCGAAGGACTAGCCAAGAAGAGCGCAAAAGTACCACAACATGCCTGCCTCCACAGCTTTTTCCTTGGGGACATGCCTAATTCCTGGCTGATTTGCCTTTCTCGTCTTAGGGTTGGGGTTCGGCCTAGGGCTAGGATTTTTAAAAGCAGGAAGCCCTGAGTTCCAGGCACACTGGAGCTGTGAAAGGCATCCAAAAGGGAGTGCAAAAGTGCCACAACATGGCTGCTTTCACGGCTTTTTCCTTGGCAAGAAACCTAACATCAGGCTGATTTACTTTCCCAGGGTTACTGTTAGGCTTAGGCCTAGGGCTAGGATTTTTGAAACTAGGAAGCCCTTAGCTCCAGGCACACTGCAGCTGTTCAAGGCATCCCAAGGGGAGTACAAAAGTGCAACAACATGGCAGCTTTCACAGCTTTTTCCTTGGCACCATCCCTATACCTAGGCTCATTTATCTGCCTAGGGTTAGGGTTAGGGTTCAGCCTAGGGCTTGGATTTCTTTAACCAGGAAGCCCTGAGTTCCAGGCTTACTTCATCTGCCAAAGGCATCCCAAAGGGAGTGCAGAAGTGCCACAACATGGCTGCTTTCACGGCTTTTCCCTTAGGAAGAACCCTAATACCCGGCTGATTTACCTTCCTAGGGTTACTGTTAGGCTTAGGCCTAGGACTTTTAAAACCAGGAAGCCCTGGGCTCCAGGCACACTGCAGCTGCAAAAGGCATCCCAAGGGGAGCGCAAAAGTGACGCAACTTGGCTGCCACCACTGATATTTCCATGAGACCATCCCGAACCATAGGCTGATTTTCCTTCCTAGGGTTAAGGTTTGAGTTACGCCTAGGGTAAGGGTTCTATTAACCAGAAAGCCCTGAGTTCCAAGAACACAGCAGCTGCGAAGGACTAGCCAAGAAGAGCGCAAAAGTACCACAACATGCCTGCCTCCACAGCTTTTTCCTTGGGGACATGCCTAATTCCTGGCTGATTTGCCTTTCTCGTCTTAGGGTTGGGGTTCGGCCTAGGGCTAGGATTTTTAAAAGCAGGAAGCCCTGAGTTCCAGGCACACTGGAGCTGTGAAAGGCATCCAAAAGGGAGTGCAAAAGTGCCACAACATGGCTGCTTTCACGGCTTTTTCCTTGGCAAGAAACCTAACATCAGGCTGATTTACTTTCCCAGGGTTACTGTTAGGCTTAGGCCTAGGGCTAGGATTTTTGAAACTAGGAAGCCCTGGGCTCCAGGCACACTGCAGCTGTTCAAGGCATCCCAAGGGGAGTACAAAAGTGCAACAACATGGCAGCTTTCACAGCTTTTTCCTTGGCACCATCCCTATACCTAGGCTCATTTATCTGCCTAGGGTTAGGGTTAGGGTTCAGCCTAGGGCTTGGATTTCTTTAACCAGGAAGCCCTGAGTTCCAGGCTTACTTCATCTGCCAAAGGCATCCCAAAGGGAGTGCAGAAGTGCCACAACATGGCTGCTTTCACGGCTTTTCCCTTAGGAAGAACCCTAATACCCGGCTGATTTACCTTCCTAGGGTTACTGTTAGGCTTAGGCCTAGGACTTTTAAAACCAGGAAGCCCTGGGCTCCAGGCACACTGCAGCTGCAAAAGGCATCCCAAGGGGAGCGCAAAAGTGACGCAACTTGGCTGCCACCACTGATATTTCCATGAGACCATCCCGAACCATAGGCTGATTTTCCTTCCTAGGGTTAAGGTTTGAGTTACGCCTAGGGTAAGGGTTCTATTAACCAGAAAGCCCTGAGTTCCAAGAACACAGCAGCTGCGAAGGACTAGCCAAGAAGAGCGCAAAAGTACCACAACATGCCTGCCTCCACAGCTTTTTCCTTGGGGACATGCCTAATTCGTGGCTGATTTGCCTTTCTCGTCTTAGGGTTGGGGTTCGGCCTAGGGCTAGGATTTTTAAAAGCAGGAAGCCCTGAGTTCCAGGCACACTGGAGCTGTGAAAGGCATCCAAAAGGGAGTGCAAAAGTGCCACAACATGGCTGCTTTCACGGCTTTTTCCTTGGCAAGAAGCCTAACATCAGGCTGATTTACTTTCCCAGGGTTACTGTTAGGCTTAGGCCTAGGGCTAGGATTTTTGAAACTAGGAAGCCCTTAGCTCCAGGCACACTGCAGCTGTTCAAGGCATCCCAAGGGGAGTACAAAAGTGCAACAACATGGCAGCTTTCACAGCTTTTTCCTTGGCACCATCCCTATACCTAGGCTGATTTATCTGCCTAGGGTTAGGGTTAGGGTTCAGCCTAGGGCTTGGATTTCTTTAACCAGGAAGCCCTGAGTTCCAGGCTTACTTCATCTGCCAAAGGCATCCCAAAGGGAGTGCAGAAGTGCCACAACATGGCTGCTTTCACGGCTTTTCCCTTAGGAAGAACCCTAATACCCGGCTGATTTACCTTCCTAGGGTTACTGTTAGGCTTAGGCCTAGGACTTTTAAAACCAGGAAGCCCTGGGCTCCAGGCACACTGCAGCTGCAAAAGGCATCCCAAGGGGAGCGCAAAAGTGACGCAACTTGGCTGCCACCACTGATATTTCCATGAGACCATCCCGAACCATAGGCTGATTTTCCTTCCTAGGGTTAAGGTTTGAGTTACGCCTAGGGTAAGGGTTCTATTAACCAGAAAGCCCTGAGTTCCAAGAACACAGCAGCTGCGAAGGACTAGCCAAGAAGAGCGCAAAAGTACCACAACATGCCTGCCTCCACAGCTTTTTCCTTGGGGACATGCCTAATTCCTGGCTGATTTGCCTTTCTCGTCTTAGGGTTGGGGTTCGGCCTAGGGCTAGGATTTTTAAAAGCAGGAAGCCCTGAGTTCCAGGCACACTGGAGCTGTGAAAGGCATCCAAAAGGGAGTGCAAAAGTGCCACAACATGGCTGCTTTCACGGCTTTTTCCTTGGCAAGAAACCTAACATCAGGCTGATTTACTTTCCCAGGGTTACTGTTAGGCTTAGGCCTAGGGCTAGGATTTTTGAAACTAGGAAGCCCTGGGCTCCAGGCACACTGCAGCTGTTCAAGGCATCCCAAGGGGAGTACAAAAGTGCAACAACATGGCAGCTTTCACAGCTTTTTCCTTGGCACCATCCCTATACCTAGGCTCATTTATCTGCCTAGGGTTAGGGTTAGGGTTCAGCCTAGGGCTTGGATTTCTTTAACCAGGAAGCCCTGAGTTCCAGGCTTACTTCATCTGCCAAAGGCATCCCAAAGGGAGTGCAGAAGTGCCACAACATGGCTGCTTTCACGGCTTTTCCCTTAGGAAGAACCCTAATACCCGGCTGATTTACCTTCCTAGGGTTACTGTTAGGCTTAGGCCTAGGACTTTTAAAACCAGGAAGCCCTGGGCTCCAGGCACACTGCAGCTGCAAAAGGCATCCCAAGGGGAGCGCAAAAGTGACGCAACTTGGCTGCCACCACTGATATTTCCATGAGACCATCCCGAACCATAGGCTGATTTTCCTTCCTAGGGTTAAGGTTTGAGTTACGCCTAGGGTAAGGGTTCTATTAACCAGAAAGCCCTGAGTTCCAAGAACACAGCAGCTGCGAAGGACTAGCCAAGAAGAGCGCAAAAGTACCACAACATGCCTGCCTCCACAGCTTTTTCCTTGGGGACATGCCTAATTCCTGGCTGATTTGCCTTTCTCGTCTTAGGGTTGGGGTTCGGCCTAGGGCTAGGATTTTTAAAAGCAGGAAGCCCTGAGTTCCAGGCACACTGCAGCTGTGAAAGGCATCCAAAAGGGAGTGCAAAAGTGCCACAACATGGCTGCTTTCACGGCTTTTTCCTTGGCAAGAAGCCTAACATCAGGCTGATTTACTTTCCCAGGGTTACTGTTAGGCTTAGGCCTAGGGCTAGGATTTTTGAAACTAGGAAGCCCTTAGCTCCAGGCACACTGCAGCTGTTCAAGGCATCCCAAGGGGAGTACAAAAGTGCAACAACATGGCAGCTTTCACAGCTTTTTCCTTGGCACCATCCCTATACCTAGGCTGATTTATCTGCCTAGGGTTAGGGTTAGGCTTCAGCCTAGGGCTTGGATTTCTTTAACCAGGAAGCCCTGAGTTCCAGGCTTACTTCATCTGCCAAAGGCATCCCAAAGGGAGTGCAGAAGTGCCACAACATGGCTGCTTTCACGGCTTTTCCCTTAGGAAGAACCCTAATACCCGGCTGATTTACCTTCCTAGGGTTACTGTTAGGCTTAGGCCTAGGACTTTTAAAACCAGGAAGCCCTGGGCTCCAGGCACACTGCAGCTGCAAAAGGCATCCCAAGGGGAGCGCAAAAGTGACGCAACTTGGCTGCCACCACTGATATTTCCATGAGACCATCCCGAACCATAGGCTGATTTTCCTTCCTAGGCTTAAGGTTTGAGTTACGCCTAGGGTAAGGGTTCTATTAACCAGAAAGCCCTGAGTTCCAAGAACACAGCAGCTGCGAAGGACTAGCCAAGAAGAGCGCAAAAGTACCACAACATGCCTGCCTCCACAGCTTTTTCCTTGGGGACATGCCTAATTCCTGGCTGATTTGCCTTTCTCGTCTTAGGGTTGGGGTTCGGCCTAGGGCTAGGATTTTTAAAAGCAGGAAGCCCTGAGTTCCAGGCACACTGGAGCTGTGAAAGGCATCCAAAAGGGAGTGCAAAAGTGCCACAACATGGCTGCTTTCACGGCTTTTTCCTTGGCAAGAAACCTAACATCAGGCTGATTTACTTTCCCAGGGTTACTGTTAGGCTTAGGCCTAGGGCTAGGATTTTTGAAACTAGGAAGCCCTGGGCTCCAGGCACACTGCAGCTGTTCAAGGCATCCCAAGGGGAGTACAAAAGTGCAACAACATGGCAGCTTTCACAGCTTTTTCCTTGGCACCATCCCTATACCTAGGCTGATTTATCTGCCTAGGGTTAGGGTTAGGGTTCAGCCTAGGGCTTGGATTTCTTTAACCAGGAAGCCCTGAGTTCCAGGCTTACTTCATCTGCCAAAGGCATCCCAAAGGGAGTGCAGAAGTGCCACAACATGGCTGCTTTCACGGCTTTTCCCTTAGGAAGAACCCTAATACCCGGCTGATTTACCTTCCTAGGGTTACTGTTAGGCTTAGGCCTAGGACTTTTAAAACCAGGAAGCCCTGGGCTCCAGGCACACTGCAGCTGCAAAAGGCATCCCAAGGGGAGCGCAAAAGTGACGCAACTTGGCTGCCACCACTGATATTTCCATGAGACCATCCCGAACCATAGGCTGATTTTCCTTCCTAGGGTTAAGGTTTGAGTTACGCCTAGGGTAAGGGTTCTATTAACCAGAAAGCCCTGAGTTCCAAGAACACAGCAGCTGCGAAGGACTAGCCAAGAAGAGCGCAAAAGTACCACAACATGCCTGCCTCCACAGCTTTTTCCTTGGGGACATGCCTAATTCCTGGCTGATTTGCCTTTCTCGTCTTAGGGTTGGGGTTCGGCCTAGGGCTAGGATTTTTAAAAGCAGGAAGCCCTGAGTTCCAGGCACACTGCAGCTGTGAAAGGCATCCAAAAGGGAGTGCAAAAGTGCCACAACATGGCTGCTTTCACGGCTTTTTCCTTGGCAAGAAGCCTAACATCAGGCTGATTTACTTTCCCAGGGTTACTGTTAGGCTTAGGCCTAGGGCTAGGATTTTTGAAACTAGGAAGCCCTTAGCTCCAGGCACACTGCAGCTGTTCAAGGCATCCCAAGGGGAGTACAAAAGTGCAACAACATGGCAGCTTTCACAGCTTTTTCCTTGGCACCATCCCTATACCTAGGCTGATTTATCTGCCTAGGGTTAGGGTTAGGGTTCAGCCTAGGGCTTGGATTTCTTTAACCAGGAAGCCCTGAGTTCCAGGCTTACTTCATCTGCCAAAGGCATCCCAAAGGGAGTGCAGAAGTGCCACAACATGGCTGCTTTCACGGCTTTTCCCTTAGGAAGAACCCTAATACCCGGCTGATTTACCTTCCTAGGGTTACTGTTAGGCTTAGGCCTAGGACTTTTAAAACCAGGAAGCCCTGGGCTCCAGGCACACTGCAGCTGCAAAAGGCATCCCAAGGGGAGCGCAAAAGTGACGCAACTTGGCTGCCACCACTGATATTTCCATGAGACCATCCCGAACCATAGGCTGATTTTCCTTCCTAGGCTTAAGGTTTGAGTTACGCCTAGGGTAAGGGTTCTATTAACCAGAAAGCCCTGAGTTCCAAGAACACAGCAGCTGCGAAGGACTAGCCAAGAAGAGCGCAAAAGTACCACAACATGCCTGCCTCCACAGCTTTTTCCTTGGGGACATGCCTAATTCCTGGCTGATTTGCCTTTCTCGTCTTAGGGTTGGGGTTCGGCCTAGGGCTAGGATTTTTAAAAGCAGGAAGCCCTGAGTTCCAGGCACACTGCAGCTGTGAAAGGCATCCAAAAGGGAGTGCAAAAGTGCCACAACATGGCTGCTTTCACGGCTTTTTCCTTGGCAAGAAGCCTAACATCAGGCTGATTTACTTTCCCAGGGTTACTGTTAGGCTTAGGCCTAGGGCTAGGATTTTTGAAACTAGGAAGCCCTTAGCTCCAGGCACACTGCAGCTGTTCAAGGCATCCCAAGGGGAGTACAAAAGTGCAACAACATGGCAGCTTTCACAGCTTTTTCCTTGGCACCATCCCTATACCTAGGCTGATTTATCTGCCTAGGGTTAGGGTTAGGGTTCAGCCTAGGGCTTGGATTTCTTTAACCAGGAAGCCCTGAGTTCCAGGCTTACTTCATCTGCCAAAGGCATCCCAAAGGGAGTGCAGAAGTGCCACAACATGGCTGCTTTCACGGCTTTTCCCTTAGGAAGAACCCTAATACCCGGCTGATTTACCTTCCTAGGGTTACTGTTAGGCTTAGGCCTAGGACTTTTAAAACCAGGAAGCCCTGGGCTCCAGGCACACTGCAGCTGCAAAAGGCATCCCAAGGGGAGCGCAAAAGTGACGCAACTTGGCTGCCACCACTGATATTTCCATGAGACCATCCCGAACCATAGGCTGATTTTCCTTCCTAGGGTTAAGGTTTGAGTTACGCCTAGGGTAAGGGTTCTATTAACCAGAAAGCCCTGAGTTCCAAGAACACAGCAGCTGCGAAGGACTAGCCAAGAAGAGCGCAAAAGTACCACAACATGCCTGCCTCCACAGCTTTTTCCTTGGGGACATGCCTAATTCCTGGCTGATTTGCCTTTCTCGTCTTAGGGTTGGGGTTCGGCCTAGGGCTAGGATTTTTAAAATCAGGAAGCCCTGAGTTCCAGGCACACTGGAGCTGTGAAAGGCATCCAAAAGGGAGTGCAAAAGTGCCACAACATGGCTGCTTTCACGGCTTTTTCCTTGGCAAGAAGCCTAACACCAGGCTGATTTACTTTCCCAGGGTTACTGTTAGGCTTAGGCCTAGGGCTAGGATTTTTGAAAGTAGGAAGCCCTTAGCTCCAGGCACACTGCAGCTGTTCAAGGCATCCCAAGGGGAGTACAAAAGTGCAACAACATGGCAGCTTTCACAGCTTTTTCCTTGGCACCATCCCTATACCTAGGCTGATTTATCTGCCTAGGGTTAGGGTTAGGGTTCAGCCTAGGGCTTGGATTTCTTTAACCAGGAAGCCCTGAGTTCCAGGCTTACTTCATCTGCCAAAGGCATCCCAAAGGGAGTGCAGAAGTGCCACAACATGGCTGCTTTCACGGCTTTTCCCTTAGGAAGAACCCTAATACCCGGCTGATTTACCTTCCTAGGGTTACTGTTAGGCTTAGGCCTAGGACTTTTAAAACCAGGAAGCCCTGGGCTCCAGGCACACTGCAGCTGCAAAAGGCATCCCAAGGGGAGCGCAAAAGTGACGCAACTTGGCTGCCACCACTGATATTTCCATGAGACCATCCCGAACCATAGGCTGATTTTCCTTCCTAGGGTTAAGGTTTGAGTTACGCCTAGGGTAAGGGCTCTATTAACCAGAAAGCCCTGAGTTCCAAGAACACAGCAGCTGCGAAGGACTAGCCAAGAAGAGCGCAAAAGTACCACAACATGCCTGCCTCCACAGCTTTTTCCTTGGGGACATGCCTAATTCGTGGCTGATTTGCCTTTCTCGTCTTAGGGTTGGGGTTCGGCCTAGGGCTAGGATTTTTAAAAGCAGGAAGCCCTGAGTTCCAGGCACACTGGAGCTGTGAAAGGCATCCAAAAGGGAGTGCAAAAGTGCCACAACATGGCTGCTTTCACGGCTTTTTCCTTGGCAAGAAGCCTAACACCAGGCTGATTTACTTTCCCAGGGTTACTGTTAGGCTTAGGCCTAGGGCTAGGATTTTTGAAACTAGGAAGCCCTTAGCTCCAGGCACACTGCAGCTGTTCAAGGCATCCCAAGGGGAGTACAAAAGTGCAACAACATGGCAGCTTTCACAGCTTTTTCCTTGGCACCATCCCTATACCTAGGCTGATTTATCTGCCTAGGGTTAGGGTTAGGGTTCAGCCTAGGGCTTGGATTTCTTTAACCAGGAAGCCCTGAGTTCCAGGCTTACTTTATCTGCCAAAGGCATCCCAAAGGGAGTGCAGAAGTGCCACAACATGGCTGCTTTCACGGCTTTTCCCTTAGGAAGAACCCTAATACCCGGCTGATTTACCTTCCTAGGGTTACTGTTAGGCTTAGGCCTAGGACTTTTAAAACCAGGAAGCCCTGGGCTCCAGGCACACTGCAGCTGCAAAAGGCATCCCAAGGGGAGCGCAAAAGTGACGCAACTTGGCTGCCACCACTGCTATTTCCATGAGACCATCCCGAACCATAGGCTGATTTTCCTTCCTAGGGTTAAGGTTTGAGTTACGCCTAGGGTAAGGGCTCTATTAACCAGAAAGCCCTGAGTTCCAAGAACACAGCAGCTGCGAAGGACTAGCAAAGAGGAGCGCAAAAGTACCACAACATGCCTGCCTCCACAGCTTTTTCCTTGGGGACATGCCTAATTCCTGGCTGATTTGCCTTTCTCGTCTTAGGGTTGGGGTTCGGCCTAGGGCTAGGATTTTTAAAAGCAGGAAGCCCTGAGTTCCAGGCACACTGGAGCTGTGAAAGGCATCCAAAAGGGAGTGCAAAAGTGCCACAACATGGCTGCTTTCACGGCTTTTTCCTTGGCAAGAAGCCTAACATCAGGCTGATTTACTTTCCCAGGGTTACTGTTAGGCTTAGGCCTAGGGCTAGGATTTTTGAAACTAGGAAGCCCTTAGCTCCAGGCACACTGCAGCTGTTCAAGGCATCCCAAGGGGAGTACAAAAGTGCAACAACATGGCAGCTTTCACAGCTTTTTCCTTGGCACCATCCCTATACCTAGGCTGATTTATCTGCCTAGGGTTAGGGTTAGGGTTCAGCCTAGGGCTTGGATTTCTTTAACCAGGAAGCCCTGAGTTCCAGGCTTACTTCATCTGCCAAAGGCATCCCAAAGGGAGTGCAGAAGTGCCACAACATGGCTGCTTTCACGGCTTTTCCCTTAGGAAGAACCCTAATACCCGGCTGATTTACCTTCCTAGGGTTACTGTTAGGCTTAGGCCTAGGACTTTTAAAACCAGGAAGCCCTGTGCTCCAGGCACACTGCAGCTGTTAAAGGCATCCCAAGGGGAGCGCAAAAGTGACGCAACTTGGCTGCCACCACTGATATTTCCATGAGACCATCCCGAACCATAGGCTGATTTTCCTTCCTAGGGTTAAGGTTTGAGTTACGCCTAGGGTAAGGGTTCTATTAACCAGAAAGCCCTGAGTTCCAAGAACACAGCAGCTGCGAAGGACTAGCCAAGAAGAACGCAAAAGTACCACAACATGCCTGCCTCCACAGCTTTTTCCTTGGGGACATGCCTAATTCCTGGCTGATTTGCCTTTCTCGTCTTAGGGTTGGGGTTCGGCCTAGGGCTAGGATTTTTAAAAGCAGGAAGCCCTGAGTTCCAGGCACACTGCAGCTGTGAAAGGCATCCAAAAGGGAGTGCAAAAGTGCCACAACATGGCTGCTTTCACGGCTTTTTCCTTGGCAAGAAGCCTAACATCAGGCTGATTTACTTTCCCAGGGTTACTGTTAGTCTTAGGCCTAGGGCTAGGATTTTTGAAACTAGGAAGCCCTTAGCTCCAGGCACACTGCAGCTGTTCAAGGCATCCCAAGGGGAGTACAAAAGTGCAACAACATGGCAGCTTTCACAGCTTTTTCCTTGGCACCATCCCTATACCTAGGCTGATTTATCTGCCTAGGGTTAGGGTTAGGGTTCAGCCTAGGGCTTGGATTTCTTTAACCAGGAAGCCCTGAGTTCCAGGCTTACTTCATCTGCCAAAGGCATCCCAAAGGGAGTGCAGAAGTGCCACAACATGGCTGCTTTCACGGCTTTTCCCTTAGGAAGAACCCTAATACCCGGCTGATTTACCTTCCTAGGGTTACTGTTAGGCTTAGGCCTAGGACTTTTAAAACCAGGAAGCCCTGGGCTCCAGGCACACTGCAGCTGCAAAAGGCATCCCAAGGGGAGCGCAAAAGTGACGCAACTTGGCTGCCACCACTGATATTTCCATGAGACCATCCCGAACCATAGGCTGATTTTCCTTCCTAGGGTTAAGGTTTGAGTTACGCCTAGGGTAAGGGCTCTATTAACCAGAAAGCCCTGAGTTCCAAGAACACAGCAGCTGCGAAGGACTAGCCAAGAAGAGCGCAAAAGTACCACAACATGCCTGCCTCCACAGCTTTTTCCTTGGGGACATGCCTAATTCGTGGCTGATTTGCCTTTCTCGTCTTAGGGTTGGGGTTCGGCCTAGGGCTAGGATTTTTAAAAGCAGGAAGCCCTGAGTTCCAGGCACACTGGAGCTGTGAAAGGCATCCAAAAGGGAGTGCAAAAGTGCCACAACAGGGCTGCTTTCACGGCTTTTTCCTTGGCAAGAAGCCTAACACCAGGCTGACATACTTTCCCAGGGTTACTGTTAGGCTTAGGCCTAGGGCTAGGATTTTTGAAACTAGGAAGCCCTTAGCTCCAGGCACACTGCAGCTGTTCAAGGCATCCCAAGGGGTGTACAAAAGTGCAACAACATGGCAGCTTTCACAGCTTTTTCCTTGGCACCATCCCTATACCTAGGCTCATTTATCTGCCTAGGGTTAGGGTTAGGGTTCAGCCTAGGGCTTGGATTTCTTTAACCAGGAAGCCCTGAGTTCCAGGCTTACTTCATCTGCCAAAGGCATCCCAAAGGGAGTGCAGAAGTGCCACAACATGGCTGCTTTCACGGCTTTTCCCTTAGGAAGAACCCTAATACCCGGCTGATTTACCTTCCTAGGGTTACTGTTAGGCTTAGGCCTAGGACTTTTAAAACCAGGAAGCCCTGGGCTCCAGGCACACTGCAGCTGCAAAAGGCATCCCAAGGGGAGCGCAAAAGTGACGCAACTTGGCTGCCACCACTGATATTTCCATGAGACCATCCCGAACCATAGGCTGATTTTCCTTCCTAGGCTTAAGGTTTGAGTTACGCCTAGGGTAAGGGTTCTATTAACCAGAAAGCCCTGAGTTCCAAGAACACAGCAGCTGCGAAGGACTAGCAAAGAGGAGCGCAAAAGTACCACAACATGCCTGCCTCCACAGCTTTTTCCTTGGGGACATGCCTAATTCCTGGCTGATTTGCCTTTCTCGTCTTAGGGTTGGGGTTCGGCCTAGGGCTAGGATTTTTAAAATCAGGAAGCCCTGAGTTCCAGGCACACTGGAGCTGTGAAAGGCATCCAAAAGGGAGTGCAAAAGTGCCACAACATGGCTGCTTTCACGGCTTTTTCCTTGGCAAGACGCCTAACAGCAGGCTGATTTACTTTCCCAGGGTTACTGTTAGTCTTAGGCCTAGGGCTAGGATTTTTAAAACTAGGAAGCCCTTAGCTCCAGGCACACTGCAGCTGTTCAAGGCATCCCAAGGGGAGTACAAAAGTGCAACAACATGGCAGCTTTCACAGCTTTTTCCTTGGCACCATCCCTATACCTAGGCTGATTTATCTGCCTAGGGTTAGGGTTAGGGTTCAGCCTAGGGCTTGGATTTCTTTAACCAGGAAGCCCTGAGTTCCAGGCTTACTTCATCTGCCAAAGGCATCCCAAAGGGAGTGCAGAAGTGCCACAACATGGCTGCTTTCACGGCTTTTCCCTTAGGAAGAACCCTAATACCCGGCTGATTTACCTTCCTAGGGTTACTGTTAGGCTTAGGCCTAGGACTTTTAAAACCAGGAAGCCCTGGGCTCCAGGCACACTGCAGCTGCAAAAGGCATCCCAAGGGGAGCGCAAAAGTGACGCAACTTGGCTGCCACCACTGATATTTCCATGAGACCATCCCGAACCATATGTTGATTTTCCTTCCTAGGGTTAAGGTTTGAGTTACGCCTAGGGTAAGGGCTCTATTAACCAGAAAGCCCTGAGTTCCAAGAACACAGCAGCTGCGAAGGACTAGCCAAGAAGAGCGCAAAAGTACCACAACATGCCTGCCTCCACAGCTTTTTCCTTGGGGACATGCCTAATTCCTGGCTGATTTGCCTTTCTCGTCTTAGGGTTGGGGTTCGGCCTAGGGCTAGGATTTTTAAAAGCAGGAAGCCCTGAGTTCCAGGCACACTGGAGCTGTGAAAGGCATCCAAAAGGGAGTGCAAAAGTGCCACAACATGGCTGCTTTCACGGCTTTTTCCTTGGCAAGAAGCCTAACACCAGGCTGACATACTTTCCCAGGGTTACTGTTAGGCTTAGGCCTAGGGCTAGGATTTTTGAAACTAGGAAGCCCTTAGCTCCAGGCACACTGCAGCTGTTCAAGGCATCCCAAGGGGTGTACAAAAGTGCAACAACATGGCAGCTTTCACAGCTTTTTCCTTGGCACCATCCCTATACCTAGGCTGATTTATCTGCCTAGGGTTAGGGTTAGGGTTCAGCCTAGGGCTTGGATTTCTTTAACCAGGAAGCCCTGAGTTCCAGGCTTACTTCATCTGCCAAAGGCATCCCAAAGGGAGTGCAGAAGTGCCACAACATGGCTGCTTTCACGGCTTTTCCCTTAGGAAGAACCCTAATACCCGGCTGATTTACCTTCCTAGGGTTACTGTTAGGCTTAGGCCTAGGACTTTTAAAACCAGGAAGCCCTGGGCTCCAGGCACACTGCAGCTGCAAAAGGCATCCCAAGGGGAGCGCAAAAGTGACGCAACTTGGCTGCCACCACTGATATTTCCATGAGACCATCCCGAACCATAGGCTGATTTTCCTTCCTAGGCTTAAGGTTTGAGTTACGCCTAGGGTAAGGGTTCTATTAACCAGAAAGCCCTGAGTTCCAAGAACACAGCAGCTGCGAAGGACTAGCAAAGAGGAGCGCAAAAGTACCACAACATGCCTGCCTCCACAGCTTTTTCCTTGGGGACATGCCTAATTCCTGGCTGATTTGCCTTTCTCGTCTTAGGGTTGGGGTTCGGCCTAGGGCTAGGATTTTTAAAATCAGGAAGCCCTGAGTTCCAGGCACACTGGAGCTGTGAAAGGCATCCAAAAGGGAGTGCAAAAGTGCCACAACATGGCTGCTTTCACGGCTTTTTCCTTGGCAAGACGCCTAACAGCAGGCTGATTTACTTTCCCAGGGTTACTGTTAGTCTTAGGCCTAGGGCTAGGATTTTTAAAACTAGGAAGCCCTTAGCTCCAGGCACACTGCAGCTGTTCAAGGCATCCCAAGGGGAGTACAAAAGTGCAACAACATGGCAGCTTTCACAGCTTTTTCCTTGGCACCATCCCTATACCTAGGCTGATTTATCTGCCTAGGGTTAGGGTTAGGGTTCAGCCTAGGGCTTGGATTTCTTTAACCAGGAAGCCCTGAGTTCCAGGCTTACTTCATCTGCCAAAGGCATCCCAAAGGGAGTGCAGAAGTGCCACAACATGGCTGCTTTCACGGCTTTTCCCTTAGGAAGAACCCTAATACCCGGCTGATTTACCTTCCTAGGGTTACTGTTAGGCTTAGGCCTAGGACTTTTAAAACCAGGAAGCCCTGGGCTCCAGGCACACTGCAGCTGCAAAAGGCATCCCAAGGGGAGCGCAAAAGTGACGCAACTTGGCTGCCACCACTGATATTTCCATGAGACCATCCCGAACCATAGGTTGATTTTCCTTCCTAGGGTTAAGGTTTGAGTTACGCCTAGGGTAAGGGTCTATTAACCAGAAAGCCCTGAGTTCCAAGAACACAGCAGCTGCGAAGGACTAGCCAAGAAGAGCGCAAAAGTACCACAACATGCCTGCCTCCACAGCTTTTTCCTTGGGGACATGCCTAATTCCTGGCTGATTTGCCTTTCTCGTCTTAGGGTTGGGGTTCGGCCTAGGGCTAGGATTTTTAAAAGCAGGAAGCCCTGAGTTCCAGGCACACTGGAGCTGTGAAAGGCATCCAAAAGGGAGTGCAAAAGTGCCACAACATGGCTGCTTTCACGGCTTTTTCCTTGGCAAGAAGCCTAACATCAGGCTGATTTACTTTCCCAGGGTTACTGTTAGGCTTAGGCCTAGGGCTAGGATTTTTAAAACTAGGAAGCCCTTAGCTCCAGGCACACTGCAGCTGTTCAAGGCATCCCAAGGGGAGTACAAAAGTGCAACAACATGGCAGCTTTCACAGCTTTTTCCTTGGCACCATCCCTATACCTAGGCTGATTTATCTGCCTAGGGTTAGGGTTAGAGTTCAGCCTAGGGCTTGGATTTCTTTAACCAGGAAGCCCTGAGTTCCAGGCTTACTTCATCTGCCAAAGGCATCCCAAAAGGAGTGCAGAAGTGCCACAACATGGCTGCTTTCATGGCTTTTCCCTTAGGAAGAACCCTAATACCCGGCTGATTTACCTTCCTAGGGTTACTGTTAGGCTTAGGCCTAGGACTTTTAAAACCAGGAAGCCCTGGGCTCCAGGCACACTGCAGCTGCAAAAGGCATCCCAAGGGGAGCGCAAAAGTGACGCAACTTGGCTGCCACCACTGATATTTCCATGAGACCATCCCGAACCATAGGCTGATTTTCCTTCCTAGGGTTAAGGTTTGAGTTACGCCTAGGGTAAGGGCTCTATTAACCAGAAAGCCCTGAGTTCCAAGAACACAGCAGCTGCGAAGGACTACCCAAGAAGAGTGCAAAAGTACCACAACATGCCTGCCTCCACAGCTTTTTCCTTGGGGACATGCCTAATTCCTGGCTGATTTGCCTTTCTCGTCTTAGGGTTGGGGTTCGGCCTAGGGCTAGGATTTTTAAAAGCAGGAAGCCCTGAGTTCCAGGCACACTGCAGCTGTGAAAGGCATCCAAAAGGGAGTGCAAAAGTGCCACAACATGGCTGCTTTCACGGCTTTTTCCTTGGCAAGAAGCCTAACATCAGGCTGATTTACTATCCCTGGGTTACTGTTAGGCTTAGGCCTAGGGCTAGGATTTTTGAAACTAGGAAGCCCTTAGCTCCAGGCACACTGCAGCTGTTCAAGGCATCCCAAGGGGAGTACAAAAGTGCAACAACATGGCAGCTTTCACAGCTTTTTCCTTGGCACCATCCCTATACCTAGGCTGATTTATCTGCCTAGGGTTAGGGTTAGAGGTCAGCCTAGGGCTTGGATTTCTTTAACCAGGAAGCCCTGAGTTCCAGGCTTACTTTATCTGCCAAAGGCATCCCAAAGGGAGTGCAGAAGTGCCACAACATGGCTGCTTTCACGGCTTTTCCCTTAGGAAGAACCCTAATACCCGGCTGATTTACCTTCCTAGGGTTACTGTTAGGCTTAGGCCTAGGACTTTTAAAACCAGGAAGCCCTGGGCTCCAGGCACACTGCAGCTGCAAAAGGCATCCCAAGGGGAGCGCAAAAGTGACGCAACTTGGCTGCCACCACTGCTATTTCCATGAGACCATCCCGAACCATAGGCTGATTTTCCTTCCTAGGGTTAAGGTTTGAGTTACGCCTAGGGTAAGGGCTCTATTAACCAGAAAGCCCTGAGTTCCAAGAACACAGCAGCTGCGAAGGACTAGCAAAGAGGAGCGCAAAAGTACCACAACATGCCTGCCTCCACAGCTTTTTCCTTGGGGACATGCCTAATTCCTGGCTGATTTGCCTTTCTCGTCTTAGGGTTGGGGTTCGGCCTAGGGCTAGGATTTTTAAAAGCAGGAAGCCCTGAGTTCCAGGCACACTGGAGCTGTGAAAGGCATCCAAAAGGGAGTGCAAAAGTGCCACAACATGGCTGCTTTCACGGCTTTTTCCTTGGCAAGAAGCCTAACATCAGGCTGATTTACTTTCCCAGGGTTACTGTTAGGCTTAGGCCTAGGGCTAGGATTTTTGAAACTAGGAAGCCCTTAGCTCCAGGCACACTGCAGCTGTTCAAGGCATCCCAAGGGGAGTACAAAAGTGCAACAACATGGCAGCTTTCACAGCTTTTTCCTTGGCACCATCCCTATACCTAGGCTGATTTATCTGCCTAGGGTTAGGGTTAGGGTTCAGCCTAGGGCTTGGATTTCTTTAACCAGGAAGCCCTGAGTTCCAGGCTTACTTCATCTGCCAAAGGCATCCCAAAGGGAGTGCAGAAGTGCCACAACATGGCTGCTTTCATGGCTTTTCCCTTAGGAAGAACCCTAATACCCGGCTGATTTACCTTCCTAGGGTTACTGTTAGGCTTAGGCCTAGGACTTTTAAAACCAGGAAGCCCTGTGCTCCAGGCACACTGCAGCTGTTAAAGGCATCCCAAGGGGAGCGCAAAAGTGACGCAACTTGGCTGCCACCACTGATATTTCCATGAGAGCATCCCGAACCATAGGCTGATTTTCCTTCCTAGGGTTAAGGTTTGAGTTACGCCTAGGGTAAGGGTTCTATTAACCAGAAAGCCCTGAGTTCCAAGAACACAGCAGCTGCGAAGGACTAGCCAAGAAGAGCGCAAAAGTACCACAACATGCCTGCCTCCACAGCTTTTTCCTTGGGGACATGCCTAATTCCTGGCTGATTTGCCTTTCTCGTCTTAGGGTTGGGGTTCGGCCTAGGGCTAGGATTTTTAAAAGCAGGAAGCCCTGAGTTCCAGGCACACTGCAGCTGTGAAAGGCATCCAAAAGGGAGTGCAAAAGTGCCACAACATGGCTGCTTTCACGGCTTTTTCCTTGGCAAGAAGCCTAACATCAGGCTGATTTACTTTCCCAGGGTTACTGTTAGGCTTAGGCCTAGGGCTAGGATTTTTGAAACTAGGAAGCCCTTAGCTCCAGGCACACTGCAGCTGTTCAAGGCATCCCAAGGGGAGTACAAAAGTGCAACAACATGGCAGCT
The DNA here is from genome assembly GCF_027887145.1 of Ammospiza caudacuta. Classification (NCBI taxonomy): domain Eukaryota; kingdom Metazoa; phylum Chordata; class Aves; order Passeriformes; family Passerellidae; genus Ammospiza; species Ammospiza caudacuta. The sequence goes on along the minus strand of NW_026683125.1, from coordinate 788,594 downwards.
TTCACAGCTTTTTCCTTGGCACCATCCCTATACCTAGGCTGATTTATCTGCCTAGGGTTAGGGTTAGGGTTCAGCCTAGGGCTTGGATTTCTTTAACCAGGAAGCCCTGAGTTCCAGGCTTACTTCATCTGCCAAAGGCATCCCAAAGGGAGTGCAGAAGTGCCACAACATGGCTGCTTTCACGGCTTTTCCCTTAGGAAGAACCCTAATACCCGGCTGATTTACCTTCCTAGGGTTACTGTTAGGCTTAGGCCTAGGACTTTTAAAACCAGGAAGCCCTGGGCTCCAGGCACACTGCAGCTGCAAAAGGCATCCCAAGGGGAGCGCAAAAGTGACGCAACTTGGCTGCCACCACTGATATTTCCATGAGACCATCCCGAACCATAGGCTGATTTTCCTTCCTAGGCTTAAGGTTTGAGTTACGCCTAGGGTAAGGGCTCTATTAACCAGAAAGCCCTGAGTTCCAAGAACACAGCAGCTGCGAAGGACTAGCCAAGAAGAGCGCAAAAGTACCACAACATGCCTGCCTCCACAGCTTTTTCCTTGGGGACATGCCTAATTCGTGGCTGATTTGCCTTTCTCGTCTTAGGGTTGGGGTTCGGCCTAGGGCTAGGATTTTTAAAAGCAGGAAGCCCTGAGTTCCAGGCACACTGGAGCTGTGAAAGGCATCCAAAAGGGAGTGCAAAAGTGCCACAACATGGCTGCTTTCACGGCTTTTTCCTTGGCAAGAAGCCTAACACCAGGCTGACATACTTTCCCAGGGTTACTGTTAGGCTTAGGCCTAGGGCTAGGATTTTTGAAACTAGGAAGCCCTGAGTTCCAGGCACACTGCAGCTGTTCAAGGCATCCCAAGGGGTGTACAAAAGTGCAACAACATGGCAGCTTTCACAGCTTTTTCCTTGGCACCATCCCTATACCTAGGCTCATTTATCTGCCTAGGGTTAGGGTTAGGGTTCAGCCTAGGGCTTGGATTTCTTTAACCAGGAAGCCCTGAGTTCCAGGCTTACTTCATCTGCCAAAGGCATCCCAAAGGGAGTGCAGAAGTGCCACAACATGGCTGCTTTCACGGCTTTTCCCTTAGGAAGAACCCTAATACCCGGCTGATTTACCTTCCTAGGGTTACTGTTAGGCTTAGGCCTAGGACTTTTAAAACCAGGAAGCCCTGGGCTCCAGGCACACTGCAGCTGCAAAAGGCATCCCAAGGGGAGCGCAAAAGTGACGCAACTTGGCTGCCACCACTGATATTTCCATGAGACCATCCCGAACCATAGGCTGATTTTCCTTCCTAGGCTTAAGGTTTGAGTTACGCCTAGGGTAAGGGTTCTATTAACCAGAAAGCCCTGAGTTCCAAGAACACAGCAGCTGCGAAGGACTAGCAAAGAGGAGCGCAAAAGTACCACAACATGCCTGCCTCCACAGCTTTTTCCTTGGGGACATGCCTAATTCCTGGCTGATTTGCCTTTCTCGTCTTAGGGTTGGGGTTCGGCCTAGGGCTAGGATTTTTAAAATCAGGAAGCCCTGAGTTCCAGGCACACTGGAGCTGTGAAAGGCATCCAAAAGGGAGTGCAAAAGTGCCACAACATGGCTGCTTTCACGGCTTTTTCCTTGGCAAGACGCCTAACAGCAGGCTGATTTACTTTCCCAGGGTTACTGTTAGTCTTAGGCCTAGCGCTAGGATTTTTAAAACTAGGAAGCCCTTAGCTCCAGGCACACTGCAGCTGTTCAAGGCATCCCAAGGGGAGTACAAAAGTGCAACAACATGGCAGCTTTCACAGCTTTTTCCTTGGCACCATCCCTATACCTAGGCTGATTTATCTGCCTAGGGTTAGGGTTAGGGTTCAGCCTAGGGCTTGGATTTCTTTAACCAGGAAGCCCTGAGTTCCAGGCTTACTTCATCTGCCAAAGGCATCCCAAAGGGAGTGCAGAAGTGCCACAACATGGCTGCTTTCACGGCTTTTCCCTTAGGAAGAACCCTAATACCCGGCTGATTTACCTTCCTAGGGTTACTGTTAGGCTTAGGCCTAGGACTTTTAAAACCAGGAAGCCCTGGGCTCCAGGCACACTGCAGCTGCAAAAGGCATCCCAAGGGGAGCGCAAAAGTGACGCAACTTGGCTGCCACCACTGATATTTCCATGAGACCATCCCGAACCATAGGTTGATTTTCCTTCCTAGGGTTAAGGTTTGAGTTACGCCTAGGGTAAGGGCTCTATTAACCAGAAAGCCCTGAGTTCCAAGAACACAGCAGCTGCGAAGGACTAGCCAAGAAGAGCGCAAAAGTACCACAACATGCCTGCCTCCACAGCTTTTTCCTTGGGGACATGCCTAATTCCTGGCTGATTTGCCTTTCTCGTCTTAGGGTTGGGGTTCGGCCTAGGGCTAGGATTTTTAAAAGCAGGAAGCCCTGAGTTCCAGGCACACTGGAGCTGTGAAAGGCATCCAAAAGGGAGTGCAAAAGTGCCACAACATGGCTGCTTTCACGGCTTTTTCCTTGGCAAGAAGCCTAACACCAGGCTGACATACTTTCCCAGGGTTACTGTTAGGCTTAGGCCTAGGGCTAGGATTTTTGAAACTAGGAAGCCCTTAGCTCCAGGCACACTGCAGCTGTTCAAGGCATCCCAAGGGGTGTACAAAAGTGCAACAACATGGCAGCTTTCACAGCTTTTTCCTTGGCACCATCCCTATACCTAGGCTCATTTATCTGCCTAGGGTTAGGGTTAGGGTTCAGCCTAGGGCTTGGATTTCTTTAACCAGGAAGCCCTGAGTTCCAGGCTTACTTCATCTGCCAAAGGCATCCCAAAGGGAGTGCAGAAGTGCCACAACATGGCTGCTTTCACGGCTTTTCCCTTAGGAAGAACCCTAATACCCGGCTGATTTACCTTCCTAGGGTTACTGTTAGGCTTAGGCCTAGGACTTTTAAAACCAGGAAGCCCTGGGCTCCAGGCACACTGCAGCTGCAAAAGGCATCCCAAGGGGAGCGCAAAAGTGACGCAACTTGGCTGCCACCACTGATATTTCCATGAGACCATCCCGAACCATAGGCTGATTTTCCTTCCTAGGCTTAAGGTTTGAGTTACGCCTAGGGTAAGGGTTCTATTAACCAGAAAGCCCTGAGTTCCAAGAACACAGCAGCTGCGAAGGACTAGCAAAGAGGAGCGCAAAAGTACCACAACATGCCTGCCTCCACAGCTTTTTCCTTGGGGACATGCCTAATTCCTGGCTGATTTGCCTTTCTCGTCTTAGGGTTGGGGTTCGGCCTAGGGCTAGGATTTTTAAAATCAGGAAGCCCTGAGTTCCAGGCACACTGGAGCTGTGAAAGGCATCCAAAAGGGAGTGCAAAAGTGCCACAACATGGCTGCTTTCACGGCTTTTTCCTTGGCAAGACGCCTAACAGCAGGCTGATTTACTTTCCCAGGGTTACTGTTAGTCTTAGGCCTAGGGCTAGGATTTTTAAAACTAGGAAGCCCTTAGCTCCAGGCACACTGCAGCTGTTCAAGGCATCCCAAGGGGAGTACAAAAGTGCAACAACATGGCAGCTTTCACAGCTTTTTCCTTGGCACCATCCCTATACCTAGGCTGATTTATCTGCCTAGGGTTAGGGTTAGGGTTCAGCCTAGGGCTTGGATTTCTTTAACCAGGAAGCCCTGAGTTCCAGGCTTACTTCATCTGCCAAAGGCATCCCAAAGGGAGTGCAGAAGTGCCACAACATGGCTGCTTTCACGGCTTTTCCCTTAGGAAGAACCCTAATACCCGGCTGATTTACCTTCCTAGGGTTACTGTTAGGCTTAGGCCTAGGACTTTTAAAACCAGGAAGCCCTGGGCTCCAGGCACACTGCAGCTGCAAAAGGCATCCCAAGGGGAGCGCAAAAGTGACGCAACTTGGCTGCCACCACTGATATTTCCATGAGACCATCCCGAACCATAGGTTGATTTTCCTTCCTAGGGTTAAGGTTTGAGTTACGCCTAGGGTAAGGGCTCTATTAACCAGAAAGCCCTGAGTTCCAAGAACACAGCAGCTGCGAAGGACTAGCCAAGAAGAGCGCAAAAGTACCACAACATGCCTGCCTCCACAGCTTTTTCCTTGGGGACATGCCTAATTCCTGGCTGATTTGCCTTTCTCGTCTTAGGGTTGGGGTTCGGCCTAGGGCTAGGATTTTTAAAAGCAGGAAGCCCTGAGTTCCAGGCACACTGGAGCTGTGAAAGGCATCCAAAAGGGAGTGCAAAAGTGCCACAACATGGCTGCTTTCACGGCTTTTTCCTTGGCAAGAAGCCTAACACCAGGCTGACATACTTTCCCAGGGTTACTGTTAGGCTTAGGCCTAGGGCTAGGATTTTTGAAACTAGGAAGCCCTTAGCTCCAGGCACACTGCAGCTGTTCAAGGCATCCCAAGGGGTGTACAAAAGTGCAACAACATGGCAGCTTTCACAGCTTTTTCCTTGGCACCATCCCTATACCTAGGCTCATTTATCTGCCTAGGGTTAGGGTTAGGGTTCAGCCTAGGGCTTGGATTTCTTTAACCAGGAAGCCCTGAGTTCCAGGCTTACTTCATCTGCCAAAGGCATCCCAAAGGGAGTGCAGAAGTGCCACAACATGGCTGCTTTCACGGCTTTTCCCTTAGGAAGAACCCTAATACCCGGCTGATTTACCTTCCTAGGGTTACTGTTAGGCTTAGGCCTAGGACTTTTAAAACCAGGAAGCCCTGGGCTCCAGGCACACTGCAGCTGCAAAAGGCATCCCAAGGGGAGCGCAAAAGTGACGCAACTTGGCTGCCACCACTGATATTTCCATGAGACCATCCCGAACCATAGGCTGATTTTCCTTCCTAGGCTTAAGGTTTGAGTTACGCCTAGGGTAAGGGTTCTATTAACCAGAAAGCCCTGAGTTCCAAGAACACAGCAGCTGCGAAGGACTAGCAAAGAGGAGCGCAAAAGTACCACAACATGCCTGCCTCCACAGCTTTTTCCTTGGGGACATGCCTAATTCCTGGCTGATTTGCCTTTCTCGTCTTAGGGTTGGGGTTCGGCCTAGGGCTAGGATTTTTAAAATCAGGAAGCCCTGAGTTCCAGGCACACTGGAGCTGTGAAAGGCATCCAAAAGGGAGTGCAAAAGTGCCACAACATGGCTGCTTTCACGGCTTTTTCCTTGGCAAGACGCCTAACAGCAGGCTGATTTACTTTCCCAGGGTTACTGTTAGTCTTAGGCCTAGGGCTAGGATTTTTAAAACTAGGAAGCCCTTAGCTCCAGGCACACTGCAGCTGTTCAAGGCATCCCAAGGGGAGTACAAAAGTGCAACAACATGGCAGCTTTCACAGCTTTTTCCTTGGCACCATCCCTATACCTAGGCTGATTTATCTGCCTAGGGTTAGGGTTAGGGTTCAGCCTAGGGCTTGGATTTCTTTAACCAGGAAGCCCTGAGTTCCAGGCTTACTTCATCTGCCAAAGGCATCCCAAAGGGAGTGCAGAAGTGCCACAACATGGCTGCTTTCACGGCTTTTCCCTTAGGAAGAACCCTAATACCCGGCTGATTTACCTTCCTAGGGTTACTGTTAGGCTTAGGCCTAGGACTTTTAAAACCAGGAAGCCCTGGGCTCCAGGCACACTGCAGCTGCAAAAGGCATCCCAAGGGGAGCGCAAAAGTGACGCAACTTGGCTGCCACCACTGATATTTCCATGAGACCATCCCGAACCATAGGTTGATTTTCCTTCCTAGGGTTAAGGTTTGAGTTACGCCTAGGGTAAGGGCTCTATTAACCAGAAAGCCCTGAGTTCCAAGAACACAGCAGCTGCGAAGGACTAGCCAAGAAGAGCGCAAAAGTACCACAACATGCCTGCCTCCACAGCTTTTTCCTTGGGGACATGCCTAATTCCTGGCTGATTTGCCTTTCTCGTCTTAGGGTTGGGGTTCGGCCTAGGGCTAGGATTTTTAAAAGCAGGAAGCCCTGAGTTCCAGGCACACTGGAGCTGTGAAAGGCATCCAAAAGGGAGTGCAAAAGTGCCACAACATGGCTGCTTTCACGGCTTTTTCCTTGGCAAGAAGCCTAACATCAGGCTGATTTACTTTCCCAGGGTTACTGTTAGGCTTAGGCCTAGGGCTAGGATTTTTAAAACTAGGTAGCCCTTAGCTCCAGGCACACTGCAGCTGTTCAAGGCATCCCAAGGGGAGTACAAAAGTGCAACAACATGGCAGCTTTCACAGCTTTTTCCTTGGCACCATCCCTATACCTAGGCTGATTTATCTGCCTAGGGTTAGGGTTAGAGTTCAGCCTAGGGCTTGGATTTCTTTAACCAGGAAGCCCTGAGTTCCAGGCTTACTTCATCTGCCAAAGGCATCCCAAAAGGAGTGCAGAAGTGCCACAACATGGCTGCTTTCATGGCTTTTCCCTTAGGAAGAACCCTAATACCCGGCTGATTTACCTTCCTAGGGTTACTGTTAGGCTTAGGCCTAGGACTTTTAAAACCAGGAAGCCCTGGGCTCCAGGCACACTGCAGCTGCAAAAGGCATCCCAAGGGGAGCGCAAAAGTGACGCAACTTGGCTGCCACCACTGATATTTCCATGAGACCATCCCGAACCATAGGCTGATTTTCCTTCCTAGGGTTAAGGTTTGAGTTACGCCTAGGGTAAGGGCTCTATTAACCAGAAAGCCCTGAGTTCCAAGAACACAGCAGCTGCGAAGGACTACCCAAGAAGAGTGCAAAAGTACCACAACATGCCTGCCTCCACAGCTTTTTCCTTGGGGACATGCCTAATTCCTGGCTGATTTGCCTTTCTCGTCTTAGGGTTGGGGTTCGGCCTAGGGCTAGGATTTTTAAAAGCAGGAAGCCCTGAGTTCCAGGCACACTGCAGCTGTGAAAGGCATCCAAAAGGGAGTGCAAAAGTGCCACAACATGGCTGCTTTCACGGCTTTTTCCTTGGCAAGAAGCCTAACATCAGGCTGATTTACTTTCCCAGGGTTACTGTTAGGCTTAGGCCTAGGGCTAGGATTTTTGAAACTAGGAAGCCCTTAGCTCCAGGCACACTGCAGCTGTTCAAGGCATCCCAAGGGGAGTACAAAAGTGCAACAACATGGCAGCTTTCACAGCTTTTTCCTTGGCACCATCCCTATACCTTGGCTGATTTATCTGCCTAGGGTTAGGGTTAGGGTTCAGCCTAGGGCTTGGATTTCTTTAACCAGGAAGCCCTGAGTTCCAGGCTTACTTCATCTGCCAAAGGCATCCCAAAGGGAGTGCAGAGGTGCCACAACATGGCTGCTTTCACGGCTTTTCCCTTAGGAAGAACCCTAATACCGGGCTGATTTACCTTCCTAGGGTTACTGTTAGGCTTAGGCCTAGGACTTTTAAAACCAGGAAGCCCTGGGCTCCAGGCACACTGCAGCTGCAAAAGGCATCCCAAGGGGAGCGCAAAAGTGACGCAACTTGGCTGCCACCACTGATATTTCCATGAGACCATCCCGAACCATAGGTTGATTTTCCTTCCTAGGGTTAAGGTTTGAGTTACGCCTAGGGTAAGGGTTCTATTAACCAGAAAGCCCTGAGTTCCAAGAACACAGCAGCTGCGAAGGACTAGCCAAGAAGAGCGCAAAAGTACCACAACATGCCTGCCTCCACAGCTTTTTCCTTGGGGACATGCCTAATTCCTGGCTGATTTGCCTTTCTCGTCTTAGGGTTGGGGTTCGGCCTAGGGCTAGGATTTTTAAAAGCAGGAAGCCCTGAGTTCCAGGCACACTGGAGCTGTAAAAGGCATCCAAAAGGGAGTGCAAAAGTGCCACAACATGGCTGCTTTCACGGCTTTTTCCTTGGCAAGAAGCCTAACATCAGGCTGACATACTTTCCCAGGGTTACTGTTAGGCTTAGGCCTAGGGCTAGGATTTTTGAAACTAGGAAGCCCTTAGCTCCAGGCACACTGCAGCTGTTCAAGGCATCCCAAGGGGAGTACAAAAGTGCAACAACATGGCAGCTTTCACAGCTTTTTCCTTGGCACCATCCCTATACCTAGGCTGATTTATCTGCCTAGGGTTAGGGTTAGGGTTCAGCCTAGGGCTTGGATTTCTTTAACCAGGAAGCCCTGAGTTCCAGGCTTACTTCATCTGCCAAAGGCATCCCAAAGGGAGTGCAGAAGTGCCACAACATGGCTGCTTTCACGGCTTTTCCCTTAGGAAGAACCCTAATACCCGGCTGATTTACCTTCCTAGGGTTACTGTTAGGCTTAGGCCTAGGACTTTTAAAACCAGGAAGCCCTGGGCTCCAGGCACACTGCAGCTGCAAAAGGCATCCCAAGGGGAGCGCAAAAGTGACGCAACTTGGCTGCCACCACTGATATTTCCATGAGACCATCCCGAACCATAGGTTGATTTTCCTTCCTAGGGTTAAGGTTTGAGTTACGCCTAGGGTAAGGGTTCTATTAACCAGAAAGCCCTGAGTTCCAAGAACACAGCAGCTGCGAAGGACTAGCAAAGAGGAGCGCAAAAGTACCACAACATGCCTGCCTCCACAGCTTTTTCCTTGGGGACATGCCTAATTCGTGGCTGATTTGCCTTTCTCGTCTTAGGGTTGGGGTTCGGCCTAGGGCTAGGATTTTTAAAAGCAGGAAGCCCTGAGTTCCAGGCACACTGCAGCTGTGAAAGGCATCCAAAAGGGAGTGCAAAAGTGCCACAACATGGCTGCTTTCACGGCTTTTTCCTTGGCAAGAAGCCTAACATCAGGCTGATTTACTTTCCCTGGGTTACTGTTAGGCTTAGGCCTAGGGCTAGGATTTTTGAAACTAGGAAGCCCTTAGCTCCAGGCACACTGCAGCTGTTCAAGGCATCCCAAGGGGAGTACAAAAGTGCAACAACATGGCAGCTTTCACAGCTTTTTCCTTGGCACCATCCCTATACCTAGGCTGATTTATCTGCCTAGGGTTAGGGTTAGAGTTCAGCCTAGGGCTTGGATTTCTTTAACCAGGAAGCCCTGAGTTCCAGGCTTACTTCATCTGCCAAAGGCATCCCAAAGGGAGTGCAGAAGTGCCACAACATGGCTGCTTTCACGGCTTTTCCCTTAGGAAGAACCCTAATACCCGGCTGATTTACCTTCCTAGGGTTACTGTTAGGCTTAGGCCTAGGACTTTTAAAACCAGGAAGCCCTGGGCTCCAGGCACACTGCAGCTGCAACAGGCATCCCAAGGGGAGCGCAAAAGTGACGCAACTTGGCTGCCACCACTGATATTTCCATGAGACCATCCCGAACCATAGGTTGATTTTCCTTCCTAGGGTTAAGGTTTGAGTTACGCCTAGGGTAAGGGTTCTATTAACCAGAAAGCCCTGAGTTCCAAGAACACAGCAGCTGCGAAGGACTAGCCAAGAAGAGCGCAAAAGTACCACAACATGCCTGCCTCCACAGCTTTTTCCTTGGGGACATGCCTAATTCGTGGCTGATTTGCCTTTCTCGTCTTAGGGTTGGGGTTCGGCCTAGGGCTAGGATTTTTAAAAGCAGGAAGCCCTGAGTTCCAGGCACACTGGAGCTGTGAAAGGCATCCAAAAGGGAGTGCAAAAGTGCCACAACATGGCTGCTTTCACGGCTTTTTCCTTGGCAAGAAGCCTAACACCAGGCTGATTTACTTTCCCAGGGTTACTGTTAGGCTTAGGCCTAGGGCTAGGATTTTTGAAACTAGGAAGCCCTTAGCTCCAGGCACACTGCAGCTGTTCAAGGCATCCCAAGGGGAGTACAAAAGTGCAACAACATGGCAGCTTTCACAGCTTTTTCCTTGGCACCATCCCTATACCTAGGCTGATTTATCTGCCTAGGGTTAGGGTTAGGGTTCAGCCTAGGGCTTGGATTTCTTTAACCAGGAAGCCCTGAGTTCCAGGCTTACTTCATCTGCCAAAGGCATCCCAAAGGGAGTGCAGAAGTGCCACAACATGGCTGCTTTCACGGCTTTTCCCTTAGGAAGAACCCTAATACCCGGCTGATTTACCTTCCTAGGGTTACTGTTAGGCTTAGGCCTAGGACTTTTAAAACCAGGAAGCCCTGGGCTCCAGGCACACTGCAGCTGCGAAAGGCATCCCAAGGGGAGCGCAAAAGTGACGCAACTTGGCTGCCACCACTGATATTTCCATGAGACCATCCCGAACCATAGGCTGATTTTCCTTCCTAGGGTTAAGGTTTGAGTTACGCCTAGGGTAAGGGTTCTATTAACCAGAAAGCCCTGAGTTCCAAGAACACAGCAGCTGCGAAGGACTAGCCAAGAAGAGCGCAAAAGTACCACAACATGCCTGCCTCCACAGCTTTTTCCTTGGGGACATGCCTAATTCCTGGCTGATTTGCCTTTCTCGTCTTAGGGTTGGGGTTCGGCCTAGGGCTAGGATTTTTAAAAGCAGGAAGCCCTGAGTTCCAGGCACACTGGAGCTGTGAAAGGCATCCAAAAGGGAGTGCAAAAGTGCCACAACATGGCTGCTTTCACGGCTTTTTCCTTGGCAAGAAGCCTAACATCAGGCTGATTTACTTTCCCAGGGTTACTGTTAGGCTTAGGCCTAGGGCTAGGATTTTTGAAACTAGGAAGCCCTTAGCTCCAGGCACACTGCAGCTGTTCAAGGCATCCCAAGGGGAGTACAAAAGTGCAACAACATGGCAGCTTTCACAGCTTTTTCCTTGGCACCATCCCTATACCTTGGCTGATTTATCTGCCTAGGGTTAGGGTTAGAGTTCAGCCTAGGGCTTGGATTTCTTTAACCAGGAAGCCCTGAGTTCCAGGCTTACTGCATCTGCCAAAGGCATCCCAAAGGGAGTGCAGAAGTGCCACAACATGGCTGCTTTCACGGCTTTTCCCTTAGGAAGAACCCTAATACCCGGCTGATTTACCTTCCTAGGGTTACTGTTAGGCTTAGGCCTAGGACTTTTAAAACCAGGAAGCCCTGGGCTCCAGGCACACTGCAGCTGCAAAAGGCATCCCAAGGGGAGCGCAAAAGTGACGCAACTTGGCTGCCACCACTGATATTTCCATGAGACCATCCCGAACCATAGGTTGATTTTCCTTCCTAGGGTTAAGGTTTGAGTTACGCCTAGGGTAAGGGTTCTATTAACCAGAAAGCCCTGAGTTCCAAGAACACAGCAGCTGCGAAGGACTAGCCAAGAAGAGCGCAAAAGTACCACAACATGCCTGCCTCCACAGCTTTTTCCTTGGGGACATGCCTAATTCCTGGCTGATTTGCCTTTCTCGTCTTAGGGTTGGGGTTCGGCCTAGGGCTAGGATTTTTAAAAGCAGGAAGCCCTGAGTTCCAGGCACACTGGAGCTGTGAAAGGCATCCAAAAGGGAGTGCAAAAGTGCCACAACATGGCTGCTTTCACGGCTTTTTCCTTGGCAAGAAGCCTAACATCAGGCTGATTTACTTTCCCAGGGTTACTGTTAGGCTTAGGCCTAGGGCTAGGATTTTTGAAACTAGGAAGCCCTGGGCTCCAGGCACACTGCAGCTGTTCAAGGCATCCCAAGGGGAGTACAAAAGTGCAACAACATGGCAGCTTTCACAGCTTTTTCCTTGGCACCATCCCTATACCTAGGCTGATTTATCTGCCTAGGGTTAGGGTTAGGGTTCAGCCTAGGGCTTGGATTTCTTTAACCAGGAAGCCCTGAGTTCCAGGCTTACTTCATCTGCCAAAGGCATCCCAAAGGGAGTGCAGAAGTGCCACAACATGGCTGCTTTCACGGCTTTTCCCTTAGGAAGAACCCTAATACCCGGCTGATTTACCTTCCTAGGGTTACTGTTAGGCTTAGGCCTAGGACTTTTAAAACCAGGAAGCCCTGGGCTCCAGGCACACTGCAGCTGCGAAAGGCATCCCAAGGGGAGCGCAAAAGTGACGCAACTTGGCTGCCACCACTGATATTTCCATGAGACCATCCCGAACCATAGGCTGATTTTCCTTCCTAGGGTTAAGGTTTGAGTTACGCCTAGGGTAAGGGTTCTATTAACCAGAAAGCCCTGAGTTCCAAGAACACAGCAGCTGCGAAGGACTAGCCAAGAAGAGCGCAAAAGTACCACAACATGCCTGCCTCCACAGCTTTTTCCTTGGGGACATGCCTAATTCCTGGCTGATTTGCCTTTCTCGTCTTAGGGTTGGGGTTCGGCCTAGGGCTAGGATTTTTAAAAGCAGGAAGCCCTGAGTTCCAGGCACACTGGAGCTGTGAAAGGCATCCAAAAGGGAGTGCAAAAGTGCCACAACATGGCTGCTTTCACGGCTTTTTCCTTGGCAAGAAGCCTAACATCAGGCTGATTTACTTTCCCAGGGTTACTGTTAGGCTTAGGCCTAGGGCTAGGATTTTTGAAACTAGGAAGCCCTTAGCTCCAGGCACACTGCAGCTGTTCAAGGCATCCCAAGGGGAGTACAAAAGTGCAACAACATGGCAGCTTTCACAGCTTTTTCCTTGGCACCATCCCTATACCTAGGCTGATTTATCTGCCTAGGGTTAGGGTTAGAGTTCAGCCTAGGGCTTGGATTTCTTTAACCAGGAAGCCCTGAGTTCCAGGCTTACTTCATCTGCCAAAGGCATCCCAAAGGGAGTGCAGAAGTGCCACAACATGGCTGCTTTCACGGCTTTTCCCTTAGGAAGAACCCTAATACCCGGCTGATTTACCTTCCTAGGGTTACTGTTAGGCTTAGGCCTAGGACTTTTAAAACCAGGAAGCCCTGGGCTCCAGGCACACTGCAGCTGCAAAAGGCATCCCAAGGGGAGCGCAAAAGTGACGCAACTTGGCTGCCACCACTGATATTTCCATGAGACCATCCCGAACCATAGGCTGATTTTCCTTCCTAGGGTTAAGGTTTGAGTTACGCCTAGGGTAAGAGTTCTATTAACCAGAAAGCCCTGAGGTCCAAGAACACAGCAGCTGCGAAGGACTAGCCAAGAAGAGCGCAAAAGTACCACAACATGCCTGCCTCCACAGCTTTTTCCTTGGGGACATGCCTAATTCCTGGCTGATTTGCCTTTCTCGTCTTAGGGTTGGGGTTCGGCCTAGGGCTAGGATTTTTAAAATCAGGAAGCCCTGAGTTCCAGGCACACTGCAGCTGTGAAAGGCATCCAAAAGGGAGTGCAAAAGTGCCACAACATGGCTGCTTTCACGGCTTTTTCCTTGGCAAGAAGCCTAACACCAGGCTGACTTACTTTCCCAGGGTTACTGTTAGGCTTAGGCCTAGGGCTAGGATTTTTGAAACTAGGAAGCCCTGGGCTCCAGGCACACTGCAGCTGTTCAAGGCATCCCAAGGGGAGTACAAAAGTGCAACAACATGGCAGCTTTCACAGCTTTTTCCTTGGCACCATCCCTATACCTAGGCTGATTTATCTGCCTAGGGTTAGGGTTAGGGTTCAGCCTAGGGCTTGGATTTTTTTAACCAGGAAGCCCTGAGTTCCAGGCTTACTTCATCTGCCAAAGGCATCCCAAAGGGAGTGCAGAAGTGCCACAACATGGCTGCTTTCACGGCTTTTCCCTTAGGAAGAACCCTAATACCCGGCTGATTTACCTTCCTAGGGTTACTGTTAGGCTTAGGCCTAGGACTTTTAAAACCAGGAAGCCCTGGGCTCCAGGCACACTGCAGCTGCAAAAGGCATCCCAAGGGGAGCGCAAAAGTGACGCAACTTGGCTGCCACCACTGATATTTCCATGAGACCATCCCGAACCATAGGCTGATTTTCCTTCCTAGGGTTAAGGTTTGAGTTACGCCTAGGGTAAGGTTTCTATTTACCAGAAAGCCCTGAGTTCCAAGAACACAGCAGCTGCGAAGGACTAGCCAAGAAGAGCGCAAAAGTACCACAACATGCCTGCCTCCACAGCTTTTTCCTTGGGGACATGCCTAATTCCTGGCTGATTTGCCTTTCTCGTCTTAGGGTTGGGGTTCGGCCTAGGGCTAGGATTTTTAAAATCAGGAAGCCCTGAGTTCCAGGCACACTGGAGCTGTGAAAGGCATCCAAAAGGGAGTGCAAAAGTGCCACAACATGGCTGCTTTCACGGCTTTTTCCTTGGCAAGACGCCTAACACCAGGCTGATTTACCTTCCCAGGGTTACTGTTAGGCTTAGGCCTAGGGCTAGGATTTTTAAAACTAGGAAGCCCTTAGCTCCAGGCACACTGCAGCTGTTCAAGGCATCCCAAGGGGAGTACAAAAGTGCAACAACATGGCAGCTTTCACAGCTTTTTCCTTGGCACCATCCCTATACCTAGGCTGATTTATCTGCCTAGGGTTAGGGTTAGGGTTCAGCCTAGGGCTTGAATTTTTTTAACCAGGAAGCCCTGAGTTCCAGGCTTACTTCATCTGCCAAAGGCATCCCAAAGGGAGTGCAGAAGTGCCACAACATGGCTGCTTTCACGGCTTTTCCCTTAGGAAGAACCCTAATACCCGGCTGATTTACCTTCCTAGGGTTACTGTTAGGCTTAGGCCTAGGACTTTTAAAACCAGGAAGCCCTGGGCTCCAGGCACACTGCAGCTGCAAAAGGCATCCCAAGGGGAGCGCAAAAGTGACGCAACTTGGCTGCCACCACTGATATTTCCATGAGACCATCCCGAACCATAGGCTGATTTTCCTTCCTATGGTTAAGGTTTGAGTTACGCCTAGGGTAAGGGCTCTATTAACCAGAAAGCCCTGAGTTCCAAGAACACAGCAGCTGCGAAGGACTACCCAAGAAGAGCGCAAAAGTACCACAACATGCCTGCCTCCACAGCTTTTTCCTTGGGGACATGCCTAATTCCTGGCTGATTTGCCTTTCTCGTCTTAGGGTTGGGGTTCGGCCTAGGGCTAGGATTTTTAAAATCAGGAAGCCCTGAGTTCCAGGCACACTGGAGCTGTGAAAGGCATCCAAAAGGGAGTGCAAAAGTGCCACAACATGGCTGCTTTCACGGCTTTTTCCTTGGCAAGAAGCCTAACATCAGGCTGATTTACTTTCCCAGGCTTACTGTTAGGCTTAGGCCTAGGGATAGGATTTTTGAAACTAGGAAGCCCTTAGCTCCAGGCACACTGCAGCTGTTCAAGGCATCCCAAGGGGAGTACAAAAGTGCAACAACATGGCAGCTTTCACAGCTTTTTCCTTGGCACCATCCCTATACCTAGGCTGATTTATCTGCCTAGGGTTAGGGTTAGGGTTCAGCCTAGGGCTTGGAATTTTTAACCAGGAAGCCCTGAGTTCCAGGCTTACTGCATCTGCCAAAGGCATCCCAAAGGGAGTGCAGAAGTGCCACAACATGGCTGCTTTCACGGCTTTTCCCTTAGGAAGAACCCTAATACCCGGCTAATTTACCTTCCTAGGGTTACTTTTAGGCTTAGGCCTAGGACTTTTAAAACCAGGAAGCCCTGGGCTCCAGGCACACTGCAGCTGCAAAAGGCATCCCAAGGGGAGCGCAAAAGTGACGCAACTTGGCTGCCACCACTGATATTTCCATGAGACCATCCCGAACCATAGGCTGATTTTCCTTCCTAGGGTTAAGGTTTGAGTTACGCCTAGGGTAAGGGTTCTATTAACCAGAAAGCCCTGAGTTCCAAGAACACAGCAGCTGCGAAGGACTAGCCAAGAAGAGCGCAAAAGTACCACAACATGCCTGCCTCCACAGCTTTTTCCTTGGGGACATGCCTAATTCCTGGCTGATTTGCCTTTCTCGTCTTAGGGTTGGGGTTCGGCCTAGGGCTAGGATTTTTAAAAGCAGGAAGCCCTGAGTTCCAGGCACACTGGAGCTGTGAAAGGCATCCAAAAGGGAGTGCAAAAGTGCAACAACATGGCTGCTTTCACGGCTTTTTCCTTGGCAAGAAGCCTAACACCAGGCTGACTTACTTTCCCAGGGTTACTGTTAGGCTTAGGCCTAGGGCTAGGATTTTTGAAACTAGGAAGCCCTTAGCTCCAGGCACACTGCAGCTGTTCAAGGCATCCCAAGGGGAGTACAAAAGTGCAACAACATGGCAGCTTTCACAGCTTTTTCCTTGGCACCATCCCTATACCTAGGCTGATTTATCTGCCTAGGGTTAGGGTTAGGGTTCAGCCTAGGGCTTGGATTTCTTTAACCAGGAAGCCCTGAGTTCCAGGCTTACTTCATCTGCCAAAGGCATCCCAAAGGGAGTGCAGAAGTGCCACAACATGGCTGCTTTCACGGCTTTTCCCTTAGGAAGAACCCTAATACCCGGCTGATTTACCTTCCTAGGGTTACTGTTAGGCTTAGGCCTAGGACTTTTAAAACCAGGAAGCCCTGGGCTCCAGGCACACTGCAGCTGCAAAAGGCATCCCAAGGGGAGCGCAAAAGTGACGCAACTTGGCTGCCACCACTGATATTTCCATGAGACCATCCCGAACCATAGGCTGATTTTCCTTCCTAGGGTTAAGGTTTGAGTTACGCCTAGGGTAAGGGCTCTATTAACCAGAAAGCCCTGAGTTCCAAGAACACAGCAGCTGCGAAGGACTAGCCAAGAAGAGCGCAAAAGTACCACAACATGCCTGCCTCCACAGCTTTTTCCTTGGGGACATGCCTAATTCCTGGCTGATTTGCCTTTCTCGTCTTAGGGTTGGGGTTCGGCCTAGGGCTAGGATTTTTAAAAGCAGGAAGCCCTGAGTTCCAGGCACACTGGAGCTGTGAAAGGCATCCAAAAGGGAGTGCAAAAGTGCCACAACATGGCTGCTTTCACGGCTTTTTCCTTGGCAAGAAGCCTAACATCAGGCTGATTTACTTTCCCAGGGTTACTGTTAGGCTTAGGCCTAGGGCTAGGATTTTTGAAACTAGGAAGCCCTTAGCTCCAGGCACACTGCAGCTGTTCAAGGCATCCCAAGGGGAGTACAAAAGTGCAACAACATGGCAGCTTTCACAGCTTTTTCCTTGGCACCATCCCTATACCTAGGCTGATTTATCTGCCTAGGGTTAGGGTTAGAGTTCAGCCTAGGGCTTGGATTTCTTTAACCAGGAAGCCCTGAGTTCCAGGCTTACTTCATCTGCCAAAGGCATCCCAAAGGGAGTGCAGAAGTGCCACAACATGGCTGCTTTCACGGCTTTTCCCTAAGGAAGAACCCTAATACCCGGCTGATTTACCTTCCTAGGGTTACTGTTAGGCTTAGGCCTAGGACTTTTAAAACCAGGAAGCCCTGGGCTCCAGGCACACTGCAGCTGCAAAAGGCATCCCAAGGGGAGCGCAAAAGTGACGCAACTTGGCTGCCACCACTGATATTTCCATGAGACCATCCCGAACCATAGGCTGATTTTCCTTCCTATGGTTAAGGTTTGAGTTACGCCTAGGGTAAGGGCTCTATTAACCAGAAAGCCCTGAGTTCCAAGAACACAGCAGCTGCGAAGGACTAGCCAAGAAGAGCGCAAAAGTACCACAACATGCCTGCCTCCACAGCTTTTTCCTTGGGGACATGCCTAATTCCTGGCTGATTTGCCTTTCTCGTCTTAGGGTTGGGGTTCGGCCTAGGGCTAGGATTTTTAAAAGCAGGAAGCCCTGAGTTCCAGGCACACTGGAGCTGTGAAAGGCATCCAAAAGGGAGTGCAAAAGTGCCACAACATGGCTGCTTTCACGGCTTTTTCCTTGGCAAGAAGCCTAACATCAGGCTGATTTACTTTCCCAGGGTTACTGTTAGGCTTAGGCCTAGGGCTAGGATTTTTGAAACTAGGAAGCCCTTAGCTCCAGGCACACTGCAGCTGTTCAAGGCATCCCAAGGGGAGTACAAAAGTGCAACAACATGGCAGCTTTCACAGCTTTTTCCTTGGCACCATCCCTATACCTAGGCTGATTTATCTGCCTAGGGTTAGGGTTAGGGTTCAGCCTAGGGCTTGGATATTTTAACCAGGAAGCCCTGAGTTCCAGGCTTACTGCATCTGCCAAAGGCATCCCAAAGGGAGTGCAGAAGTGCCACAACATGGCTGCTTTCACGGCTTTTCCCTTAGGAAGAACCCTAATACCCGGCTGATTTACCTTCCTAGGGTTACTGTTAGGCTTAGGCCTAGGACTTTTAAAACCAGGAAGCCCTGTGCTCCAGGCACACTGCAGCTGTTAAAGGCATCCCAAGGGGAGCGCAAAAGTGACACAACTTGGCTGCCTCCACTGCTATTTCCATGAGACCATCCCGAATCATAGGCTGATTTTCCTTCCTAGGCTTAAGGTTTGAGTTAGGCCTAGGGTTAGTGTTCTTTTAACCAGAAAGCCCTGAGTTCCAAGAACACAGCAGCTGCGAAGGACTAGCCAAGAAGAGCGCAGAAGTGCCTCAACATGCCTGCCTCCACAGCTTTTTCCTTGGGGACGTCCCGAAACGAAGGCTGATTTAGAAGCCTCCAGTTTGGGCTAAAGTTGTGGTTTTTTACACCAGGAAGCCCTGTGCTCTAAGCACACTGCAGCTGTGAAAGGCATCCCAAGGGGAGCGCAAAAGTGCCACAACATGGCTGTCTCCACAGCTTTTCCCTTGGGATAATTCCTAAACCCAGGCTGATTTAAATGACCAGTGTTACGGTTAGGGTTAGGGTTACGCCTAGGTGTAGAGCTTTTTAAACCAGCAAGCTCTGAGCTCCAGGCACACGGCAGCTGTGAAAGGCATCCCAAGGGGAGTACAAAAGTGCAACAACATGGCAGCTTTCACAGCTTTTTCCTTGGCACCATCCCTATACATAGGCTGATTTATCTGCCTAGGGTTAGGGTTAGGGCTCAGCCAAGGGCAAGGATTTTTTTAAGCAGGAAGCCCTGAGTTCCAGGCTTACTGCATCTGCCAAAGGCATCCCAAAGGGAGTGCAGAAGTGCCAAAACATGGCTGCTTTCACAGCTTTTTCCTTAGGAAGAACCCTAATACCCGGCTGATTTACCTTCCTAGGGTTACTGTTAGGCCTAGGCCTAGGACTTTTAAAACCAGGAAGCCCTGTGTTCCAGGCACACTGCAGGTGTTAAAGGCATCCCAAGGGGAGCGCAGAAGTGCCACAACATGGCTGTCTCCACAGCTTTTCCCTTGGGATAATTCCTAAACCCAGGCTGATTTAAATGACCAGTGTTACGGTTAGGGTTAGGGTTACGCCTAGGTGTAGAGCTTTTTAAACCAGCAAGCTCTGAGCTCCAGGCACACGGCAGCTGCGAAAGGCATCCCAAGGGGAGCACAAAAGTGCCAGAAAATGGCTGCCTCCACACGTTTTCATTGGCACCATTGCTAAGCCTAGGCTGAATCACCTGCCTCCAGTCTCAGCTAGGGACATGGTTTTTTAAACCAGGAAGCCCTGAGCTCCAGGAGCTTGGCAGCTGTGAAAGGCATCCCAAGGGGAGTACAAAAGTGCAACAACATGGCAGCTTTCACAGCTTTTTCCTTGGCACCATCCCTCTACCTAGGCTGATTTATCTGCCTAGGGTTAGGGTTAGGGCTCAGCCAAGGGCAAGGATTTTTTTAACCAGGAAGCCCTGAGTTCCAAGCTTACTGCATCTGCCAAAGGCATCCCAAAGGGAGTGCAGAAGTGCCACAACATGGCTGCTTTCACGGCTTTTTCCTTAGGAAGAACCCTAATACCCAGCTGATTTACCTTCCTAGGGTTACTGTTAGGCTTAGGCCTAGGACTTTTAAAACCAGGAAGCCCTGTGCTCCAGGCACACTGCAGCTGTTAAAGGCATCCCAAGGGGAGGCCAAAAGTGACACAACTTGGCTGCCTCCACTGCTATTTCCATGAGACCATCCCGAATCATAGGCTGATTTTCCTTCCTAGGCTTAAGGTTTGAGTTAGGCCTAGGGTTAGTGTTCTTTTAACCAGAAAGCCCTGAGTTCCAAGAACACAGCAGCTGCGAAGGACTACCCAAGAAGAGCGCAGAAGTGCCTCAACATGCCTGCCTCCACAGCTTTTTCCTTGGGGACGTCCCGAAACGAAGGCTGATTTAGAAGCCTCCAGTTTGGGCTAAAGTTGTGGTTTTTTAAACCAGGAAGACATGTGCTCCAAGCACACTGCAGCTGTGAAAGGCATCCCAAGGGGAGCGCAAAAGTGCCACAACATGGCTGTCTCCACAGCTTTTCCCTTGGGATAATTCCTAAACCCAGGCTGATTTAAATGACCAGTGTTACGGTTAGGGTTAGGGTTACGCCTAGCTGTAGAGCTTTTTAAACCAGCAAGCTCTGAGCTCCAGGCACACGGCAGCTGCGAAAGGCATCCCAAGAGGAGCACAAAAGTGCCAGAAAATGGCTGCCTCCACACGTTTTCATTGGCACCATTGCTAAGCCTAGGCTGAATTACCTGCCTCCAGTCTCAGCTAGGGACATGGCTTTTTAAACCAGGAAGCCCTGAGCTCCAGGCACACGGCAGCTGTTTAAGGCATCCCAAGGGGAGTACAAAAGTGACACAACATGGCAGCTTTCACAGCTTTTTCCTTGGCACCATCCCTCTACCTAGGCTGATTTATCTGCCTAGGGTTAGGGTTAGGGCTCAGCCAAGGGCAAGGATTTTTTTAACCAGGAAGCCCTGAGTTCCAAGCTTACTGCATCTGCCAAAGGCATCCCAAAGGGAGCGCAGAAGTGCCACAACATGGCTGCTTTCACAGCTTTTTCCTTAGGAAGAACCCTAATACCCGGCTGATTTAACTTCCTAGGGTTACTGTTAGGCCTAGGCCTAGGACTTTTAAAACCAGGAAGCCCTGTGCTCCAGGCACACTGCAGCTGTTAAAGGCATCCCAAGGGGAGCGCAAAAGTGACGCAACTTGGCTGCCTCCACTGCTATTTCCATGAGACCATCCCGAATCATAGGCTGATTTTCCTTCCCAGGCTTAAGGTTTGAGTTAGGCCTAGGGTTAGTGTTCTTTTAACCAGAAAGCCCTGAGTTCCAAGAGCACAGCAGCTGCGAAGGACTACCCAAGAAGAGTGCAGAAGTGCCTCAACATGCCTGCCTCCACAGCTTTTTCCTTGGGGACGTCCCGAAACGAAGGCTGATTTAGAAGCCTCCAGTTTGGGCTAAAGTTGTGGTTTTTTACACCAGGAAGCCATGTGCTCCAAGCACACTGCAGCTGTGAAAGGCATCCCAAGGGGAGCACAAAAGTGCCACAACATGGCTGTCTCCACAGCTTTTCCCTTGGGATAATTCCTAAACCCAGGCTGATTTAAATGACCAGTGTTACGGTTAGGGTTAGGGTTACGCCTAGGTGTAGAGCTTTTTAAACCAGCAAGCTCTGAGCTCCAGGCACACGGCAGCTGCGAAAGGCATCCCAAGGGGAGCACAAAAGTGCCAGAAAATGGCTGCCTCCACACGTTTTCATTGGCACCATTGCTAAGCCTAGGCTGAATTACCTGCCTCCAGTCTCAGCTAGGGACATGGTTTTTTAAACCAGGAAGCCCTGAGCTCCAGGCACACGGCAGCTGTTTAAGGCATCCCAAGGGGAGTACAAAAGTGACACAACATGGCAGCTTTCACAGCTTTTTCCTTGGCACCATCCCTCTACCTAGGCTGATTTATCTGCCTAGGGTTAGGGTTAGGGCTCAGCCAAGGGCAAGGATTTTTTTAACCAGGAAGCCCTGAGTTCCAGGCTTACTGCATCTGCCAAAGGCATCCCAAAGGGAGTGCAGAAGTGCCACAACATGGCTGCTTTCACAGCTTTTTCCTTAGGAAGAACCCTAATACCCGGCTGATTTACCTTCCTAGGGTTACTGTTAGGCTTAGGCCTAGGACTTTTAAAACCAGGAAGCCCTGTGCTCCAGGCACACTGCAGCTGTTAAAGGCATCCCAAGGGGAGCGCAAAAGTGACACAACTTGGCTGCCTCCACTGCTATTTCCATGAGACCATCCCGAATCATAGGCTGATTTTCCTTCCTAGGCTTAAGGTTTGAGTTAGGCCTAGGGTTAGTGTTCTTTTAACCAGAAAGCCCTGAGTTCCAAGAACACAGCAGCTGCGAAGTACTACCCAAGAAGAGCGCAGAAGTGCCTCAACATGCCTGCCTCCACAGCTTTTTCTTTGAGGACGTCCCGAAACGAAGGCTGAATTAGAAGCCTCCAGTTTGGGCTAAAGTTGTGGTTTTTAAACCAGGAAGCCCTGTGCTCCAAGCACACTGCAGCTGTGAAAGGCATCCCAAGGGGAGCGCAAAAGTGCCACAACATGGCTGTCTCCACAGCTTTTCCCTTGGGTTAATTCCTAAACCCAGGCTGATTTAAATGACCAGTGTTACGGTTAGGGTTAGGGTTACGCCTAGGTGTAGAGCTTTTTAAACCAGCAAGCTCTGAGCTCCAGGCACACGGCAGCTGTGAAAGGCATCCCAAGGGGAGTACAAAAGTGCAACAATATGGCAGCTTTCACAGCTTTTTACTTGCCACCATCCCTATACCTAGGCTGATTTATCTGCCTAGGGTTAGGGTTAGGGCTCAGCCAAGGGCAAGGATTTTTTTAAGCAGGAAGCCCTGAGTTCCAGGCTTACTGCATCTGCCAAAGGCATCCCAAAGGGAGTGCAGAAGTGCCAAAACATGGCTGCTTTCACAGCTTTTTCCTTAGGAAGAACCCTAATACCCGGCTGATTTACCTTCCTAGGGTTACTGTTAGGCCTAGGCCTAGGACTTTAAAACCAGGAAGCCCTGTGCTCCAGGCACACTGCAGCTGTTAAAGGCATCCCAAGGGGAGCGCAGAAGTGCCACAACATGGCTGTCTCCACAGCTTTTCCCTTGGGATAATTCCTAAACCCAGGCTGATTTAAATGACCAGTGTTACGGTTAGGGTTAGGGTTACGCCTAGGTGTAGAGCTTTTTAAACCAGCAAGCTCTGAGCTCCAGGCACACGGCAGCTGCGAAAGGCATCCCAAGGGGAGCACAAAAGTGCCAGAAAATGGCTGCCTCCACACGTTTTCATTGGCA
Source organism: Ammospiza caudacuta (assembly GCF_027887145.1). Lineage (NCBI taxonomy): Eukaryota > Metazoa > Chordata > Aves > Passeriformes > Passerellidae > Ammospiza > Ammospiza caudacuta. Next base: position 765,823 of record NW_026683125.1, on the reverse strand, counting down.
CCATTGCTAAGCCTAGGCTGAATCACCTGCCTCCAGTCTCAGCTAGGGACATGGTTTTTTAAACCAGGAAGCCCTGAGCTCCAGGCACACTGCAGCTGTTCAAGGCATCCCAAGGGGAGTACAAAAGTGCAACAACATGGCAGCTTTCACAGCTTTTTCCTTGGCACCATCCCTATACCTAGGCTGATTTATCTGCCTAGGGTTAGGGTTAGGGCTCAGCCAAGGGCAAGGATTTTTTTAACCAGGAAGCCCTGAGTTCCAAGCTTACTGCATCTGCCAAAGGCATCCCAAAGGGAGCGCAGAAGTGCCACAACATGGCTGCTTTCACAGCTTTTTCCTTAGGAAGAACCCTAATACCCGGCTGATTTAACTTCCTAGGGTTACTGTTAGGCCTAGGCCTAGGACTTTTAAAACCAGGAAGCCCTGTGCTCCAGGCACACTGCAGCTGTTAAAGGCATCCCAAGGGGAGCGCAAAAGTGACACAACTTGGCTGCCTCCACTGCTATTTCCATGAGACCATCCCGAATCATAGGCTGATTTTCCTTCCCAGGCTTAAGGTTTGAGTTAGGCCTAGGGTTAGTGTTCTTTTAACCAGAAAGCCCTGAGTTCCAAGAACACAGCAGCTGCGAAGGACTACCCAAGAAGAGCGCAGAAGTGCCTCAACATGCCTGCCTCCACAGCTTTTTCCTTGGGGACGTCCCGAAACGAAGGCTGATTTAGAAGCCTCCAGTTTGGGCTAAAGTTGTGGTTTTTTACACCAGGAAGCCATGTGCTCCAAGCACACTGCAGCTGTGAAAGGCATCCCAAGGGGAGCACAAAAGTGCCACAACATGGCTGTCTCCACAGCTTTTCCCTTGGGATAATTCCTAAACCCAGGCTGATTTAAATGACCAGTGTTACGGTTAGGGTTAGGGTTACGCCTAGGTGTAGAGCTTTTTAAACCAGCAAGCTCTGAGCTCCAGGCACACGGCAGCTGCGAAAGGCATCCCAAGGGGAGCACAAAAGTGCCAGAAAATGGCTGCCTCCACACGTTTTCATTGGCACCATTGCTAAGCCTAGGCTGAATTACCTGCCTCCAGTCTCAGCTAGGGACATGGTTTTTTAAACCAGGAAGCCCTGAGCTCCAGGCACACGGCAGCTGTGAAAGGCATCCCAAGAGGAGTACAAAAGTGCAACAACATGGCAGTTTCACAGCTTTTTCCTTGGCACCATCCCTATACCTAGGCTGATTTATCTGCCTAGGGTTAGGGTTAGGGCTCAGCCAAGGGCAAGGATTTTTTTTAACCAGGAAGCCCTGAGTTCCAGGCTTACTGCATCTGCCAAAGGCATCCCAAAGGGAGTGCAGAAGTGCCACAACATGGCTGCTTTCACAGCTTTTTCCTTAGGAAGAACCCTAATACCCGGCTGATTTACCTTCCTAGGGTTACTGTTAGGCTTAGGCCTAGGACTTTTAAAACCAGGAAGCCCTGGGCTCCAGGCACACTGCAGCTGTTAAAGGCATCCCAAGGGGAGCGCAAAAGTGACACAACTTGGCTGCCTCCACTGCTATTTCCATGAGACCATCCCGAATCATAGGCTGATTTTCCTTCCTAGGCTTAAGGTTTGAGTTAGGCCTAGGGTTAGTGTTCTTTTAACCAGAAAGCCCTGAGTTCCAAGAACACAGCAGCTGCGAAGGACTACCCAAGAAGAGCGCAGAAGTGCCTCAACATGCCTGCCTCCACAGCTTTTTCCTTGGGGACGTCCCGAAACGAAGGCTGATTTAGAAGCCTCCAGTTTGGGCTAAAGTTGTGGTTTTTTACACCAGGAAGCCCTGTGCTCCAAGCACACTGCAGCTGTGAAAGGCATCCCAAGGGGAGCGCAAAAGTGCCACAACATGGCTGTGTCCACAGCTTTTCCCTTGGGATAATTCCTAAACCCAGGCTGATTTAAATGACCAGTGTTACGGTTAGGGTTAGGGTTACGCCTAGGTGTAGAGCTTTTTAAACCAGCAAGCTCTGAGCTCCAGGCACACGGCAGCTGCGAAAGGCATCCCAAGGGGAGCACAAAAGTGCCAGAAAATGGCTGCCTCCACACGTTTTCATTGGCACCATTGCTAAGCCTAGGCTGAATTACCTGCCTCCAGTCTCAGCTAGGGACATGGTTTTTTAAACCAGGAAGCCCTGAGCTCCAGGCACACGGCAGCTGTTTAAGGCATCCCAAGGGGAGTACAAAAGTGACACAACATGGCAGCTTTCACAGCTTTTTCCTTGGCACCATCCCTCTACCTAGGCTGATTTATCTGCCTAGGGTTAGGGTTAGGGCTCAGCCTAGGGCAAGGATTTTTTAACCAGGAAGCCCTGAGTTCCAAGCTTACTGCATCTGCCAAAGGCATCCCAAAGGGAGCGCAGAAGTGCCACAACATGGCTGCTTTCACAGCTTTTTCCTTAGGAAGAACCCTAATACCCGGCTGATTTAACTTCCTAGGGTTACTGTTAGGCCTAGGCCTAGGACTTTTAAAACCAGGAAGCCCTGTGCTCCAGGCACACTGCAGCTGTTAAAGGCATCCCAAGGGGAGCGCAAAAGTGACACAACTTGGCTGCCTCCACTGCTATTTCCATGAGACCATCCCGAATCATAGGCTGATTTTCCTTCCTAGGCTTAAGGTTTGAGTTAGGCCTAGGGTTAGTGTTCTTTTAACCAGAAAGCCCTGAGTTCCAAGAACACAGCAGCTGCGAAGGACTACCCAAGAAGAGCGCAGAAGTGCCTCAACATGCCTGCCTCCACAGCTTTTTCCTTGGGGACGTCCCGAAACGAAGGCTGATTTAGAAGCCTCCAGTTTGGGCTAAAGTTGTGGTTTTTTACACCAGGAAGACATGTGCTCCAAGCACACTGCAGCTGTGAAAGGCATCCCAAGGGGAGCACAAAAGTGCCACAACATGGCTGTCTCCACAGCTTTTCCCTTGGGATAATTCCTAAACCCAGGCTGATTTAAATGACCAGTGTTACGGTTAGGGTTAGGGTTACGCCTAGGTGTAGAGCTTTTTAAACCAGCAAGCTCTGAGCTCCTGGCACACGGCAGCTGCGAAAGGCATCCCAAGGGGAGCACAAAAGTGCCAGAAAATGGCTGCCTCCACACGTTTTCATTGGCACCATTGCTAAGCCTAGGCTGAATTACCTGCCTCCAGTCTCAGCTAGGGACATGGATTTTTAAACCAGGAAGCCCTGAGCTCCAGGCACACGGCAGCTGTGAAAGGCATCCCAAGGGGAGTACAAAAGTGCAACAACATGGCAGTTTCACAGCTTTTTCCTTGGCACCATCCCTCTACCTAGGCTGATTTATCTGCCTAGGGTTAGGGTTAGGGCTCAGCCAAGGGCAGGGATTTTTTTTAACCAGGAAGCCCTGAGTTCCAGGCTTACTGCATCTGCCAAAGGCATCCCAAAGGGAGCGCAGAAGTGCCACAACATGGCTGCTTTCACAGCTTTTTCCTTAGGAAGAACCCTAATACCCGGCTGATTTACCTTCCTAGGGTTACTGTTAGGCTTAGGCCTAGGACTTTTAAAACCAGGAAGCCCTGTGCTCCAGGCACACTGCAGCTGTTAAAGGCATCCCAAGGGGAGCGCAAAAGTGACACAACTTGGCTGCCTCCACTGCTATTTCCATGAGACCATCCCGAATCATAGGCTGATTTTCCTTCCTAGGCTTAAGGTTTGAGTTAGGCCTAGGGTTAGTGTTCTTTTAACCAGAAAGCCCTGAGTTCCAAGAACACAGCAGCTGCGAAGTACTACCCAAGAAGAGCGCAGAAGTGCCTCAACATGCCTGCCTCCACAGCTTTTTCTTTGAGGACGTCCCGAAACAAAGGCTGAATTAGAAGCCTCCAGTTTGGGCTAAAGTTGTGGTTTTTTACACCAGGAAGCCCTGTGCTCTAAGCACACTGCAGCTGTGAAAGGCATCCCAAGGGGAGCGCAAAAGGGCCACAACATGGCTGTCTCCACAGCTTTTCCCTTGGGATAATTCCTAAACCCAGGCTGATTTAAATGACCAGTGTTACGGTTAGGGTTAGGGTTACGCCAAGGTGTAGAGCTTTTTAAACCAGCAAGCTCTGAGCTCCAGGCACACGGCAGCTGTGAAAGGCATCCCAAGGGGAGTACAAAAGTGCAACAATATGGCAGCTTTCACAGCTTTTTACTTGCCACCATCCCTATACCTAGGCTGATTTATCTGCCTAGGGTTAGGGTTAGGGCTCAGCCAAGGGCAAGGATTTTTTTAAGCAGGAAGCCCTGAGTTCCAGGCTTACTGCATCTGCCAAAGGCATCCCAAAGGGAGTGCAGAAGTGCCAAAACATGGCTGCTTTCACAGCTTTTTCCTTAGGAAGAACCCTAATACCCGGCTGATTTACCTTCCTATGGTTACTGTTAGGCCTAGGCCTAGGACTTTTAAAACCAGGAAGCCCTGTGCTCCAGGCACACTGCAGGTGTTAAAGGCATCCCAAGGGGAGCGCAGAAGTGCCACAACATGGCTGTCTCCACAGCTTTTCCCTTGGGATAATTCCTAAACCCAGGCTGATTTAATGACCAGTGTTACGGTTAGGGTTAGGGTTACGCCTAGGTGTAGAGCTTTTTAAACCAGCAAGCTCTGAGCTCCAGGCACACGGCAGCTGCGAAAGGCATCCCAAGGGGAGCACAAAAGTGCCAGAAAATGGCTGCCTCCACACGTTTTCATTGGCACCATTGCTAAGCCTAGGCTGAATTACCTGCCTCCAGTCTCAGCTAGGGACATGGATTTTTAAACCAGGAAGCCCTGAGCTCCAGGCACACGGCAGCTGTGAAAGGCATCCCAAGGGGAGTACAAAAGTGCAACAACATGGCAGCTTTCACAGCTATTTCCTTGGCACCATCCCTCTACCTAGGCTGATTTATCTGCCTAGGGTTAGGGTTAGGGCTCAGCCAAGGGCAGGGATTTTTTTTAACCAGGAAGCCCTGAGTTCCAGGCTTACTGCATCTGCCAAAGGCATCCCAAAGGGAGCGCAGAAGTGCCACAACATGGCTGCTTTCACAGCTTTTTCCTTAGGAAGAACCCTAATACCCGGCTGATTTACCTTCCTAGGGTTACTGTTAGGCTTAGGCCTAGGACTTTTAAAACCAGGAAGCCCTGTGCTCCAGGCACACTGCAGCTGTTAAAGGCATCCCAAGGGGAGCGCAAAAGTGACACAACTTGGCTGCCTCCACTGCTATTTCCATGAGACCATCCCGAATCATAGGCTGATTTTCCTTCCTAGGCTTAAGGTTTGAGTTAGGCCTAGGGTTAGTGTTCTTTTAACCAGAAAGCCCTGAGTTCCAAGAACACAGCAGCTGCGAAGTACTACCCAAGAAGAGCGCAGAAGTGCCTCAACATGCCTGCCTCCACAGCTTTTTCTTTGAGGACGTCCCGAAACGAAGGCTGAATTAGAAGCCTCCAGTTTGGGCTAAAGTTGTGGTTTTTTACACCAGGAAGCCCTGTGCTCTAAGCACACTGCAGCTGTGAAAGGCATCCCAAGGGGAGCGCAAAAGTGCCACAACATGGCTGTCTCCACAGCTTTTCCCTTGGGATAATTCCTAAACCCAGGCTGATTTAAATGACCAGTGTTACGGTTAGGGTTAGGAATACGCCTAGGTGTAGAGCTTTTTAAACCAGCAAGCTCTGAGCTCCAGGCACACGGCAGCTGCGAAAGGCATCCCAAGGGGAGCACAAAAGTGCCAGAAAATGGCTGCGTCCACACGTTTTCATTGGCACCATTGCTAAGCCTAGGCTGAATCACCTGCCCCCAGTCTCAGCTAGGGACATGGTTTTTTAACCAGGAAGCCCTGAGCTCCAGGCACACGGCAGCTGTGAAAGGCATCCCAAGGGGAGTACAAAAGTGCAACAACATGGCAGCTTTCACAGCTTTTTCCTTGGCACCATCCCTATACCTAGGCTGATTTATCTGCCTAGGGTTAGGGTTAGGGCTCAGCCAAGGGCAAGGATTTTTTTAACCAGGAAGCCCTGAGTTCCAGGCTTACTGCATCTGCCAAAGGCATCCCAAAGGGAGCGCAGAAGGTCCACAACATGGCTGCTTTCACAGCTTTTTCCTTAGGAAGAACCCTAATACCGGGCAGATTTACCTTCCTAGGGTTACTGTTAGGCCTAGGCCTAGGACATTTAAAACCAGGAAGCCCTGTGCTCCAGGCACACTGCAGCTGTTAAAGGCATCCCAGGGGGAGCGCAAAAGTGACACAACTTGGCTGCCTCCACTGCTATTTCCATGAGACCGTCCCGAATCATAGGCTGATTTTCCTTCCTAAGCTTAAGGTTTGAGTTAGGCCTAGGGTTAGTGTTCTTTTAACCAGAAAGCCCTGAGTTCCAAGAACACAGCAGCTGCGAAGGACTACCCAAGAAGAGCGCAGAAGTGCCTCAACATGCCTGCCTCCACAGCTTTTTCCTTGGGGACGTCCCGAAACGAAGGCTGATTTAGAAGCCTCCAGTTTGGGCTAAAGTTGTGGTTTTTTACACCAGGAAGCCCTGTGCTCCAAGCACACTGCAGCTGTGAAAGGCATCCCAAGGGGAGCGCAAAAGTGCCACAACATGGCTGTCTCCACAGCTTTTCCCTTGGGATAATTCCTAAACCCAGGCTGATTTAAATGACCAGTGTTACGGTTAGGGTTAGGGTTACGCCTAGGTGTAGAGCTTTTTAAACCAGCAAGCTCTGAGCTCCAGGCACACGGCAGCTGCGAAAGGCATCCCAAGGGGAGCACAAAAGTGCCAGAAAATGGCTGCCTCCACACGTTTTCATTGGCACCATTGCTAAGCCTAGGCTGAATTACCTGCCTCCAGTCTAAGCTAGGGACATGGTTTTTTAAACCAGGAAGCCCTGAGCTCCAAGCACTTGGCAGCTGTGAAAGGCATCCCAAGGGGAGTACAAAAGTGCAACAACATGGCAGCTTTCACAGCTTTTTCCTTGGCACCATCCCTATACCTAGGCTGATTTATCTGCCTAGGGTTAGGGTTAGGGCTCAGCCAAGGGCAAGGATTTTTTTAACCAGGAAGCCCTGAGTTCCAGGCTTACTGCATCTGCCAAAGGCATCCCAAAGGGAGTGCAGAAGTGCCACAACATGGCTGCTTTCACAGCTTTTTCCTTGGGAAGAACCCTAATACCCGGCTGATTTACCTTCCTAGGGTTACTGTTAGGCCTAGGCCTAGGATTTTAAAACCAGGAAGCCCTGTGCTCCAGGCACACTGCAGCTGTTAAAGGCATCCCAAGGGGAGCGCAGAAGTGCCACAACATGGCTGCTTTCACAGCTTTTTCCTTAGGAAGAACCCTAATACCCGGCTGATTTACCTTCCTAGTGTTACTGTTAGGCTTAGGCCTAGGACTTTAAAACCAGGAAGCCCTGTGCTCCAGGCACACTGCAGCTGTTAAAGGCATCCCAAGGGGAGCGCAAAAGTGACACAACTTGGCTGCCTCCACTGCTATTTCCATGAGACCATCCCGAATCATAGGTTGATTTTCCTTCCTAGGCTTAAGGTTTGAGTTAGGCCTAGGGTTAGTGTTCTTTTAACCAGAAAGCCCTGAGTTCCAAGAACACAGCAGCTGCGAAGTACTACCCAAGAAGAGCGCAGAAGTGCCTCAACATGCCTGCCTCCACAGCTTTTTCTTTGAGGACGTCCCGAAACGAAGGCTGATTTAGAAGCCTCCAGTTTAGGCTAAAGTTGTGGTTTTTTACACCAGGAAGCCCTGTGCTCTAAGCACACTGCAGCTGTGAAAGGCATCCCAAGGGGAGCGCAAAAGTGCCACAACATGGCTGTCTCCACAGCTTTTCCTTTGGGATAATTCCTAAACCCAGGCTGATTTAAATGACCAGTGTTACGGTTAGGGTTAGGGTTACGCCTAGGTGTAGAGCTTTTTAAACCAGCAAGCTCTGAGCTCCAGGCACACGGCAGCTGCGAAAGGCATCCCAAGGGGAGCACAAAAGTGCCAGGAAATGGCTGCCTCCACACGTTTTCATTGGCACCATTGCTAAGCCTAGGCTGAATTACCTGCCTCCAGTCTCAGCTAGGGACATGGTTTTTTAAACCAGGAAGCCCTGAGCTCCAGGCACACGGCAGCTGTGAAAGGCATCCCAAGGGGAGTACAAAAGTGCAACAACATGGCAGTTTCACAGCTTTTTCCTTGGCACCATCCCTCTACCTAGGCTGATTTATCTGCCTAGGGTTAGGGTTAGGGCTCAGCCTAGGGCTAGGATTTTTTTAACCAGGAAGCCCTGAGTTCCAGGCTTACTGCATCTGCCAAAGGCATCCCAAAGGGAGCACAGAAGTGCCACAACATGGCTGCTTTCACAGCTTTTTCCTTAGGAAGAACCCTAATACCCGGCTGATTTACCTTCCTAGGGTTACTGTTAGGCCTAGGCCTAGGATTTTAAAACCAGGAAGCCCTGTGCTCCAGGCACACTGCAGCTGTTAAAGGCATCCCAAGGGGAGCGCAGAAGTGCCACAACATGGCTGCTTTCACAGCTTTTTCCTTAGGAAGAACCCTAATACCCGGCTGATTTACCTTCCTAGGGTTACTGTTAGGCTTAGGCCTAGGACTTTTAAAACCAGGAAGCCCTGTGCTCCAGGCACACTGCAGCTGTTAAAGGCATCCCAAGGGGAGCGCAAAAGTGACACAACTTGGCTGCCTCCACTGCTATTTCCATGAGACCATCCCGAATCATAGGCTGATTTTCCTTCCTAGGCTTAAGGTTTGAGTTAGGCCTAGGGTTAGTGTTCTTTTAACCAGAAAGCCCTGAGTTCCAAGAACATAGCAGCTGCGAAGGACTACCCAAGAAGAGCGCAGAAGTGCCTCAACATGCCTGCCTCCACAGCTTTTTCCTTGGGGACGTCCCGAAACGAAGGCTGATTTAGAAGCCTCCAGTTTGGGCTAAAGTTGTAGTTTTTTACACCAGGAAGCCCTGTGCTCCAAGCACACTGCAGCTGTGAAAGGCATCCCAAGGGGAGCGCAAAAGTGCCACAACATGGCTGTCTCCACAGCTTTTCCCTTGGGATAATTCCTAAACCCAGGCTGATTTAAATGACCAGTGTTACGGTTAGGGTTAGGGTTACGCCTAGGTGTAGAGCTTTTTAAACCAGCAAGCTCTGAGCTCCAGGCACACGGCAGCTGCGAAAGGCATCCCAAGGGGAGCACAAAAGTGCCAGAAAATGGCTGCCTCCACACGTTTTCATTGGCACCATTGCTAAGCCTAGGCTGAATTACCTGCCTCCAGTCTAAGCTAGAGACATGGTTTTTTAAACCAGGAAGCCCTGAGCTCCAGGCACACTGCAGCTGAGAAAGGCATCCCAAGGGGAGTACAAAAGTGCAACAACATGGCAGCTTTCACAGCTTTTTCCTTGGCACCATCCCTATACCTTGGCTGATTTATCTGCCTAGGGTTAGGGTTAGGGCTCAGCCAAGGGCTAGGATTTTTTTAAGCAGGAAGCCCTGAGTTCCAGGCTTACTGCATCTGCCAAAGGCATCCCAAAGGGAGTGCAGAAGTGCCACAACATGGCTGCTTTCACAGCTTTTTCCTTAGGAAGAACCCTAATACCCGGCTGATTTACCTTCCTAGGGTTACTGTTAGGCCTAGGCCTAGGATTTTAAAACCAGGAAGCCCTGTGCTCCAGGCACACTGCAGCTGTTAAAGGCATCCCAAGGGGAGCGCAGAAGTGCCACAACATGGCTGCTTTCACAGCTTTTTCCTTAGGAAGAACCCTAATACCCGGCTGATTTACCTTCCTAGTGTTACTGTTAGGCTTAGGCCTAGGACTTTAAAACCAGGAAGCCCTGTGCTCCAGGCACACTGCAGCTGTTAAAGGCATCCCAAGGGGAGCGCAAAAGTGACACAACTTGGCTGCCTCCACTGCTATTTCCATGAGACCATCCCGAATCATAGGTTGATTTTCCTTCCTAGGCTTAAGGTTTGAGTTAGGCCTAGGGTTAGTGTTCTTTTAACCAGAAAGCCCTGAGTTCCAAGAACACAGCAGCTGCGAAGTACTACCCAAGAAGAGCGCAGAAGTGCCTCAACATGCCTGCCTCCACAGCTTTTTCTTTGAGGACGTCCCGAAACGAAGGCTGATTTAGAAGCCTCCAGTTTAGGCTAAAGTTGTGGTTTTTTACACCAGGAAGCCCTGTGCTCTAAGCACACTGCAGCTGTGAAAGGCATCCCAAGGGGAGCGCAAAAGTGCCACAACATGGCTGTCTCCACAGCTTTTCCTTTGGGATAATTCCTAAACCCAGGCTGATTTAAATGACCAGTGTTACGGTTAGGGTTAGGGTTACGCCTAGGTGTAGAGCTTTTTAAACCAGCAAGCTCTGAGCTCCAGGCACACGGCAGCTGCGAAAGGCATCCCAAGGGGAGCACAAAAGTGCCAGAAAATGGCTGCCTCCACACGTTTTCATTGGCACCATTGCTAAGCCTAGGCTGAATTACCTGCCTCCAGTCTCAGCTAGGGACATGGTTTTTTAAACCAGGAAGCCCTGAGCTCCAGGCACACGGCAGCTGTTTAAGGAATCCCAAGGGGAGTACAAAAGTGCAACAACATGGCAGCTTTCACAGCTTTTTCCTTGGCACCATCCATATACCTAGGCTGATTTATCTGCCTAGGGTTAGGGTTAGGGCTCAGCCTAGGGCTAGGATTTTTTTAACCAGGAAGCCCTGAGTTCCAGGCTTACTGCATCTGCCAAAGGCATCCCAAAGGGAGCGCAGAAGGTCCACAACATGGCTGCTTTCACAGCTTTTTCCTTAGGAGGAACGCTAATACCCGGCTGATTTACCTTCCTAGGGTTACTGTTAGGCCTAGGCCTAGGACATTTAAAACCAGGAAGCCCTGTGCTCCAGGCACACTGCAGCTGTTAAAGGCATCCCAAGGGGAGCGCAAAAGTGACACAACTTGGCTGCCTCCACTGCTATTTCCATGAGACCATCCCGAATCATAGGCTGATTTTCCTTCCTAGGCTTAAGGTTTGAGTTAGGCCTAGGGTTAGTGTTCTTTTAACCAGAAAGCCCTGAGTTCCAAGAACACAGCAGCTGCGAAGGACTACCCAAGAAGAGCGCAGAAGTGCCTCAACATGCCTGCCTCCACAGCTTTTTCCTTGGGGACGTCCCGAAACGAAGGCTGATTTAGAAGCCTCCAGTTTGGGCTAAAGTTGTGGTTTTTTACACCAGGAAGCCCTGTGCTCTAAGCACACTGCAGCTGTGAAAGGCATCCCAAGGGGAGCGCAAAAGTGCCACAACATGGCTGTCTCCACAGCTTTTCCCTTGGGATAATTCCTAAACCCAGGCTGATTTAAATGACCAGTGTTACGGTTAGGGTTAGGAATACGCCTAGGTGTAGAGCTTTTTAAACCAGCAAGCTCTGAGCTCCAGGCACACGGCAGCTGCGAAAGGCATCCCAAGGGGAGCACAAAAGTGCCAGAAAATGGCTGCCTCCACACGTTTTCATTGGCACCATTGCTAAGCCTAGGCTGAATTACCTGCCTCCAGTCTCAGCTAGGGACATGGTTTTTTAAACCAGGAAGCCCTGAGCTCCAGGCACACGGCAGCTGTTTAAGGCATCCCAAGGGGAGTACAAAAGTGCAACAACATGGCAGCTTTCACAGCTCTTTCCTTGGCACCATCCCTATACCTAGGCTGATTTATCTGCCTAGGGTTAGGGTTAGGGCTCAGCCAAGGGCAAGGATTTTTTTAACCAGGAAGCCCTGAGTTCCAGGCTTACTGCATCTGCCAAAGGCATCCCAAAGGGAGTGCAGAAGTGCCACAACATGGCTGCTTTCACAGCTTTTTCCTTGGGAAGAACCCTAATACCCGGCTGATTTACCTTCCTAGGGTTACTGTTAGGCCTAGGCCTAGGATTTTAAAACCAGGAAGCCCTGTGCTCCAGGCACACTGCAGCTGTTAAAGGCATCCCAAGGGGAGCGCAGAAGTGCCACAACATGGCTGCTTTCACAGCTTTTTCCTTAGGAAGAACCCTAATACCCGGCTGATTTACCTTCCTAGTGTTACTGTTAGGCTTAGGCCTAGGACTTTAAAACCAGGAAGCCCTGTGCTCCAGGCACACTGCAGCTGTTAAAGGCATCCCAAGGGGAGCGCAAAAGTGACACAACTTGGCTGCCTCCACTGCTATTTCCATGAGACCATCCCGAATCATAGGTTGATTTTCCTTCCTAGGCTTAAGGTTTGAGTTAGGCCTAGGGTTAGTGTTCTTTTAACCAGAAAGCCCTGAGTTCCAAGAACACAGCAGCTGCGAAGTACTACCCAAGAAGAGCGCAGAAGTGCCTCAACATGCCTGCCTCCACAGCTTTTTCTTTGAGGACGTCCCGAAACGAAGGCTGATTTAGAAGCCTCCAGTTTAGGCTAAAGTTGTGGTTTTTTACACCAGGAAGCCCTGTGCTCTAAGCACACTGCAGCTGTGAAAGGCATCCCAAGGGGAGCGCAAAAGTGCCACAACATGGCTGTCTCCACAGCTTTTCCTTTGGGATAATTCCTAAACCCAGGCTGATTTAAATGACCAGTGTTACGGTTAGGGTTAGGGTTACGCCTAGGTGTAGAGCTTTTTAAACCAGCAAGCTCTGAGCTCCAGGCACACGGCAGCTGCGAAAGGCATCCCAAGGGGAGCACAAAAGTGCCAGGAAATGGCTGCCTCCACACGTTTTCATTGGCACCATTGCTAAGCCTAGGCTGAATTACCTGCCTCCAGTCTCAGCTAGGGACATGGTTTTTTAAACCAGGAAGCCCTGAGCTCCAGGCACACGGCAGCTGTGAAAGGCATCCCAAGGGGAGTACAAAAGTGCAACAACATGGCAGTTTCACAGCTTTTTCCTTGGCACCATCCCTCTACCTAGGCTGATTTATCTGCCTAGGGTTAGGGTTAGGGCTCAGCCTAGGGCAAGGATTTTTTTAACCAGGAAGCCCTGAGTTCCAGGCTTACTGCATCTGCCAAAGGCATCCCAAAGGGAGCACAGAAGTGCCACAACATGGCTGCTTTCACAGCTTTTTCCTTAGGAAGAACCCTAATACCCGGCTGATTTACCTTCCTAGGGTTACTGTTAGGCCTAGGCCTAGGATTTTAAAACCAGGAAGCCCTGTGCTCCAGGCACACTGCAGCTGTTAAAGGCATCCCAAGGGGAGCGCAAAAGTGACACAACTTGGCTGCCTCCACTGCTATTTCCATGAGACCATCCCGAATCATAGGCTGATTTTCCTTCCTAGGCTTAAGGTTTGAGTTAGGCCTAGGGTTAGTGTTCTTTTAACCAGAAAGCCCTGAGTTCCAAGAACATAGCAGCTGCGAAGGACTACCCAAGAAGAGCGCAGAAGTGCCTCAACATGCCTGCCTCCACAGCTTTTTCCTTGGGGACGTCCCGAAACGAAGGCTGATTTAGAAGCCTCCAGTTTGGGCTAAAGTTGTAGTTTTTTACACCAGGAAGCCCTGTGCTCCAAGCACACTGCAGCTGTGAAAGGCATCCCAAGGGGAGCGCAAAAGTGCCACAACATGGCTGTCTCCACAGCTTTTCCCTTGGGATAATTCCTAAACCCAGGCTGATTTAAATGACCAGTGTTACGGTTAGGGTTAGGGTTACGCCTAGGTGTAGAGCTTTTTAAACCAGCAAGCTCTGAGCTCCAGGCACACGGCAGCTGCGAAAGGCATCCCAAGGGGAGCACAAAAGTGCCAGAAAATGGCTGCCTCCACACGTTTTCATTGGCACCATTGCTAAGCCTAGGCTGAATTACCTGCCTCCAGTCTAAGCTAGAGACATGGTTTTTTAAACCAGGAAGCCCTGAGCTCCAGGCACACTGCAGCTGAGAAAGGCATCCCAAGGGGAGTACAAAAGTGCAACAACATGGCAGCTTTCACAGCTTTTTCCTTGGCACCATCCCTATACCTAGGCTGATTTATCTGCCTAGGGTTAGGGTTAGGGCCCAGCCAAGGGCTAGGATTTTTTTAAGCAGGAAGCCCTGAGTTCCAGGCTTACTGCATCTGCCAAAGGCATCCCAAAGGGAGTGCAGAAGTGCCACAACATGGCTGCTTTCACAGCTTTTTCCGTAGGAAGAACCCTAATACCCGGATGATTTACCTTCCTAGGGTTACTGTTAGGCCTAGGCCTAGGATTTTAAAACCAGGAAGCCCTGATTTCCAGGCACACTGCAGCTGTTAAAGGCATCCCAAGGGGAGCGCAGAAGTGCCACAACATGGCTGCTTTCACAGCTTTTTCCTTAGGAGGAACCCTAATACCCGGCTGATTTACCTTCCTAGGGTTACTGTTAGGCCTAGGCCTAGGACTTTTAAAACCAGGAAGCCCTGTGCTCCAGGCACACTGCAGCTGTTAAAGGCATCCCAAGGGGAGCGCAAAAGTGACACAACTTGGCTGCCTCCACTGCTATTTCCATGAGACCATCCGAATCATAGGCTGATTTTCCTTCCCAGGCTTAAGGTTTGAGTTTGGCCTAGGGTTAGTGTTCTTTTAACCAGAAAGCCCTGAGTTCCAAGAACACAGCAGCTGCGAAGGACTACCCAAGAAGAGCGCAGAAGTGCCTCAACATGCCTGCCTCCACAGCTTTTTCCTTGGGGACGTCCCGAAACGAAGGCTGATTTAGAAGCCTCCAGTTTGGGCTAAAGTTGTGGTTTTTTACACCAGGAAGCCCTGTGCTCCAAGCTCACTGCAGCTGTGAAAGGCATCCCAAGGGGAGCGCAAAAGTGCCACAACATGGCTGTCTCCACAGCTTTTCCCTTGTGATAATTCCTAAACCCAGGCTGATTTAAATGACCACTGTTACCGTTAGTGTTAGGAATACGCCTAGGTGTAGAGCTTTTTAAACCAGCAAGCTCTGAGCTCCAGGCACACGGCAGCTGCGAAAGGCATCCCAAGGGGAGCACAAAAGTGCCAGAAAATGGCTGCCTCCACACGTTTTCATTGGCACCATTGCTAAGCCTAGGCTGAATTACCTGCCTCCAGTCTCAGCTAGGGACATGGTTTTTTAAACCAGGAAGCCCTGAGCTCCAGGCACACGGCAGCTGTGAAAGGCATCCCAAAGGGAGTACAAAAGTGCAACAACATGGCAGCTTTCACAGCTTTTTCCTTGGCACCATCCCTATACCTAGGCTGATTTATCTGCCTAGGGTTAGGGTTAGGGCTCAGCCTAGGGCTAGGATTTTTTTAACCAGGAAGCCCTGAGTTCCAGGCCTAATGCATCTGCCAAAGGCATCCCAAAGGGAGCGCAGAAGTGCCACAACATGGCTGCTTTCACAGCTTTTTCCTTAGGAAGAACCCTATTACCCGGCTGATTTACCTTCCTAGGGTTACTGTTAGGCTTAGGCCTAGGACTTTTAAAACCAGGAAGCCCTGGGCTCCAGGCACACTGCAGCTGCAAAAGGCATCCCAAGGGGAGCGCAAAAGTGACACAACTTGGCTGCCTCCACTGCTATTTCCATGAGACCATCCCGAATCATAGGCTGATTTTCCTTCCCAGGCTTAAGGTTTGAGTTAGGCCTAGGGTTAGTGTTCTTTTAACCAGAAAGCCCTGAGTTCCAAGAACACAGCAGCTGCGAAGGACTACCCAAGAAGAGCGCAGAAGTGCCTCAACATGCCTGCCTCCACAGCTTTTTCCTTGGGGACGTCCCGAAACGAAGGCTGATTTAGAAGCCTCCAGTTTGGGCTAAAGTTGTGTTTTTTTACAACAGGAAGCCCTGTGCTCCAAGCTCACTGCAGCTGTGAAAGGCATCCCAAGGGGAGCGCAAAAGTGCCACAACATGGCTGTCTCCACAGCTTTTCCCTTGGGATAATTCCTAAACCCAGGCTGATTTAAATGACCAGTGTTACGGTTAGGGTTAGGGTTACGCCTAGGTGTAGAGCTTTTTAAACCAGCAAGCTCTGAGCTCCAGGCACACGGCAGCTGTGAAAGGCATCCCAAGGGGAGCACAAAAGTGCCAGAAAATGGCTGCCTCCACACGTTTTCATTGGCACCATTGCTAAGCCTAAGCTGAATCACCTGCCTCCTGCCTCAGCTAGGGACATGGTTTTTTAAACGAGGAAGCCCTGAGCTCCAGGCACACGGCAGCTGTGAAAGGCATCCCAAGGGGAGTACAAAAGTGCAACAACATGGCAGCTTTCACAGCTTTTTCCTTGGCACCATCCCTATACCTAGGCTGATTTATCTGCCTAGGGTTAGGGTTAGGGCTCAGCCTAGGGCTAGGATTTTTTTAACCAGGAAGCCCTGAGTTCCAGGCTTACTGCATCTGCCAAAGGCATCCCAAAGGGAGCGCAGAAGGTCCACAACATGGCTGCTTTCACAGCTTTTTCCTTAGGAAGAACCCTAATACCCGGCTGATTTACCTTCCTACGGTTACTGTTAGGCTTAGGCCTAGGACGTTTAAAACCAGGAAGCCCTGTGCTCCAGGCACACTGCAGCTGTTAAAGGCATCCCAAGGGGAGCGCAAAAGTGACACAACTTGGCTGCCTCCACTGCTATTTCCATGAGACCATCCCGAATCATAGGCTGATTTTCCTTCCTAGGCTTAAGGTTTGAGTTAGGCCTAGGGTTAGTGTTCTTTTAACCAGAAAGCCCTGAGTTCCAAGAACACAGCAGCTGCGAAGTACTACCCAAGAAGAGTGCAGAAGTGCCTCAACATGCCTGCCTCCACAGCTTTTTCTTTGAGGACGTCCCGAAACGAAGGCTGATTTAGAAGCCTCCAGTTTGGGCTAAAGTTGTGGTTTTTTAAACCAGGAAGCCCTGTGCTCCAAGCACACTGCAGCTGTGAAAGGCATCCCAAGGGGAGCGCAAAAGTGCCACAACATGGCTGTCTCCACAGCTTTTCCCTTGGGATAATTCCTAAACCCAGGCTGATTTAAATGACCAGTGTTACGGTTAGGGTTAGGGTTACGCCTAGGTGTAGAGCTTTTTAAACCAGCAAGCTCTGAGCTCCAGGCACACGGCAGCTGCGAAAGGCATCCCAAGGGGAGCACAAAAGTGCCAGAAAATGGCTGCCTCCACACGTTTTCATTGGCACCATTGCTAAGCCTAGGCTGAATTACCTGCCTCCAGTCTCAGCTAGGGACATGTTTTTTTAAACCAGGAAGCCCAGAGCTCCATGCACACGGCAGCTGTGAAAGGCATCCCAAGGGGAGTACAAAAGTGCAACAACATGGCAGCTTTCACAGCTTTTTCCTTGGCACCATCCCTCTACCTAGGCTGATTTATCTGCCTAGGGTTAGGGTTAGGGCTCAGCCAAGGGCTAGGATTTTTTTAACGAGGAAGCCCTGAGTTCCAGGCTTACTGCATCTGCCAAAGGCATCCCAAAGGGAGCGCAGAAGTGCCACAACATGGCTGCTTTCACAGCTTTTTCCTTAGGAAGAACCCTAATACCCGGCTGATTTACCTTCCTAGGGTTACTGTTAGGCCTAGGCCTAGGACTTTTAAAACCAGGAAGCCCTGTGCTCCAGGCACACTGCAGCTGTTAAAGGCATCCCAAGGGGAGCGCAGAAGTGCTACAACATGGCTGCTTTCACAGCTTTTTCCTTAGGAGGAACCCTAATACCCGGCTGATTTACCTTCCTGGGGTTACTGTTAGGCCTAGGACTAGGACTTTTAAAACCAGGAAGCCCTGTGCTCCAGGCACACTGCAGCTGTTAAAGGCATCCCAAGGGGAGCGCAAAAGTGACACAACTTGGCTGCCTCCACTGCTATTTCCATGAGACCATCCCGAATCATAGGCTGATTTTCCTTCCTAGGCTTAAGGTTTGAGTTAGGCCTAGGGTTAGTGTTCTTTTAACCAGAAAGCCCTGAGTTCCAAGAACACAGCAGCTGCGAAGGACTACCCAAGAAGAGCGCAGAAGTGCCTCAACATGCCTGCCTCCACAGCTTTTTCCTTGGGGACATCCCGAAACGAAGGCTGATTTAGAAGGTTCCAATTTGGGCTAAAGTTGTGGTTTTTTACACCAGGAAGCCCTGTGCTCCAAGCTCACTGCAGCTTTGAAAGGCATCCCAAGGGGAGCGCAAAAGTGCCACAACATGGCAGCTTTCACAGCTTTTTCCTTGGCACCATCCCTATACCTAGGCTGATTTATCTGCCTAGGGTTAGGGTTAGGGCTCAGCCAAGGGCAAGGATTTTTTTAACCAGGAAGCCCTGAGTTCCAGGCTTACTGCATCTGCCAAAGGCATCCCAAAGGGAGCGCAGAAGTGCCACAACATGGCTGCTTTCACAGCTTTTTCCTTAGGAAGAACCCTAATACCCGGCTGATTTACCTTCCTAGGGTTACTGTTAGGCTTAGGCCTAGGACTTTTAAAACCAGGAAGCCCTGTGCTCCAGGCACACTGCAGCTGTTAAAGGCATCCCAAGGGGAGCGCAAAAGTGACACAACTTGGCTGCCTCCACTGCTATTTCCATGAGACCATCCCGAATCATAGGCTGATTTTCCTTCCCAGGCTTAAGGTTTGAGTTAGGCCTAGGGTTAGTGTTCTTTTAACCAGAAAGCCCTGAGTTCCAAGAACACAGCAGCTGCGAAGGACTACCCAAGAAGAGCGCAGAAGTGCCTCAACATGCCTGCCTCCACAGCTTTTTCCTTGGGGACGTCCCGAAACGAAGGCTGATTTAGAAGCCTCCAGTTTGGGCTAAAGTTGTGTTTTTTTACACCAGGAAGCCCTGTGCTCCAAGCTCACTGCAGCTGTGAAAGGCATCCCAAGGGGAGCGCAAAAGTGCCACAACATGGCTGTCTCCACAGCTTTTCCCTTGTGATAATTCCTAAACCCAGGCTGATTTAAATGACCAGTGTTACCGTTAGTGTTAGGAATACGCCTAGGTGTAGAGCTTTTTAAACCAGCAAGCTCTGAGCTCCAGGCACACGGCAGCTGTGAAAGGCATCCCAAGGGGAGCACAAAAGTTCCAGAAAATGGCTGCCTCCACACGTTTTCATTGGCACCATTGCTAAGCCTAGGCTGAATTACCTGCCTCCAGTCTCAGCTAGGGACATGGTTTTTTAAACCAGGAAGCCCTGAGCTCCAGGCACACGGCAGCTGTGAAAGTCATCCCAAAGGGAGTACAAAAGTGCAACAACATGGCAGCTTTCACAGCTTTTTCCTTGGCACCATCCCTATACCTAGGCTGATTTATCTGCCTAGGGTTAGGGTTAGGGCTCAGCCTAGGGCTAGGATTTTTTTAACCAGGAAGCCCTGAGTTCCAGGCCTAATGCATCTGCCAAAGGCATCCCAAAGGGAGCGCAGAAGTGCCACAACATGGCTGCTTTCACAGCTTTTTCCTTAGGAAGAACCCTATTACCCGGCTGATTTACCTTCCTAGGGTTACTGTTAGGCTTAGGCCTAGGACTTTTAAAACCAGGAAGCCCTGTGCTCCAGGCACACTGCAGCTGTTAAAGGCATCCCAAGGGGAGCGCAAAAGTGACACAACTTGGCTGCCTCCACTGCTATTTCCATGAGACCATCCCGAATCATAGGCTGATTTTCCTTCCCAGGCTTAAGGTTTGAGTTAGGCCTAGGGTTAGTGTTCTTTTAACCAGAAAGCCCTGAGTTCCAAGAACACAGCAGCTGCGAAGGACTACCCAAGAAGAGCGCAGAAGTGCCTCAACATGCCTGCCTCCACAGCTTTTTCCTTGGGGACGTCCCGAAACGAAGGCTGATTTAGAAGCCTCCAGTTTGGGCTAAAGTTGTGTTTTTTTACAACAGGAAGCCCTGTGCTCCAAGCTCACTGCAGCTGTGAAAGGCATCCCAAGGGGAGCGCAAAAGTGCCACAACATGGCTGTCTCCACAGCTTTTCCCTTGGGATAATTCCTAAACCCAGGCTGATTTAAATGACCAGTGTTACGGTTAGGGTTAGGGTTACGCCTAGGTGTAGAGCTTTTTAAACCAGCAAGCTCTGAGCTCCAGGCACACGGCAGCTGTGAAAGGCATCCCAAGGGGAGCACAAAAGTGCCAGAAAATGGCTGCCTCCACACGTTTTCATTGGCACCATTGCTAAGCCTAAGCTGAATCACCTGCCTCCTGCCTCAGCTAGGGACATGGTTTTTTAAACGAGGAAGCCCTGAGCTCCAGGCACACGGCAGCTGTGAAAGGCATCCCAAGGGGAGTACAAAAGTGCAACAACATGGCAGCTTTCACAGCTTTTTCCTTGGCACCATCCCTATACCTAGGCTGATTTATCTGCCTAGGGTTAGGGTTAGGGCTCAGCCTAGGGCTAGGATTTTTTTAACCAGGAAGCCCTGAGTTCCAGGCTTACTGCATCTGCCAAAGGCATCCCAAAGGGAGCGCAGAAGTGCCACAACATGGCTGCTTTCACAGCTTTTTCCTTAGGAAGAACCCTAATACCCGGCTGATTTACCTTCCTACGGTTACTGTTAGGCTTAGGCCTAGGACGTTTAAAACCAGGAAGCCCTGTGCTCCAGGCACACTGCAGCTGTTAAAGGCATCCCAAGGGGAGCGCAAAAGTGACACAACTTGGCTGCCTCCACTGCTATTTCCATGAGACCATCCCGAATCATAGGCTGATTTTCCTTCCTAGGCTTAAGGTTTGAGTTAGGCCTAGGGTTAGTGTTCTTTTAACCAGAAAGCCCTGAGTTCCAAGAACACAGCAGCTGCGAAGTACTACCCAAGAAGAGTGCAGAAGTGCCTCAACATGCCTGCCTCCACAGCTTTTTCTTTGAGGACGTCCCGAAACGAAGGCTGATTTAGAAGCCTCCAGTTTGGGCTAAAGTTGTGGTTTTTTAAACCAGGAAGCCCTGTGCTCCAAGCACACTGCAGCTGTGAAAGGCATCCCAAGGGGAGCGCAAAAGTGCCACAACATGGCTGTCTCCACAGCTTTTCCCTTGGGATAATTCCTAAACCCAGGCTGATTTAAATGACCAGTGTTACGGTTAGGGTTAGGGTTACGCCTAGGTGTAGAGCTTTTTAAACCAGCAAGCTCTGAGCTCCAGGCACACGGCAGCTGCGAAAGGCATCCCAAGGGGAGCACAAAAGTGCCAGAAAATGGCTGCCTCCACACGTTTTCATTGGCACCATTGCTAAGCCTAGGCTGAATTACCTGCCTCCAGTCTCAGCTAGGGACATGTTTTTTTAAACCAGGAAGCCCAGAGCTCCATGCACACGGCAGCTGTGAAAGGCATCCCAAGGGGAGTACAAAAGTGCAACAACATGGCAGCTTTCACAGCTTTTTCCTTGGCACCATCCCTATACCTAGGCTGATTTATCTGCCTAGGGTTAGGGTTAGGGCTCAGCCAAGGGCTAGGATTTTTTTAACGAGGAAGCCCTGAGTTCCAGGCTTACTGCATCTGCCAAAGGCATCCCAAAGGGAGCGCAGAAGTGCCACAACATGGCTGCTTTCACAGCTTTTTCCTTAGGAAGAACCCTAATACCCGGCTGATTTACCTTCCTAGGGTTACTGTTAGGCCTAGGCCTAGGACTTTTAAAACCAGGAAGCCCTGTGCTCCAGGCACACTGCAGCTGTTAAAGGCATCCCAAGGGGAGCGCAGAAGTGCTACAACATGGCTGCTTTCACAGCTTTTTCCTTAGGAGGAACCCTAATACCCGGCTGATTTACCTTCCTGGGGTTACTGTTAGGCCTAGGACTAGGACTTTTAAAACCAGGAAGCCCTGTGCTCCAGGCACACTGCAGCTGTTAAAGGCATCCCAAGGGGAGCGCAAAAGTGACACAACTTGGCTGCCTCCACTGCTATTTCCATGAGACCATCCCGAATCATAGGCTGATTTTCCTTCCTAGGCTTAAGGTTTGAGTTAGGCCTAGGGTTAGTGTTCTTTTAACCAGAAAGCCCTGAGTTCCAAGAACACAGCAGCTGCGAAGGACTACCCAAGAAGAGCGCAGAAGTGCCTCAACATGCCTGCCTCCACAGCTTTTTCCTTGGGGACATCCCGAAACGAAGGCTGATTTAGAAGGTTCCAATTTGGGCTAAAGTTGTGGTTTTTTACACCAGGAAGCCCTGTGCTCCAAGCTCACTGCAGCTTTGAAAGGCATCCCAAGGGGAGCGCAAAAGTGCCACAACATGGCAGCTTTCACAGCTTTTTCCTTGGCACCATCCCTATACCTAGGCTGATTTATCTGCCTAGGGTTAGGGTTAGGGCTCAGCCAAGGGCAAGGATTTTTTTAACCAGGAAGCCCTGAGTTCCAGGCTTACTGCATCTGCCAAAGGCATCCCAAAGGGAGCGCAGAAGTGCCACAACATGGCTGCTTTCACAGCTTTTTCCTTAGGAAGAACCCTAATACCCGGCTGATTTACCTTCCTAGGGTTACTGTTAGGCTTAGGCCTAGGACTTTTAAAACCAGGAAGCCCTGTGCTCCAGGCACACTGCAGCTGTTAAAGGCATCCCAAGGGGAGCGCAAAAGTGACACAACTTGGCTGCCTCCACTGCTATTTCCATGAGACCATCCCGAATCATAGGCTGATTTTCCTTCCCAGGCTTAAGGTTTGAGTTAGGCCTAGGGTTAGTGTTCTTTTAACCAGAAAGCCCTGAGTTCCAAGAACACAGCAGCTGCGAAGGACTACCCAAGAAGAGCGCAGAAGTGCCTCAACATGCCTGCCTCCACAGCTTTTTCCTTGGGGACGTCCCGAAACGAAGGCTGATTTAGAAGCCTCCAGTTTGGGCTAAAGTTGTGTTTTTTTACAACAGGAAGCCCTGTGCTCCAAGCTCACTGCAGCTGTGAAAGGCATCCCAAGGGGAGCGCAAAAGTGCCACAACATGGCTGTCTCCACAGCTTTTCCCTTGTGATAATTCCTAAACCCAGGCTGATTTAAATGACCAGTGTTACCGTTAGTGTTAGGAATACGCCTAGGTGTAGAGCTTTTTAAACCAGCAAGCTCTGAGCTCCAGGCACACGGCAGCTGTGAAAGGCATCCCAAGGGGAGCACAAAAGTTCCAGAAAATGGCTGCCTCCACACGTTTTCATTGGCACCATTGCTAAGCCTAGGCTGAATTACCTGCCTCCAGTCTCAGCTAGGGACATGGTTTTTTAAACCAGGAAGCCCTGAGCTCCAGGCACACGGCAGCTGTGAAAGTCATCCCAAAGGGAGTACAAAAGTGCAACAACATGGCAGCTTTCACAGCTTTTTCCTTGGCACCATCCCTATACCTAGGCTGATTTATCTGCCTAGGGTTAGGGTTAGGGCTCAGCCTAGGGCTAGGATTTTTTTAACCAGGAAGCCCTGAGTTCCAGGCCTAATGCATCTGCCAAAGGCATCCCAAAGGGAGCGCAGAAGTGCCACAACATGGCTGCTTTCACAGCTTTTTCCTTAGGAAGAACCCTATTACCCGGCTGATTTACCTTCCTAGGGTTACTGTTAGGCTTAGGCCTAGGACTTTTAAAACCAGGAAGCCCTGTGCTCCAGGCACACTGCAGCTGTTAAAGGCATCCCAAGGGGAGCGCAAAAGTGACACAACTTGGCTGCCTCCACTGCTATTTCCATGAGACCATCCCGAATCATAGGCTGATTTTCCTTCCCAGGCTTAAGGTTTGAGTTAGGCCTAGGGTTAGTGTTCTTTTAACCAGAAAGCCCTGAGTTCCAAGAACACAGCAGCTGCGAAGGACTACCCAAGAAGAGCGCAGAAGTGCCTCAACATGCCTGCCTCCACAGCTTTTTCCTTGGGGACGTCCCGAAACGAAGGCTGATTTAGAAGCCTCCAGTTTGGGCTAAAGTTGTGTTTTTTTACAACAGGAAGCCCTGTGCTCCAAGCTCACTGCAGCTGTGAAAGGCATCCCAAGGGGAGCGCAAAAGTGCCACAACATGGCTGTCTCCACAGCTTTTCCCTTGGGATAATTCCTAAACCCAGGCTGATTTAAATGACCAGTGTTACGGTTAGGGTTAGGGTTACGCCTAGGTGTAGAGCTTTTTAAACCAGCAAGCTCTGAGCTCCAGGCACACGGCAGCTGTGAAAGGCATCCCAAGGGGAGCACAAAAGTGCCAGAAAATGGCTGCCTCCACACGTTTTCATTGGCACCATTGCTAAGCCTAAGCTGAATCACCTGCCTCCTGCCTCAGCTAGGGACATGGTTTTTTAAACGAGGAAGCCCTGAGCTCCAGGCACACGGCAGCTGTGAAAGGCATCCCAAGGGGAGTACAAAAGTGCAACAACATGGCAGCTTTCACAGCTTTTTCCTTGGCACCATCCCTATACCTAGGCTGATTTATCTGCCTAGGGTTAGGGTTAGGGCTCAGCCTAGGGCTAGGATTTTTTTAACCAGGAAGCCCTGAGTTCCAGGCTTACTGCATCTGCCAAAGGCATCCCAAAGGGAGCGCAGAAGTGCCACAACATGGCTGCTTTCACAGCTTTTTCCTTAGGAAGAACCCTAATACCCGGCTGATTTACCTTCCTACGGTTACTGTTAGGCTTAGGCCTAGGACGTTTAAAACCAGGAAGCCCTGTGCTCCAGGCACACTGCAGCTGTTAAAGGCATCCCAAGGGGAGCGCAAAAGTGACACAACTTGGCTGCCTCCACTGCTATTTCCATGAGACCATCCCGAATCATAGGCTGATTTTCCTTCCTAGGCTTAAGGTTTGAGTTAGGCCTAGGGTTAGTGTTCTTTTAACCAGAAAGCCCTGAGTTCCAAGAACACAGCAGCTGCGAAGTACTACCCAAGAAGAGTGCAGAAGTGCCTCAACATGCCTGCCTCCACAGCTTTTTCTTTGAGGACGTCCCGAAACGAAGGCTGATTTAGAAGCCTCCAGTTTGGGCTAAAGTTGTGGTTTTTTAAACCAGGAAGCCCTGTGCTCCAAGCACACTGCAGCTGTGAAAGGCATCCCAAGGGGAGCGCAAAAGTGCCACAACATGGCTGTCTCCACAGCTTTTCCCTTGGGATAATTCCTAAACCCAGGCTGATTTAAATGACCAGTGTTACGGTTAGGGTTAGGGTTACGCCTAGGTGTAGAGCTTTTTAAACCAGCAAGCTCTGAGCTCCAGGCACACGGCAGCTGCGAAAGGCATCCCAAGGGGAGCACAAAAGTGCCAGAAAATGGCTGCCTCCACACGTTTTCATTGGCACCATTGCTAAGCCTAGGCTGAATTACCTGCCTCCAGTCTCAGCTAGGGACATGTTTTTTTAAACCAGGAAGCCCAGAGCTCCATGCACACGGCAGCTGTGAAAGGCATCCCAAGGGGAGTACAAAAGTGCAACAACATGGCAGCTTTCACAGCTTTTTCCTTGGCACCATCCCTATACCTAGGCTGATTTATCTGCCTAGGGTTAGGGTTAGGGCTCAGCCAAGGGCTAGGATTTTTTTAACGAGGAAGCCCTGAGTTCCAGGCTTACTGCATCTGCCAAAGGCATCCCAAAGGGAGCGCAGAAGTGCCACAACATGGCAGCTTTCACAGCTTTTTCCTTAGGAAGAACCCTAATACCCGGCTGATTTACCTTCCTAGGGTTACTGTTAGGCCTAGGCCTAGGACTTTTAAAACCAGGAAGCCCTGTGCTCCAGGCACACTGCAGCTGTTAAAGGCATCCCAAGGGGAGCGCAGAAGTGCTACAACATGGCTGCTTTCACAGCTTTTTCCTTAGGAGGAACCCTAATACCCGGCTGATTTACCTTCCTGGGGTTACTGTTAGGCCTAGGACTAGGACTTTTAAAACCAGGAAGCCCTGTGCTCCAGGCACACTGCAGCTGTTAAAGGCATCCCAAGGGGAGCGCAAAAGTGACACAACTTGGCTGCCTCCACTGCTATTTCCATGAGACCATCCCGAATCATAGGCTGATTTTCCTTCCTAGGCTTAAGGTTTGAGTTAGGCCTAGGGTTAGTGTTCTTTTAACCAGAAAGCCCTGAGTTCCAAGAACACAGCAGCTGCGAAGGACTACCCAAGAAGAGCGCAGAAGTGCCTCAACATGCCTGCCTCCACAGCTTTTTCCTTGGGGACATCCCGAAACGAAGGCTGATTTAGAAGGTTCCAATTTGGGCTAAAGTTGTGGTTTTTTACACCAGGAAGCCCTGTGCTCCAAGCTCACTGCAGCTTTGAAAGGCATCCCAAGGGGAGCGCAAAAGTGCCACAACATGGCAGCTTTCACAGCTTTTTCCTTGGCACCATCCCTATACCTAGGCTGATTTATCTGCCTAGGGTTAGGGTTAGGGCTCAGCCAAGGGCAAGGATTTTTTTAACCAGGAAGCCCTGAGTTCCAGGCTTACTGCATCTGCCAAAGGCATCCCAATGGGAGCGCAGAAGTGCCACAACATGGCTGCTTTCACAGCTTTTTCCTTAGGAAGAACCCTAATACCCGGCTGATTTACCTTCCTAGGGTTACTGTTAGGCTTAGGCCTAGGACTTTTAAAACCAGGAAGCCCTGTGCTCCAGGCACACTGCAGCTGTTAAAGGCATCCCAAGGGGAGCGCAAAAGTGACACAACTTGGCTGCCTCCACTGCTATTTCCATGAGACCATCCCGAATCATAGGCTGATTTTCCTTCCTAGGCTTAAGGTTTGAGTTAGGCCTAGGGTTAGTGTTCTTTTAACCAGAAAGCCCTGAGTTCCAAGAACACAGCAGCTGCGAAGTACCACCCAAGAAGAGTGCAGAAGTGCCTCAACATGCCTGCCTCCACAGCTTTTTCTTTGAGGACGTCCCGAAACGAAGGCTGATTTAGAAGCCTCCAGTTTGGGCTAAAGTTGTCGTTTTGTAAACCAGGAAGCCCTGTGCTCCAAGCACACTGCAGCTGTGAAAGGCATCCCAAGGGGAGCGCACAAGTGCCACAACATGGCTGTCTCCACAGCTTTTCCCTTGGGATAATTCCTAAACCCAGGCTGATTTAAATGACCAGTGTTACGGTTAGGGTTAGGGTTACGCCTAGGTGTAGAGCTTTTTAAACCAGCAAGCTCTGAGCTCCAGGCACACGGCAGCTGCGAAAGGCATCCCAAGGGGAGCACAAAAGTGCCAGAAAATGGCTGCCTCCACACGTTTTTATTGGCACCATTGCTAAGCCTAGGCTGAATTACCTGCCTCCAGTCTCAGCTAGGGACATGGTTTTTAAAACCAGGAAGCCCAGAGCTCCATGCACACGGCAGCTGTGAAAGGCATCCCAAGGGGAGTACAAAAGTGCAACAACATGGCAGCTTTCACAGCTTTTTCCTTGGCACCATCCCTATACCTAGGCTGATTTATCTGCCTAGGGTTAGGGTTAGGGCTCAGCCAAGGGCTAGGATTTTTTTAACCAGGAAGCCCTGAGTTCCAGGCTTACTGCATCTGCCAAAGGCATCCCAAAGGGAGCGCAGAAGGTCCACAACATGGCTGCTTTCACAGCTTTTTCCTTAGGAAGAACCCTAATACCCGGCTGATTTACCTTCCTAGGGTTACTGTTAGGCCTAGGCCTAGGACTTTTAAAACCAGGAAGCCCTGTGCTCCAGGCACACTGCAGCTGTTAAAGGCATCCCAAGGGGAGCGCAGAAGTGCTACAACATGGCTGCTTTCACAGCTTTTTCCTTAGGAAGAACCCTAATACCCGGCTGATTTACCTTCCTAGGGTTACTGTTAGGCTTAGGCCTAGGACTTTTAAAACCAGGAAGCTCTGTGCTCCAGGCACACTGCAGCTGTTAAAGGCATCCCAAGGGGAGCGCAAAAGTGACACAACTTGGCTGCCTCCACTGCTATTTCCATGAGACCATCCCGAATCATAGGCTGATTTTCCTTCCTAGGCTTAAGGTTTGAGTTAGGCCTAGGGTTAGTGTTCTTTTAACCAGAAAGCCCTGAGTTCCAAGAACACAGCAGCTGCGAAGGACTACCCAAGAAGAGCGCAGAAGTGCCTCAACATGCCTGCCTCCACAGCTTTTTCCTTGGGGACGTCCCGAAACGAAGGCTGATTTAGAAGCCTCCAGTTTGGGCTAAAGTTGTGGTTTTTTACACCAGGAAGCCCTGTGCTCCAAGCTCACTGCAGCTGTTAAGGGCATCCCAAGGGGAGCGCAAAAGTGCCACAACATGGCTGTCTCCGCAGCTTTTCCCTTGGGATAATTCCTAAACCCAGGCTGATTTAAATGACCAGTGTTACGGTTAGGGTTAGGGTTACGCCTAGGTGTAGAGCTTTTTAAACCAGCAAGCTCTGAGCTCCAGGCACACGGCAGCTGTGAAAGGCATCCCAAGGGGAGCACAAAAGTGCCAGAAAATGGCTGCCTCCACACGTTTTCATTGGCACCATTGCTAAGCCTAGGCTGAATTACCTGCCTCCAGTCTCAGCTAGGGACATGGTTTTTTACACCAGGAAGCCCTGAGCTCCAGGCACACGGCAGCTGTGAAAGACATCCCAAAGGGAGTACAAAAGTGCAACAACATGGCAGCTTTCACAGCTTTTTCCTTGGCACCATCCCTATACCTCGGCTGATTTATCTGCCTAGGGTTAGGGTTAGGGCTCAGCCAAGGGCAAGGATTTTTTTAACCAGGAAGCCCTGAGTTCCAGGCTTACTGCATCTGCCAAAGGCATCCCAAAGGGAGTGGTGAAGTGCCACAACATGGCTGCTATCACAGCTTTTTCCTTAGGAAGAACCCTAATACCCGGCTGATTTACCTTCCTAGGGTTACTGTTAGGCCTAGGCCTAGGACTTTTAAAACCAGGAAGCCCTGTGCTCCAGGCACACTGCAGCTGTTAAAGGCATCCCAAGGGGAGCGCAAAAGTGACACAACTTGGCTGCCTCCACTGCTATTTCCATGAGACCATCCCGAATCATAGGCTGATTTTCCTTCCTAGGCATAAGGTTTGACTTAG
This sequence comes from Ammospiza caudacuta, assembly GCF_027887145.1. Taxonomy (NCBI): domain Eukaryota; kingdom Metazoa; phylum Chordata; class Aves; order Passeriformes; family Passerellidae; genus Ammospiza; species Ammospiza caudacuta. The sequence continues at coordinate 737,116 of NW_026683125.1, read as the reverse complement.
GCCTAGGGTTAGTGTTCTTTTAACCAGAAAGCCCTGAGTTCCAAGAGCACAGCAGCTGCAAAGGACTACCCAAGAAGAGCGCAGAAGTGCCTCAACATGCCTGCCTCCACAGCTTTTTCCTTGGGGACGTCCCGAAACGAAGGCTGATTTAGAAGCCTCCAGTTTGGGCTAAAGTTGTGGTATTTTACACCAGGAAGCCCTGTGCTCCAAGCTCACTGCAGCTGTGAAAGGCATCCCAAGGGGAGCGCAAAAGTGCCACAACATGGCTGTCTCCACAGCTTTTCCCTTGGGATAATTCCTAAACCCAGGCTGATTTAAATGACCAGTGTTACGGTTAGGGTTAGGGTTACGCCTAGGTGTAGAGCTTTTTAAACCAGCAAGCTCTGAGCTCCAGGCACACGGCAGCTGCGAAAGGCATCCCAAGGGGAGCACAAAAGTGCCAGAAAATGGCTGCCTCCACACGTTTTTATTGGCACCATTGCTAAGCCTAGGCTGAATTACCTGCCTCCAGTCTCAGCTAGGGACATGGTTTTTTAAACCAGGAAGCCCTGAGCTCCAGGCACACGGCAGCTGTGAAAGGCATCCCAAAGGGAGTACAAAAGTGCAACAACATGGCAGCTTTCACAGCTTTTTCCTTGGCACCATCCCTATACCTAGGCAGATTTATCTGCCTAGGGTTAGGGTTAGGACTCAGTCTAGGTCTAGGAATTTTTAACCAGGAAGCCCTGAGTTCCAGGCTTACTGCATCTGCCAAAGGCATCCCAAAGGGAGCGCAGAAGTGCCACAACATGGCTGCTTTCACAGCTTTTTCCTTAGGAAGAACCCTAATACCCGGCTGATTTACCTTCCTAGGGTTACTGTTAGGCTTAGGCCTAGGACTTTTAAACCAGGAAGCCCTGTACTCCAGGCACACTGCAGGTGTTAAAGGCATCCCAAGGGGAGCGCAGAAGTGACACAACTTGGCTGCCTCCACTGCTATTTCCATGAGACCATCCCAAATCATAGGCTGATTTTCCTTCCCAGGCTTAAGGTTTGAGTTAGGCCTAGGGTTAGTGTCCTTTTAACCAGAAAGCCCTGAGTTCCAAGAGCACAGCAGCTGCGAAGGGCTACCCAAGAAGAGCGCAGAAGTGCCTCAACATGCCTGCCTCCACAGCTTTTTCCTTGGGGACGTCCCGAAACGAAGGCTGATTTAGAAGCCTCCAGTTTGGGCTAAAGTTGTGGTTTTTTACACCAGGAAGCCCTGTGCTCCAAGCTCACTGCAGCTGTGAAAGGCATCCCAAGGGGAGCGCAAAAGTGCCACAACATGGCTGTCTCCACAGCTTTTCCCTTGGGATAATTCCTAAACCCAGGCTGATTTAAATGACCAGTGTTACGGATACGGTTAGGAATACGCCTAGGTGTAGAGCTTTTTAAACCAGCAAGCTCTGAGCTCCAGGCACACGGCAGCTGCGAAAGGCATCCCAAGGGGAGCACAAAAGTGCCAGAAAATGGCTGCCTCCACACGTTTTTATTGGCACCATTGCTAAGCATAGGCTGAATTACCTGTCTCCAGTCTCAGCTAGGGACATGGTTTTTTAAACCAGGAAGCCCTGAGCTCCAGGCACACGGCAGCTGTGAAAGGCATCCCAAGGGGAGTACAAAAGTGCAACAACATGGCAGCTTTCACAGCTTTTTCCTTGGCACCATCCCTCTACCTAGGCTGATTTATCTGCCTAGGGTTAGGGTTAGGGCTCAGCCAAGGGCAAGGAGTTTTTAAGCAGGAAGCCCTGAGTTCCAGGCTTACTGCATCTGCCAAAGGCATCCCAAAGGGAGTGCAGAAGTGCCACAACATGGCTGCTTTCACAGCTTTTTCCTTAGGAAGAACCCTAATACCCGGCTGATTTACCTTCCTAGGGTTACTGTTAGGCCTAGGCCTAGGACTTTTAAAACCAGGAAGCCCTGTGCTCCAGGCACACTGCAGCTGTTAAAGGCATCCCAAGGGGAGCGCAAAAGTGACACAACTTGGCTGCCTCCACTGCTATTTCCATGAGACCATCCCGAATCATAGGCTGATTTTCCTTCCTAGGCTTAAGGTTTGAGTTAGGCCTAGGGTTAGTGTTCTTTTAACCAGAAAGCCCTGAGTTCCAAGAACACAGCAGCTGCGAAGGACTACCCAAGAAGAGCGCAGAAGTGCCCTCAACATGCCTGCCTCCACAGCTTTTTCCTTGGGGAAGTCCCGAAACGAAGGCTGATTTAGAAGCCTCCAGTTTGGGCTAAAGTTGTGGTTTTTTACACCAGGAAGCCCTGTGCTCTAAGCACACTGCAGCTGTGAAAGGCATCCCAAGGGGAGCGCAAAAGTGCCACAACATGGCTGTCTCCACAGCTTTTCCCTTGGGATAATTCCTAAACCCAGGCTGATTTAAATGACCAGTGTTACAGTTAGGGTTAGGGTTACGCCTAGGTGTAGAGCTTTTTAAACCAGCAAGCTCTGAGCTCCAGGCACACGGCAGCTGCGAAAGGCATCCCAAGGGGAGCACAAAAGTGCCAGAAAATGGCTGCCTCCACACGTTTTTATTGGCACCATTGCTAAGCCTAGGCTGAATTACCTGCCTCCAGTCTCAGCTAGGGACATGGTTTTTTAAACCAGGAAGCCCTGAGCTCCAGACACACGGCAGCTGTGAAAGGCATCCCAAGGGGAGTACAAAAGTGCAACAACATGGCAGCTTTCACAGCTTTTTCCTTGGCACCATCCCTCTACCTAGGCTGATTTATCTGCCTAGGGTTAGGGTTAGGGCTCAGCCAAGGGCAAGGAGTTTTTAAGCAGGAAGCCCTGAGTTCCAGGCTTACTGCATCTGCCAAAGGCATCCCAAAGGGAGTGCAGAAGTGCCACAACATGGCTGCTTTCACAGCTTTTTCCTTAGGAAGAACCCTAATACCCGGCTGATTTACCTTCCTAGGGTTACTGTTAGGCCTAGGCCTAGGACTTTTAAAACCAGGAAGCCCTGTGCTCCAGGCACACTGCAGCTGTTAAAGGCATCCCAAGGGGAGCGCAAAAGTGACACAACTTGGCTGCCTCCACTGCTATTTCCATGAGACCATCCCGAATCATAGGCTGATTTTCCTTCCTAGGCTTAAGGTTTGAGTTAGGCCTAGGGTTAGTGTTCTTTTAACCAGAAAGCCCTGAGTTCCAAGAACACAGCAGCTGCGAAGGACTACCCAAGAAGAGCGCAGAAGTGCCCTCAACATGCCTGCCTCCACAGCTTTTTCCTTGGGGAAGTCCCGAAACGAAGGCTGATTTAGAAGCCTCCAGTTTGGGCTAAAGTTGTGGTTTTTTACACCAGGAAGCCCTGTGCTCTAAGCACACTGCAGCTGTGAAAGGCATCCCAAGGGGAGCGCAAAAGTGCCACAACATGGCTGTCTCCACAGCTTTTCCCTTGGGATAATTCCTAAACCCAGGCTGATTTAAATGACCAGTGTTACAGTTAGGGTTAGGGTTACGCCTAGGTGTAGAGCTTTTTAAACCAGCAAGCTCTGAGCTCCAGGCACACGGCAGCTGCGAAAGGCATCCCAAGGGGAGCACAAAAGTGCCAGAAAATGGCTGCCTCCACACGTTTTTATTGGCACCATTGCTAAGCCTAGGCTGAATTACCTGCCTCCAGTCTCAGCTAGGGACATGGTTTTTTAAACCAGGAAGCCCTGAGCTCCAGACACACGGCAGCTGTGAAAGGCATCCCAAGGGGAGTACAAAAGTGCAACAACATGGCAGCTTTCACAGCTTTTTCCTTGGCACCATCCCTCTACCTAGGCTGATTTATCTGCCTAGGGTTAGGGTTAGGGCTCAGCCAAGGGCTAGGATTTTTTTAACCAGAAAGCCCTGAGTTCCAGGCTTACTGCATCTGCCAAAGGCATCCCAAAGGGAGCGCAGAAGTGCCACAACATGGCTGCTTTCACAGCTTTTTCCTTAGGAAGAACCCTAATACCCGGCTGATTTACCTTCCTAGGGTTACTGTTAGGCTTAGGCCTAGGACTTTTAAAACCAGGAAGCCCTGTGCTCCAGGCACACTGCAGCTGTTAAAGGCATCCCAAGGGGAGCGCAAAAGTGACACAACTTGGCTGCCTCCACTGCTATTTCCATGAGACCATCCCGAACCATAGGCTGATTTTCCTTCCTAGGCTTAAGGTTTGAGTTAGGCCTAGGGTTAGTGTTCTTTTAACCAGAAAGCCCTGAGTTCCAAGAACACAGCAGCTGCGAAGGACTACCCAAGAAGAGCGCAGAAGTGCCTCAACATGCCTGCCTCCACAGCTTTTTCCTTGGGGACGTACCGAAACGAAGGCTGATTTAGAAGCCTCCAGTTTGGGCTAAAGTTGTGGTTTTTACACCAGGAAGCCCTGTGCTCCAAGCTCACTGCAGCTGTGAAAGGCATCCCAAGGGGAGCGCAAAAGTGCCACAACATGGCTGTCTCCACAGCTTTTCCCTTGGGATAATTCCTAAACCCAGGCTGATTTAAATGACCAGTGTTACGGTTAGGGTTAGGGTTACGCCTAGGTGTAGAGCTTTTTAAACCAGCAAGCTCTGAGCTCCAGGCACACGGCAGCTGCGAAAGGCATCCCAAGGGGAGCACAAAAGTGCCAGAAAATGGCTGCCTCCACATTTTCATGGGCACCATTGCTAAGCCTAGGCTGAATTACCTGCCTCCAGTCTCAGCTAGGGACATGGTTTTTTAAACCAGGAAGCCCTGTGCTCCAGACACACGGCAGCTGTGAAAGGCATCCCAAGGGGAGTACAAAAGTGCAACAACATGGCAGCTTTCACAGCTTTTTCCTTGGCACCATCCCTATACCTAGGCTGATTTATCTGCCTAGGGTTAGGGTTAGGGCTCAGCCAAGGGCAAGGATTTTTTTAACCAGGAAGCCCTGCGTTCCAGGCTTACTGCATCTGCCAAAGGCATCCCAAAGGGAGTGCAGAAGTGCAACAACATGGCTGCTTTCACAGCTTTTTCCTTAGGAAGAACCCTAATACCCGGCTGATTTACCTTCCTAGGGTTACTGTTAGGCCTAGGCCTAGGACTTTTAAAACCAGGAAGCCCTGTGCTCCAGGCACACTGCAGCTGTTAAAGGCATCCCAAGGGGAGCGCAGAAGTGCCACAACATGGCTGCTTTCACAGCTTTTTCCTTAGGAGGAACCCTAATACCCGGCTGATTTACCTTCCTAGGGTTACTGTTAGGCCTAGGCCTAGGACTTTTAAAACCAGTAAGCCCTGTGCTCCAGGCACACTGCAGCTGTTAAAGGCATCCCAAGGGGAGCGCAAAAGTGACACAACTTGGCTCCCTCCACTGCTATTTCCATGAGACCATCCCGAATCATAGGCTGATTTTCCTTCCTAGGCTTAAGGTTTGAGTTAGGCCTAGGGTTAGTGTTCTTTTAACCAGAAAGCCCTGAGTTCCAAGAACACAGCAGCTGCGAAGGACTACCCAAGAAGAGCGCAGAAGTGCCTCAACATGCCTGCCTCCACAGCTTTTTCCTTGGGGACCTCCCGAAACGAAGGCTGATTTAGAAGCCTCCAGTTTGGGCTAAAGTTGTGGTTTTTTACACCAGGAAGCCCTGTGCTCCAAGCACACTGCAGCTGTGAAAGGCATCCCAAGGGGAGCGCAAAAGTGCCACAACATGGCTGCCTCCACAGCTTTTCCCTTGGGATAATTCCTAAACCCAGGCTGATTTAAATGACCAGTGTTACGGTTAGGGTTAGGAATACGCCTAGGTGTAGAGCTTTTTAAACCAGCAAGCTCTGAGCTCCAGGCACACGGCAGCTGCGAAAGGCATCCCAAGGGGAGCACAAAAGTGCCAGAAAATGGCTGCCTCCACACGTTTTCATTGGCACCATTGCTAAGCCTAGGCTGAATCACCTGCCTCCAGTCTCAGCTAGGGACATGGTTTTTTAAACCAGGAAGCCCTGAGCTCCAGGCACACGGCAGCTGTGAAAGGCATCCCAAGGGGAGTACAAAAGTGCAACAACATGGCAGCTTTCACAGCTTTTTCCTTGGCACCATCCCTATACCTAGGCTGATTTATCTGCCTAGGGTTAGGGTTAGGGCTCAGCCTAGGCCTAGGATTTTTTTAACCAGGAAGCCCTGAGTTCCAGGCTTACTGCATCTGCCAAAGGCATCCCAAAGGGAGTGCAGAAGTGCCACAACATGGCTGCTTTCACAGCTTTTTCCTTAGGAAGAACCCTAATACCCGGCTGATTTACCTTCCTAGGGTTACTGTTAGGCCTAGGCCTAGGATTTTAAAACCAGGAAGCCCTGTGCTCCAGGCACACTGCAGCTGTTAAAGGCATCCCAAGGGGAGCGCAAAAGTGACACAACTTGGCTGCCTCCACTGCTATTTCCATGAGACCATCCCGAATCATAGGCTGATTTTCCTTCCTAGGCTTAAGGTTTGAGTTAGGCCTAGGGTTAGTGTTCTTTTAACCAGAAAGCCCTGAGTTCCAAGAACACAGCAGCTGCGAAGGACTACCCAAGAAGAGCGCAGAAGTGCCCTCAACATGCCTGCCTCCACAGCTTTTTCCTTGGGGACGTCCCGAAACGAAGGCTGATTTAGAAGCCTCCAGTTTGGGCTAAAGTTGTGGTTTTTTACACCAGGAAGCCCTGTGCTCCAAGCACACTGCAGCTGTGAAAGGCATCCCAAGGGGAGCACAAAAGTGCCACAACATGGCTGTCTCCACAGCTTTTCCCTTGGGATAATTCCTAAACCCAGGCTGATTTAAATGACCAGTGTTACGGATAGGGTTAGGGTTACGCCTAGGTGTAGAGCTTTTTAAACCAGCAAGCTCTGAGCTCCAGGCACACGGCAGCTGCGAAAGGCATCCCAAGGGGAGCACAAAAGTGCCAGAAAATGGCTGCCTCCACATTTTCATGGGCACCATTGCTAAGCCTAGGCTGAATTACCTGCCTCCAGTCTCAGCTAGGGACATGGTTTTTTAAACCAGGAAGCCCTGTGCTCCAGACACACGGCAGCTGTGAAAGGCATCCCAAGGGGAGTACAAAAGTGCAACAACATGGCAGCTTTCACAGCTTTTTCCTTGGCACCATCCCTATACCTAGGCTGATTTATCTGCCTAGGGTATGGGTTAGGGCTCAGCCTAGGGCTAGGATTTTTTTAAGCAGGAAGCCCTGAGTTCCAGGCTTACTGCATCTGCCAAAGGCATCCCAAAGGGAGCGCAGAAGTGCCACAACATGGCTGCTTTCACAGCTTTTTCCTTAGGAAGAACCCTAATACCCGGCTGATTTACCTTCCTAGGGTTACTGTTAGGCTTAGGCCTAGGACTTTTAAAACCAGGAAGCCCTGTGCTCCAGGCACACTGCAGCTGTTAAAGGCATCCCAAGGGGAGCGCAAAAGTGACACAACTTGGCTGCCTCCACTGCTATTTCCATGAGACCATCCCGAATCATAGGCTGATTTTCCTTCCTAGGCTTAAGGTTTGAGTTAGGCCTAGGGTTAGTGTTCTTTTAACCAGAAAGCCCTGAGTTCCAAGAACACAGCAGCTGCGAAGGACTGCCCAAGAAGAGCGCAGAAGTGCCTCAACATGCCTGCCTCCACAGCTTTTTCCTTGGGGACGTCCCGAAACGAAGGCTGATTTAGAAGCCTCCAGTTTGGGCTAAAGTTGTGGTTTTTTACACCAGGAAGCCCTGTGCTCCAAGCACACTGCAGCTGTGAAAGGCATCCCAAGGGGAGCGCAAAAGTGCCACAACATGGCTGTCTCCACAGCTTTTCCCTTGGGATAATTCCTAAACCCAGGCTGATTTAAATGACCAGTGTTACGGTTAGGGTTAGGGTTACGCCTAGGTGTAGAGCTTTTTAAACCAGCAAGCTCTGAGCTCCAGGCACACGGCAGCTGCGAAAGGCATCCCAAGGGGAGCACAAAAGTGCCAGAAAATGGCTGCCTCCACACGTTTTCATGGGCACCATTGCTAAGCCTAGGCTGAATTACCTGCCTCCAGTCTCAGCTAGGGACATGGTTTTTTAAACCAGGAAGCCCTGAGCTCCAGGCACACGGCAGCTGTGAAAGGCATCCCAAGGGGAGCACAAAAGTGCAACAACATGGCAGCTTTCACAGCTTTTTCCTTGGCACCATCCCTATACCTAGGCTGATTTATCTGCCTAGGGTTAGGATTATGGCTCAGCCTAGGGCTAGGATTTTTTTAAGCAGGAAGCCCTGAGTTCCAGGCTTACTGCATCTGCCAAAGGCATCCCAAAGGGAGCGCAGAAGTGCCACAACATGGCTGCTTTCACAGCTTTTTCCTTAGGAAGAACCCTAATACCCGGCTGATTTACCTTCCTAGGGTTACTGTTAGGCCTAGGCCTAGGACTTTTAAAACCAGGAAGCCCTGTGCTCCAGGCACACTGCAGCTGTTAAAGGCATCCCAAGGGGAGCGCAAAAGTGACACAACTTGGCTGCCTCCACTGCTATTTCCATGAGACCATCCCGAATCATAGGCTGATTTTCCTTCCTAGGCTTAAGGTTTGAGTTAGGCCTAGGGTTAGTGTTCTTTTAACCAGAAAGCCCTGAGTTCCAAGAACACAGCAGCTGCGAAGGACTACCCAAGAAGAGCGCAGAAGTGCCTCAACATGCCTGCCTCCACAGCTTTTTCCTTGGGGAAGTCCCGAAACGAAGGCTGATTTAGAAGCCTCCAGTTTGGGCTAAAGTTGTGGTTTTTTACACCAGGAAGCCCTGTGCTCTAAGCACACTGCAGCTGTGAAAGGCATCCCAAGGGGAGCGCAAAAGTGCCACAACATGGCTGTCTCCACAGCTTTTCCCTTGGGATAATTCCTAAACCCAGGCTGATTTAAATGACCAGTGTTACAGTTAGGGTTAGGGTTATGCCTAGGTGTAGAGCTTTTTAAACCAGCAAGCTCTGAGCTCCAGGCACACGGCAGCTGCGAAAGGCATCCCAAGGGGAGCACAAAAGTGCCAGAAAATGGCTGCCTCCACACGTTTTTATTGGCACCATTGCTAAGCCTAGGCTGAATTACCTGCCTCCAGTCTCAGCTAGGGACATGGTTTTTTAAACCAGGAAGCCCTGAGCTCCAGACACACGGCAGCTGTGAAAGGCATCCCAAGGGGAGTACAAAAGTGCAACAACATGGCAGCTTTCACAGCTTTTTCCTTGGCACCATCCCTCTACCTAGGCTGATTTATCTGCCTAGGGTTAGGGTTAGGGCTCAGCCAAGGGCTAGGATTTTTTTAACCAGGAAGCCCTGAGTTCCAGGCTTACTGCATCTGCCAAAGGCATCCCAAAGGGAGCGCAGAAGTGCCACAACATGGCTGCTTTCACAGCTTTTTCCTTAGGAAGAACCCTAATACCCGGCTGATTTACCTTCCTAGGGTTACTGTTAGGCTTAGGCCTAGGACTTTTAAAACCAGGAAGCCCTGTGCTCCAGGCACACTGCAGCTGTTAAAGGCATCCCAAGGGGAGCGCAAAAGTGAGACAACTTGGCTGCCTCCACTGCTATTTCCATGAGACCATCCCGAATCATAGGCTGATTTTCCTTCCTAGGCTTAAGGTTTGAGTTAGGCCTAGGGTTAGTGTCCTTTTAACCAGAAAGCCCTGAGTTCCAAGAACACAGCAGCTGCGAAGGACTACCCAAGAAGAGCGCAGAAGTGCCTCAACATGCCTGCCTCCACAGCTTTTTCCTTGGGGACGTACCGAAACGAAGGCTGATTTAGAAGCCTCCAGTTTGGGCTAAAGTTGTGGTTTTTTACACCAGGAAGCCCTGTGCTCCAAGCTCACTGCAGCTGTGAAAGGCATCCCAAGGGGAGCGCAAAAGTGCCACAACATGGCTGTCTCCACAGCTTTTCCCTTGGGATAATTCCTAAACCCAGGCTGATTTAAATGACCAGTGTTACGGTTAGGGTTAGGGTTACGCCTAGGTGTAGAGCTTTTTAAACCAGCAAGCTCTGAGCTCCAGGCACACGGCAGCTGCGAAAGGCATCCCAAGGGGAGCACAAAAGTGCCAGAAAATGGCTGCCTCCACACGTTTTCATTGGCACCATTGCTAAGCCTAGGCTGGATTACCTGCCTCCAGTCTCAGCTAGGGACATGGTTTTTTAAACCAGGAAGCCCTGAGCTCCAGGGACACGGCAGCTGTGAAAGGCATCCCAAGGGGAGTACAAAAGTGCAACAACATGGCAGCTTTCACAGCTTTTTCCTTGGCAGCATCCCTATACCTAGGCTGATTTATCTGCCTAGGGTTAGGGTTAGGGCTCAGCCAAGGGCAAGGATTTTTTTAACCAGGAAGCCCTGCGTTCCAGGCTTACTGCATCTGCCAAAGGCATCCCAAAGGGAGTGCAGAAGTGCCACAACATGGCTGCTTTCACAGCTTTTTCCTTAGGAAGAACCCTAATACCCGGCTGATTTACCTTCCTAGGGTTACTGTTAGGCCTAGGCCTAGGACTTTTAAAACCAGGAAGCCCTGTGCTCCAGGCACACTGCAGCTGTTAAAGGCATCTAAAGGGGAGCGCAAAAGTGACACAACTTGGCTGCTTTCACAGCTTTTTCCTTAGGAGGAACCCTAATACCCGGCTGATTTACCTTCCTAGGGTTACTGTTAGGCCTAGGCCTAGGACATTTAAAACCAGGAAGCCCTGTGCTCCAGGCACACTGCAGCTGTTAAAGGCATCCCAAGGGGAGCGCAAAAGTGACACAACTTGGCTGCCTCCACTGCTATTTCCATGAGACCATCCCGAATCATAGGCTGATTTTCCTTCCTAGGCTTAAGGTTTGAGTTAGGCCTAGGGTTAGTGTTCTTTTAACCAGAAAGCCCTGAGTTCCAAGAACACAGCAGCTGCGAAGGACTACCCAAGAAGAGCGCAGAAGTGCCTCAACATGCCTGCCTCCACAGCTTTTTCCTTGGGGACGTCCCGAAACGAAGGCTGATTTAGAAGCCTCCAGTTTGGGCTAAAGTTGTGGTTTTTTACACCAGGAAGCCCTGTGCTCCAAGCTCACTGCAGCTGTGAAAGGCATCCCAAGGGGAGCGCAAAAGTGCCACAACATGGCTGCCTCCACAGCTTTTCCCTTGGGATAATTCCTAAACCCAGGCTGATTTAAATGACCAGTGTTACGGTTAGGGTTAGGAATACGCCGAGGTGTAGAGCTTTTTAAACCAGCAAGCTCTGAGCTCCAGGCACACGGCAGCTGCGAAAGGCATCCCAAGGGGAGCACAAAAGTGCCAGAAAATGGCTGCCTCCACACGTTTTCATTGGCACCATTGCTAAGCCTAGGCTGAATCACCTGCCTCCAGTCTCAGCTAGGGACATGGTTTTTTAAACCAGGAAGCCCTGAGCTCCAGGCACACGGCAGCTGTGAAAGGCATCCCAAGGGGAGTACAAAAGTGCAACAACATGGCAGCTTTCACAGCTTTTTCCTTGGCACCATCCCTATACCTAGGCTGATTTATCTGCCTAGGGTTAGGGTTAGGGCTCAGCCTAGGGCTAGGATTTTTTTAACCAGGAAGCCCTGAGTTCCAGGCTTACTGCATCTGCCAAAGGCATCCCAAAGGGAGCGCAGAAGGTCCACAACATGGCTGCTTTCACAGCTTTTTCCTTAGGAGGAACCCTAATACCCGGCTGATTTACCTTCCTAGGGTTACTGTTAGGCCTAGGCCTAGGACATTTAAAACCAGGAAGCCCTGTGCTCCAGGCACACTGCAGCTGTTAAAGGCATCCCAAGGGGAGCGCAAAAGTGACACAACTTGGCTGCCTCCACTGCTATTTCCATGAGACCATCCCGAATCATAGGCTGATTTTCCTTCCTAGGCTTAAGGTTTGAGTTAGGCCTAGGGTTAGTGTTCTTTTAACCAGAAAGCCCTGAGTTCCAAGAACACAGCAGCTGCGAAGGACTACCTAAGAAGAGCGCAGAAGTGCCCTCAACATGCCTGCCTCCACAGCTTTTTCCTTGGGGACGTCCCGAAACGAAGGCTGATTTAGAAGCCTCCAGTTTGGGCTAAAGTTGTGGTTTTTTACACCAGGAAGCCCTGTGCTCCAAGCACACTGCAGCTGTGAAAGGCATCCCAAGGGGAGCGCAAAAGTGCCACAACATGGCTGTCTCCACAGCTTTTCCCTTGGGATAATTCCTAAACCCAGGCTGATTTAAATGACCAGTGTTACGGATAGGGTTAGGGTTACGCCTAGGTGTAGAGCTTTTTAAACCAGCAAGCTCTGAGCTCCAGGCACACGGCAGCTGCGAAAGGCATCCCAAGGGGAGCACAAAAGTGCCAGAAAATGGCTGCCTCCACATTTTCATGGGCACCATTGCTAAGCCTAGGCTGAATCACCTGCCTCCAGTCTCAGCTAGGGACATGGTTTTTTAAACCAGGAAGCCCTGTGCTCCAGACACACGGCAGCTGTGAAAGGCATCCCAAGGGGAGTACAAAAGTGCAACAACATGGCAGCTTTCACAGCTTTTTCCTTGGCACCATCCCTATACCTAGGCTGATTTATCTGCCTAGGGTTAGGGTTAGGGCTCAGCCTAGGGCTAGGATTTTTTTAACCAGGAAGCCCTGAGTTCCAGGCTTACTGCATCTGCCAAAGGCATCCCAAAGGGAGCACAGAAGTGCCACAACATGGCTGCTTTCGCAGCTTTTTCCTTAGGAAGAACCCTAATACCCGGCTGATTTACCTTCCTAGGGTTACTGTTAGGCTTAGGCCTAGGACTTTTAAAACCAGGAAGCCCTGTGCTCCAGGCACACTGCAGCTGTTAAAGGCATCCCAAGGGGAGTGCAAAAGTGACACAACTTGGCTGCCTCCACTGCTATTTCCATGAGACCATCCCGAATCATAGGCTGATTTTCCTTCCTAGGCTTAAGGTTTGAGTTAGGCCTAGGGTTAGTGTTCTTTTAACCAGAAAGCCCTGAGTTCCAAGAACACAGCAGCTGCGAAGGACTGCCCAAGAAGAGCGCAGAAGTGCCTCAACATGCCTGCCTCCACAGCTTTTTCCTTGGGGACGTCCCGAAACGAAGGCTGATTTAGAAGCCTCCAGTTTGGGCTAAAGTTGTGGTATTTTAAACCAGGAAGCCCTGTGCTCCAAGCACACTGCAGCTGTGAAAGGCATCCCAAGGGGAGCGCAAAAGTGCCACAACATGGCTGTCTCCACAGCTTTTCCCTTGGGATAATTCCTAAACCCAGGCTGATTTAAATGACCAGTGTTACGGTTAGGGTTAGGGTTACGCCTAGGTGTAGAGCTTTTTAAACCAGCAAGCTCTGAGCTCCAGGCACACGGCAGCTGCGAAAGGCATCCCAAGGGGAGCACAAAAGTGCCAGAAAATGGCTGCCTCCACACGTTTTCATTGGCACCATTGCTAAGCCTAGGCTGAATTACCTGCCTCCAGTCTCAGCTAGGGACATGGTTTTTTAAACCAGGAAGCCCTGAGCTCCAGGCACACGGCAGCTGTGAAAGGCATCCCAAGGGGAGCACAAAAGTGCAACAACATGGCAGCTTTCACAGCTTTTTCCTTGGCACCATCCCTCTATCTAGGCTGATTTATCTGCCTAGGGTTAGGATTATGGCTCAGCCTAGGGCTAGGATTTTTTTAAGCAGGAAGCCCTGAGTTCCAGGCTTACTGCATCTGCCAAAGGCATCCCAAAGGGAGCGCAGAAGGTCCACAACATGGCTGCTTTCACAGCTTTTTCCTTAGGAAGAACCCTAATACCCGGCTGATTTACCTTCCTAGGGTTACTGTTAGGCCTAGGCCTAGGACTTTTAAAACCAGGAAGCCCTGTGCTCCAGGCACACTGCAGCTGTTAAAAGCATCCCAAGGGGAGTGCAGAAGTGCCACAACATGGCTGCTTTCGCAGCTTTTTCCTTAGGAAGAACCCTAATACCCGGCTGATTTACCTTCCTAGGGTTACTGTTAGGCTTAGGCCTAGGACTTTTAAAACCAGGAAGCCCTGTGCTCCAGGCACACTGCAGCTGTTAAAGGCATCCCAAGGGGAGCGCAAAAGTGACACAACTTGGCTGCCTCCACCGCTATTTCCATGAAACCATCCCGAATCATAGGCTGATTTTCCTTCCTAGGCTTAAGGTTTGAGTTAGGCCTAGGGTTAGTGTTCTTTTAACCAGAAAGCCCTGAGTTCCAAGAACACAGCAGCTGCGAAGGACTACCCAAGAAGAGCGCAGAAGTGCCTCAACATGCCTGCCTCCACAGCTTTTTCCTTGGGGACGTCCCGAAACGAAGGCTGATTTAGAAGCCTCCAGTTTGGGCTAAAGTTGTGGTATTTTAAACCAGGAAGCCCTGTGCTCCAAGCACACTGCAGCTGTGAAAGGCATCCCAAGGGGAGCGCAAAAGTGCCACAACATGGCTGTCTCCACAGCTTTTCCCTTGGGATAATTCCTAAACCCAGGCTGATTTAAATGACCAGTGTTACGGTTAGGGTTAGGGTTACGCCTAGGTGTAGAGCTTTTTAAACCAGCAAGCTCTGAGCTCCAGGCACACGGCAGCTGCGAAAGGCATCCCAAGGGGAGCACAAAAGTGCCAGAAAATGGCTGCCTCCACACGTTTTCATTGGCACCATTGCTAAGCCTAGGCTGAATCACCTGCCTCCAGTCTCAGCTAGGGACATGGTTTTTTAAACCAGGAAGCCCTGAGCTCCAGGCACATGGCAGCTGTGAAAGGCATCCCAAGGGGAGTACAAAAGTGCAACAACATGGCAGCTTTCACAGCTTTTTCCTTGGCACCATCCCTATACCTAGGCTGAATAATCTGCCTAGGGTTAGGGTTAGGGCTCAGCCTAGGGCTAGGATTTTTTTAACCAGGAAGCCCTGAGTTCCAGGCTTACTGCATCTGCCAAAGGCATCCCAAAGGGAGTGCAGAAGTTCCACAACATGGCTGCTTTCACAGCTTTTTCCTTAGGAAGAACCCTAATACCCGGCTGATTTACCTTCCTAGGGTTACTGTTAGGCTTAGGCCTAGGACTTTTAAAACCAGGAAGCCCTGTGCTCCAGGCACACTGCAGCTGTTAAAGGCATCCCAAGGGGAGCGCAAAAGTGACACAACTTGGCTGCCTCCACTGCTATTTCCATGAGACCATCCCGAATCATAGGCTGATTTTCCTTCCTAGGCTTAAGGTTTGAGTTAGCCCTAGGGTTAGTGTTCTTTTAACCAGAAAGCCCTGAGTTCCAAGAACACAGCAGCTGCGAAGGACTACCCAAGAAGAGCGCAGAAGTGCCTCAACATGCCTGCCTCCACAGCTTTTTCCTTGGGGACGTCCCGAAACGAAGGCTGATTTAGAAGCCTCCAGTTTGGGCTAAAGTTGTGGTTTTGTAAACCAGGAAGCCCTGTGCTCCAAGCACACTGCAGCTGTGAAAGGCATCCCAAGGGGAGCGCAAAAGTGCCACAACATGGCTGTCTCCGCAGCTTTTCCCTTGGGATAATTCCTAAACCCAGGCTGATTTAAATGACCAGTGTTACGGTTAGGGTTAGGGTTACGCCTAGGTGTAGAGCTTTTTAAACCAGCAAGCTCTGAGCTCCAGGCACACGGCAGCTGCGAAAGGCATCCCAAGGGGAGCACAAAAGTGCCAGAAAATGGCTGCCTCCACACGTTTTCATTGGCACCATTGCTAAGCCTAGGCTGAATCACCTGCCTCCAGTCTCAGCTAGGGACATGGATTTTTAAACCAGGAAGCCCTGAGCTCCAGGGACACGGCAGCTGTGAAAGGCATCCCAAGGGGAGTACAAAAGTGCAACAACATGGCAGCTTTCACAGCTTTTTCCTTGGCACCATCCCTATACCTAGGCTGATTTATCTGCCTTGGGTTAGGGTTAGGGCTCAGCCAAGGGCAAGGATTTTTTTAACCAGGAAGCCCTGAGTTCCAGGCTTACTGCATCTGCCAAAGGCATCCCAAAGGGAGCGCAGAAGTGCCACAACATGGCTGCTTTCACAGCTTTTTCCTTAGGAAGAACCCTAAAACCCAGCTGATTTACCTTCCTAGGGTTATTGTTAGGCTTAGGCCTAGGACTTTTAAAACCAGGAAGCCCTGTGCTCCAGGCACACTGCAGCTGTTAAAGGCATCCCAAGGGGAGCGCAAAAGTGACACAACTTGGCTGCCTCCACTGCTATTTCCATGAGACCATCCCGAATCATAGGCTGATTTAGAAGCCTCCAGTTTGGGCTAAAGTTGTGGTTTTTTACACCAGGAAGCCCTGTGCTCCAAGCACACTGCAGCTGTGAAAGGCATCCCAAGGGGAGCGCAAAAGTGCCACAACATGGCTGTCTCCACAGCTTTTCCCTTGGGATAATTCCTAAACCCAGGCTGATTTAAATGACCAGTGTTACGGTTAGGGTTAGGGTTACGCCTAGGTGTAGAGCTTTTTAAACCAGCAAGCTCTGAGCTCCAGGCACACGGCAGCTGCGAAAGGCATCCCAAGGGGAGCACAAAAGTGCCAGAAAATGGCTGCCTCCACACGTTTTCATTGGCACCATTGCTAAGCCTAGGCTGAATCACCTGCCTCCAGTCTCAGCTAGGGACATGGTTTTTTAAACCAGGAAGCCCTGAGCTCCAGGCAAACGGCAGCTGTGAAAGGCATCCCAAGGGGAGTACAAAAGTGCAACAACATGGCAGCTTTCACAGCTTTTTCCTTGGCACCATCCCTATACCTAGGCTGATTTATCTGCCTAGGGTTAGGGTTAGGGCTCAGCCTAGGGCTAGGATTTTTTTAACCAGGAAGCCCTGAGTTCCAGGCTTACTGCATCTGCCAAAGGCATCCCAAAGGGAGCGCAGAAGGTCCACAACATGGCTGCTTTCACAGCTTTTTCCTTAGGAGGAACCCTAATACCCGGCTGATTTACCTTCCTAGGGTTACTGTTAGGCCTAGGCCTAGGACATTTAAAACCAGGAAGCCCTGTGCTCCAGGCACACTGCAGCTGTTAAAGGCATCCCAAGGGGAGCGCAAAAGTGACACAACTTGGCTGCCTCCACTGCTATTTCCATGAGACCATCCCGAATCATAGGCTGATTTTCCTTCCTAGGCTTAAGGTTTGAGTTAGGCCTAGGGTTAGTGTTCTTTTAACCAGAAAGCCCTGAGTTCCAAGAACACAGCAGCTGCGAAGGACTACCCAAGAAGAGCGCAGATGTGCATCCAAATGCCTGCCTCCACAGCTTTTTCCTTGGGGACGTCCCGAAACGAAGGCTGATTTAGAAGCCTCCAGTTTGGGCTAAAGTTGTGGTTTTTTACACCAGGAAGCCCTGTGCTCCAAGCACACTGCAGCTGTGAAAGGCATCCCAAGGGGAGCGCAAAAGTGCCACAACATGGCTGCCTCCACAGCTTTTCCCTTGGGATAATTCCTAAACCCAGGCTGATTTAAATGACCAGTGTTACGGTTAGGGTTAGGGTTACGCCTAGGTGTAGAGCTTTTTAAACCAGCAAGCTCTGAGCTCCAGGCACACGGCAGCTGCGAAAGGCATCCCAAGGGGAGCACAAAAGTGCCAGAAAATGGCTGCCTCCACACATTTTCATTGGCACCATTGCTAAGCCTAGGCTGAATGACCTGCCTCCAGTCTCAGCTAGGGACATGGTTTTTTAAACCAGGAAGCCCTGAGCTCCAGGCACACGGCAGCTGTGAAAGGCATCCCAAGGGGAGTACAAAAGTGCAACAACATGGCAGCTTTCACAGCTTTTTCCTTGGCACCATCCCTATACCTAGGCTGATTTATCTGCCTAGGGTTAGGGTTAGGGCTTAGCCTAGGGCTAGGATTTTTTTAACCAGGAAGCCCTGAGTTCCAGGCTTACTGCATCTGCCAAAGGCATCCCAAAGGGAGCACAGAAGTGCCACAACATGGCTGCTTTCACAGCTTTTTCCTTAGGAAGAACCCTAATACCCGGCTGATTTACCTTCCTAGGGTTACTGTTAGGCTTAGGCCTAGGACTTTTAAAACCAGGAAGCCCTGTGCTCCAGGCACACTGCAGCTGTTAAAGGCATCCCAAGGGGAGCGCAAAAGTGACACAACTTGGCTGCCTCCACTGCTATTTCCATGAGACCATCCCGAATCATAGGCTGATTTTCCTACCTAGGCTTAAGGTTTGAGTTAGGCCTAGGGTTAGTGTTCTTTTAACCAGAAAGCCCTGAGTTCCAAGAACACAGCAGCTGCGAAGGACTACCCAAGAAGAGCGCAGAAGTGCCCTCAACATGCCTGCCTCCACAGCTTTTTCCTTGGGGACGTCCCGAAACGAAGGCTGATTTAGAAGCCTCCAGTTTGGGCTAAAGTTGTGGTTTTTTAAACCAGGAAGCCCTGTGCTCCAAGCACACTGCAGCTGTGAAAGGCATCCCAAGGGGAGCGCAAAAGTGCCACAACATGGCTGTCTCCACAGCTTTTCCCTTGGGATAATTCCTAAAGCCAGGCTGATTTAAATGACCAGTGTTACGGTTAGGGTTAGGGTTAGGCCTAGGTGTAGAGCTTTTTAAACCAGCAAGCTCTGAGCTCCAGGCACACGGCAGCTGCGAAAGGCATCCCAAGGGGAGTACAAATGTGCGAGGAAATGGCTGCCTCCACACGTTTTCATTGGCACCATTGCTAAGCCTAGGCTGAATCACCTGCCTCCAGTCTCAGCTAGGGACATGGTTTTTTAAACCAGGAAGCCCTGAGCTCCAGGCACACGGCAGCTGTGAAAGGCATCCCAAGGGGAGTACAAAAGTGCAACAACATGGCAGCTTTCACAGCTTTTTCCTTGGCACCATCCCTATACCTAGGCTGATTTATCTGCCTAGGGTTAGGGTTAGGGCTCAGCCAAGGGCTAGGATTTTTTTAACCAGGAAGCCCTGAGTTCCAGGCTTACTGCATCTGCCAAAGGCATCCCAAAGGGAGCGCAGAAGTGCCACAACATGGCTGCTTTCACAGCTTTTTCCTTAGGAAGAACCCTAATACCCGGCTGATTTACCTTCCTAGGGTTACTGTTAGGCTTAGGCCTGGGGCTTTTAAAACCAGGAAGCCCTGTGCTCCAGGCACACTGCAGCTGTTAAAGGCATCCCAAGGGGAGCGCAAAAGTGACACAACTTGGCTGCCTCCACTGCTATTTCCATGAGACCATCCCGAATCATAGGCTGATTTTCCTTCCTAGGCTTAAGGTTTGAGTTAGGCCTAGGGTTAGTGTCCTTTTAACCAGAAAGCCCTGAGTTCCAAGAACACAGCAGCTGCGAAGGACTACCCAAGAAGAGCGCAGAAGTGCCTCAACATGCCTGCCTCCACAGCTTTTTCCTTGGGGACGTCCCGAAACGAAGGCTGATTTAGAAGCCTCCAGTTTGGGCTAAAGTTGTGGTTTTTTAAACCAGGAAGCCCTGTGCTCCAAGCACACTGCAGCTGTGAAAGGCATCCCAAGGGGAGCGCAAAAGTGCCACAACATGGCTGTCTCCACAGCTTTTCCCTTGGGATAATTCCTAAACCCAGGCTGATTTAAATGACCAGTGTTACGGTTAGGGTTAGGGTTACGCCTAGGTGTAGAGCTTTTTAAACCAGCAAGCTCTGAGCTCCAAGCACACGGCAGCTGCGAAAGGCATCCCAAGGGGAGCACAAAAGTGCCAGGAAATGGCTGCCTCCACACGTTTTCATTGGCACCATTGCTAAGCCTAGGCTGAATCACCTGCCTCCAGTCTCAGCTAGGGACATGGTTTTTTAAACCAGGAAGCCCTGAGCTCCAGGCACACGGCAGCTGTGAAAGGCATCCCAAGGGGAGTACAAAAGTGCAACAACATGGCAGCTTTCACAGCTTTTTCCTTGGCACCATCCCTATACCTAGGCTGATTTATCTGCCTAGGGTTAGGGTTAGGGCTCAGCCTAGGGCTAGGATTTTTTTAACCAGGAAGCCCTGAGTTCCAGGCTTACTGCATCTGCCAAAGGCATCCCAAAGGGAGCACAGAAGTGCCACAACATGGCTGCTTTCACAGCTTTTACCTTAGGAAGAACCCTAATACCCGGCTGATTTACCTTCCTAGGGTTACTGTTAGGCTTAGGCCTAGGACTTTTAAAACCAGGAAGCCCTGTGCTCCAGGCACACTGCAGCTGTTAAAGGCATCCCAAGGGGAGCGCAAAAGTGACACAACTTGGCTGCCTCCGCTGCTATTTCCATGAGACCATCCCGAATCATAGGCTGATTTTCCTTCCTAAGCTTAAGGTTTGAGTTAGGCCTAGGGTTAGTGTTCTTTTAACCAGAAAGCCCTGAGTTCCAAGAACACAGCAGCTGCGAAGGACTACCCAAGAAGAGCGCAGAAGTGCCTCAACATGCCTGCCTCCACAGCTTTTTCCTTCGGGACGTCCCGAAACGAAGGCTGATTTAGAAGCCTCCAGTTTGGGCTAAAGTTGTGGTATTTTAAACCAGGAAGCCCTGTGCTCCAAGCACACTGCAGCTGTGAAAGGCATCCCAAGGGGAGCGCAAAAGTGCCACAACATGGCTGCTTTCACAGCTTTTTCCTTAGGAAGAACCCTAATACCCGGCTGATTTTCCTTCCTAGGGTTACTGTTAGGCTTAGGCCTAGGACTTTTAAACCGGGAAGCCCTGTGCTCCAGGCACACTGCAGCTGTTAAAGGCATCCCAAGGGGAGCGCAAAAGTGACACAACTTGGCTGCCTCCACTGCTATTTCCATGAGACCATCCCGAATCATAGGCTGATTTAGAAGCCTCCAGTTTTGGCTAAAGTTGTGGTTTTTTACACCAGGAATCCCTGTGCTCCAAGCACACTGCAGCTGTGAAAGGCATCCCAAGGGGAGCGCAAAAGTGCCACAACATGGCTGTCTCCACAGCTTTTCCCTTGGGATAATTCCTAAACCCAGGCTGATTTAAATGACCAGTGTTACGGATAGGGTTAGGGTTACGCCTAGGTGTAGAGCTTTTTAAACCAGCAAGCTCTGAGCTCCAGGCACACGGCAGCTGCGAAAGGCATCCCAAGGGGAGCACAAATGGGCCAGAAAATGGCTGCCTCCACATTTTCATTGGCACCATTGCTAAGCCTAGGCTGAATCACCTGCCTCCAGTCTCAGCTAGGGACATGGTTTTTTAAACCAGGAAGCCCTGAGCTCCAGGCACACGGCAGCTGTGAAAGGCATCCCAAGGGGAGTACAAAAGTGCAACAACATGGCAGCTTTCACAGCTTTTTCCTTGGCACCATCCCTATACCAAGGCTGATTTATCTGCCTAGGGTTATGGTTAGGGTTCAGCCTAAGGCTACGATTTTTTTAAGCAGGAAGCCCTGAGTTCCAGGCTTACTGCATCTGCCAAAGGCATCCCAAAGGGAGCGCAGAAGTGCCACAACATGGCTGCTTTCACAGCTTTTTCCTTAGGAAGAACCCTAATACCCGGCTGATTTACCTTCCTAGGGTTACTGTTAGGCTTAGGCCTAGGACTTTTAAAACCAGGAAGCCCTGTGCTCCAGGCACACTGCAGCTGTTAAAGGCATCCCAAGGGGAGCGCAAAAGTGACACAACTTGGCTGCCTCCACTGCTATTTCCATGAGACCATCCCGAATCATAGGCTGATTTTCCTTCCTAGGCTTAAGGTTTGAGTTAGGCCTAGGGTTAGTGTTCTTTTAACCAGAAAGCCCTGAGTTCCAAGAACACAGCAGCTGCGAAGGACTACCCAAGAAGAGCGCAGAAGTGCCTCAACATGCCTGCCTCCACAGCTTTTTCCTTGGGGACGTCCCGAAACGAAGGCTGATTTAGAAGCCTCCAGTTTGGGCTAAAGTTGTGGTTTTTTACACCAGGAAGCCCTGTGCTCCAAGCACACTGCAGCTGTGAAAGGCATCCCAAGGGGAGCGCAAAAGTGCCACAACATGGCTGTCTCCACAGCTTTTCCCTTGGGATAATTCCTAAACCCAGGCTGATTTAAATGACCAGTGTTACGGTTAGGGTTAGGGTTACGCCTAGGTGTAGAGCTTTTTAAACCAGCAAGCTCTGAGCTCCAGGCACACGGCAGCTGCGAAAGGCATCCCAAGGGGAGCACAAAAGTGCCAGAAAATGGCTGCCTCCACACGTTTTCATTGGCACCATTGCTAAGCCTAGGCTGAATTACCTGCCTCCAGTCTCAGCTAGGGACATGGTTTTTTAAACCGGGAAGCCCTGTGCTCCAGGCACACTGCAGCTGTTTTAGGCATCCCAAGGGGAGCGCAAAAGTGACACAACTTGGCTGCCTCCACTGCTATTTCCATGAGACCATCCCGAATCATAGGCTGATTTAGAAGCCTCCAGTTTGGGCTAAAGTTGTGGTTTTTTAAACCAGGAAGCCCTGTGCTCCAAGCCCACTGCAGCTGTGAAAGGCATCCCAAGGGGAGCGCAAAAGTGCCACAACATGGCTGTCTCCACAGCTTTTCCCTTGGGATAATTCCTAAACCCAGGCTTATTTAAATGACCAGTGTTACGGTTAGGGTTAGGGTTACGCCTAGGTGTAGAGCTTTTTAAACCAGCAAGCTCTGAGCTCCAGGCACACGGCAGCTGCGAAAGGCATCCCAAGGGGAGCACAAAAGTGCCAGAAAATGGCTGCCTCCACACGTTTTCATTGGCACCATTGCTAAGCCTAGGCTGAATCACCTGCCTCCAGTCTCAGCTAGGGACATGGTTTTTTAAACCAGGAAGCCCTGAGCTCCAGGCAAACGGCAGCTGTGAAAGGCATCCCAAGGGGAGTACAAAAGTGCAACAACATGGCAGCTTTCACAGCTTTTTTCTTGGCACCATCCCTATACCTAGGCTGATTTATCTGCCTAGGGTTAGGGTTAGGGCTCAGCCTAGGGCTAGGATTTTTTTAACCAGGAAGCCCTGAGTTCCAGGCTTACTGCATCTGCCAAAGGCATCCCAAAGGGAGCGCAGAAGGTCCACAACATGGCTGCTTTCACAGCTTTTTCCTTAGGAGGAACCCTAATACCCGGCTGATTTACCTTCCTAGGGTTACTGTTAGGCCTAGGCCTAGGACATTTAAAACCAGGAAGCCCTGTGCTCCAGGCACACTGCAGCTGTTAAAGGCATCCCAAGGGGAGCGCAAAAGTGACACAACTTGGCTGCCTCCACTGCTATTTCCATGAGACCATCCCGAATCATAGGCTGATTTTCCTACCTAGGCTTAAGGTTTGAATTAGGCCTAGGGTTAGTGTTCTTTTAACCAGAAAGCCCTGAGTTCCAAGAACACAGCAGCTGCGAAGGACTACCCAAGAAGAGCGCAGAAGTGCCCTCAACATGCCTGCCTCCACAGCTTTTTCCTTGGGGACGTCCCGAAACGAAGGCTGATTTAGAAGCCTCCAGTTTGGGCTAAAGTTGTGGTTTTTTAAACCAGGAAGCCCTGTGCTCCAAGCACACTGCAGCTGTGAAAGGCATCCCAAGGGGAGCGCAAAAGTGCCACAACATGGCTGTCTCCACAGCTTTTCCCTTGGGATAATTCCTAAACCCAGGCTGATTTAAATGACCAGTGTTACGGTTAGGGTTAGGGTTACGCCTAGGTGTAGAGCTTTTTAAACCAGCAAGCTCTGAGCTCCAAGCACACAGCAGCTGCGAAAGGCATCCCAAGGGGAGCACAAAAGTGCCAGGAAATGGCTGCCTCCACACGTTTTCATTGGCACCATTGCTAAGCCTAGGCGGAATCACCTGCCTCCAGTCTCAGCTAGGGACATGGTTTTTTAAACCAGGAAGCCCTGAGCTCCAGGCACACGGCAGCTGTGAAAGGCATCCCAAGGGGAGTACAAAAGTGCAACAACATGGCAGCTTTCACAGCTTTTTCCTTGGCACCATCCCTATACCTAGGCTGATTTATCTGCCTAGGGTTAGGGTTAGGGCTCAGCCAAGGGCTATGATTTTTTTAACCAGGAAGCCCTGAGTTCCAGGCTTACTGCATCTGCCAAAGGCATCCCAAAGGGAGCACAGAAGTGCCACAACATGGCTGCTTTCACAGCTTTTTCCTTAGGAAGAACCCTAATACCCGGCTGATTTACCTTCCTAGGGTTACTGTTAGGCTTAGGCCTAGGACTTTTAAAACCAGGAAGCCCTGTGCTCCAGGCACACTGCAGCTGTTAAAGGCATCCCAAGGGGAGCGCAAAAGTGACACAACTTGGCTGCCTCCACTGCTATTTCCATGAGATCATCCCGAATCATAGGCTGATTTTCCTTCCTAGGCTTAAGGTTTGAGTTAGGCCTAGGGTTAGTGTTCTTTTAACCAGAAAGCCCTGAGTTCCAAGAACACAGCAGCTGCGAAGGACTACCCAAGAAGAGCGCAGAAGTGCCTCAACATGCCTGCCTCCACAGCTTTTTCCTTGGGGACGTCCCGAAACGAAGGCTGATTTAGAAGCCTCCAGTTTGGGCTAAAGTTGTGGTATTTTAAACCAGGAAGCCCTGTGCTCCAAGCACACTGCAGCTGTAAAAGGCATCCCAAGGGGAGCGCAAAAGTGCCACAACATGGCTGCTTTCACAGCTTTTTCCTTAGGAAGAACCCTAATACCCGGCTGATTTTCCTTCCTAGGGTTACTGTTAGGCTTAGGCCTAGGACTTTTAAACCGGGAAGCCCTGTGCTCCAGGCACACTGCAGCTGTTAAAGGCATCCCAAGGGGAGCGCAAAAGTGACACAACTTGGCTGCCTCCACTGCTATTTCCATGAGACCATCCCGAATCATAGGCTGATTTAGAAGCCTCCAGTTTGGGCTAAAGTTGTGGTTTTTTACACCAGGAAGCCCTGTGCTCCAAGCACACTGCAGCTGTGAAAGGCATCCCAAGGGGAGCGCAAAAGTGCCACAACATGGCTGTCTCCACAGCTTTTCCCTTGGGATAATTCCTAAACCCAGGCTGATTTAAATGACCAGTGTTACGGTTAGGGGTAGGATTACGCCTAGGTGTAGAGCTTTTTAAACCAGCAAGCTCTGAGCTCCAGGCACACGGCAGCTACGAAAGGCATCCCAAGGGGAGCACAAAAGCGCCAGAAAATGGCTGCCTCCACACGTTTTCATTGGCACCATTGATAAGCCTAGGCTGAATTACCTGCCTCCAGTCTCAGCTAGGGACATGGATTTTTAAACCAGGAAGCCCTGAGATCCAGGCACACGGCAGCTGTGAAAGGCATCCCAAGGGGAGTACAAAAGTGCAACAACATGGCAGCTTTCACAGCTTTTTCCTTGGCACCATCCCTATACCTAGGCTGATTTATCTGCCTAGGGTTAGGGTTAGGGCCCAGCTAAGGGCTAGGATTTTTTTTAACCAGGAAGCCCTGAGTTCCAGGCTTACTGCATCTGCCAAAGGCATCCCAAAGGGAGCGCAGAAGTGCCACAACATGGCTGCTTTCACAGCTTTTTCCTTGGGATAATTCCTAAACCCAGTCTGATTTAAATGACCAGTGTTACAGTTAGGGTTAGGGTTACGCCTAGGTGTAGAGCTTTTTAAACCAGCAAGCTCTGAGCTCCAGGCACACGGCAGCTGCGAAAGGCATCCCAAGGGGAGCACAAAAGTGCCAGGAAATGGCTGCCTCCACACGTTTTCATTGGCACCATTGCTAAGCCTAGGCTGAATTACCTGCCTCCAGTCTCAGCTAGGGACATGGTTTTTTAAACCAGGAAGCCCTGTGCTCCAGACACACTGCAGCTGTGAAAGGCATCCCAAGGGGAGCGCAAAAGTGCCACAACATGGCTGTCTCCACAGCTTTTCCCTTGGGATAATTCCTAAACCCAGGCTGATTTAAATGACCATTGTTACGGTTAGGGTTAGGGTTACGCCTAGGTGTAGAGCTTTTTAAACCAGCAAGCTCTGAGCTCCAGGCACACGGCAGCTGCGAAAGGCATCCCAAGGGGAGCACAAAAGTGCCAGAAAATGGCTGCCTCCACACGTTTTCATTGGCACCATTGCTAAGCCTAGGCTGAATTACCTGCCTCCAGTCTCAGCTAGGGACATGGTTTTTTAAACCAGGAAGCCCTGAGCTCCAAGCAAACGACAGCTGTGAAAGACATCCCAAGGGGAGTACAAAAGTGCAACAACATGGCAGCTTTCACAGCTTTTTCCTTGGCACCATCCCTATACCTAGGCTGATTTATCTGCCTAGGGTTAGGGTTAGGGCTCAGCCAAGGGCAAGGATTCTTTTAACCAGGAAGCCCTGAGTTCCAGGCTTACTGCATCTGCCAAAGGCATCCCAAAGGGAGCGCAGAAGTGCCACAACATGGCTGCTTTCACAGCTTTTTCCTTAGGAAGAACCCTAATACCCGGCTGATTTACCTTCCTAGGGTTACTGTTAGGCTTAGGCCTAGGACTTTTAAAACCAGGAAGCCCTGGGCTCCAGGCACACTGCAGCTGTTAAAGGCATCCCAAGGGGAGCGCAAAAGTGACACAACTTGGCTGCCTCCGCTGCTATTTCCATGAGACCATCCCGAATCATAGGCTGATTTTCCTTCCAAGGCTTAAGGTTTGAGTTAGGCCTTGGGTTAGTGTTTTTTTAATCAGAAAGCCCTGAGTTCCACGAGCACAGCAGCTGCGAAGGACTGCCCAAGAAGAGCGCAGAAGTGCCTCAACATGCCTGCCTCCACAGCTTTTTCCTTGGGGACGTCCCGAAACGAAGGCTGATTTAGAAGCCTCCAGTTTGGGCTAAAGTTGTGGTTTTTTACACCAGGAAGCCCTGTGCTCCAAGCTCACTGCAGCTGTGAAAGACATCCCAAGGGGAGCGCAAAAGTGCCACAACATGGCTGTCTCCACAGCTTTTCCCTTGGGATAATTCCTAAACCCAGGCTGATTTAAATGACCAGTGTTACGGATAGGGTTAGGACTACGCCTAGGTGTAGAGCTTTTTAAACCAGCAAGCTCTGAGCTCCAGGCACACGGCAGCTACGAAAGGCATCCCAAGGGGAGCACAAAAGCGCCAGAAAATGGCTGCCTCCACACGTTTTCATTGGCACCATTGCTAAGCCTAGGCTGAATTACCTGCCTCCAGTCTCAGCTAGGGACATGGATTTTTAAACCAGGAAGCCCTGAGCTCCAGGCACACGGCAGCTGTGAAAGGCATCCCAAGGGGAGTACAAAAGTGCAACAACATGGCAGCTTTCACAGCTTTTTCCTTGGCACCATCCCTATACCTAGGCTGATTTATCTGCCTAGGGTTAGGGTTAGGGCTCAGCGAAGGGCAAGGATTCTTTTAACCAGGAAGCCCTGAGTTCCAGGCTTACTGCATCTGCCAAAGGCATCCCAAAGGGAGCGCAGAAGTGCCACAACATGGCTGCTTTCACAGCTTTTTCCTTAGGAAGAACCCTAATACCCGGCTGATTTACCTTCCTAGGGTTACTGTTAGGCTTAGGCCTAGGACTTTTAAAACCAGGAAGCCCTGTGCTCCAGACACACTGCAGCTGTTAAAGGCATCCCAAGGGGAGCGCAAAAGTGACACAACTTGGCTGCCTCCACTGCTATTTCCATGAGACCATCCCGAATCATAGGCTGATTTTCCTTCCAAGGCTTAAGGTTTGAGTTAGGCCTAGGGTTAGTGTTTTTTTAATCAGAAAGCCCTGAGTTCCACGAGCACAGCAGCTGCGAAGGACTGCCCAAGAAGAGCGCAGAAGTGCCTCAACATGCCTGCCTCCACAGCTTTTTCCTTGGGGACGTCCCGAAACGAAGGCTGATTTAGAAGCCTCCAGTTTTGGCTAAAGTTGTGGTTTTTTACACCAGGAAGCCCTGTGCTCCAAGCTCACTGCAGCTGTGAAAGGCATCCCAAGGGGAGCGCAAAAGTGCCACAACATGGCTGTCTCCACAGCTTTTCCCTTGGGATAATTCCTAAACCCAGGCTGATTTAAATGACCAGTGTTACGGATAGGGTTAGGACTACGCCTAGGTGTAGAGCTTTTTAAACCAGCAAGCTCTGAGCTCCAGGCACACGGCAGCTACGAAAGGCATCCCAAGGGGAGCACAAAAGCGCCAGAAAATGGCTGCCTCCACACGTTTTCATTGGCACCATTGATAAGCCTAGGCTGAATTACCTGCCTCCAGTCTCAGCTAGGGACATGGATTTTTAAACCAGGAAGCCCTGAGCTCCAGGCACACGGCAGCTGTGAAAGGCATCCCAAGGGGAGTACAAAAGTGCAACAACATGGCAGCTTTCACAGCTTTTTCCTTGGCACCATCCCTATACCTAGGCTGATTTATCTGCCTAGGGTTAGGGTTAGGGCTCAGCCTAGGGCTAGGATTTTTTTAACCAGGAAGCCCTGAGTTCCAGGCTTACTGCATCTGCCAAAGGCATCCCAAAGTGAGCGCAGAAGTGCCACAACATGGCTGCTTTCACAGCTTTTTCCTTAGGAAGAACCCTAATACCCAGCTGATTTACCTTCCTAGGGTTGCTGTTAGGCTTAGGCCTAGGACTTTTAAAACCAGGAAGCCCTGTGCTCCAGGCACACTGCAGCTGTGAAAGGCATCCCAAGGGGAGCGCAAAAGTGACACAACTTGGCTGCCTCCACTGCTATTTCCATGAGACCATCCCGAATCATAGGCTGATTTTCCTTCCTAGGCTTAAGGTTTGAGTTAGGCCTAGGGTTAGTGTTCTTTTAACCAGAAAGCCGTGAGTTCCAAGAACACAGCAGCTGCGAAGGACTGCCCAAGAAGAGCGCAGAAGTGCCTCAACATGCCTGCCTCCACAGCTTTTTCCTTGGGGACGTCCCGAAACGAAGGCTGATTTAGAAGCCTCCAGTTTGGGCTAAAGTTGTGGTTTTTTACACCAGGAAGCCCTGTGCTCCAGACACACTGCAGCTGTGAAAGGCATCCCAAGGGGAGCGCAAAAGTGCCACAACATGGCTGTCTCCACAGCTTTTCCCTTGGGATAATTCCTAAACCCAGGCTGATTTAAATGACCAGTGTTACGGTTAGGGTTAGGGTTACGCCTAGGTGTAGAGCTTTTTAAACCAGCAAGCTCTGAGCTCCAGGCACACGGCAGCTACGAAAGGCATCCCAAGGGGAGCACAAAAGCGCCAGAAAATGGCTGCCTCCACACGTTTTCATTGGCACCATTGATAAGCCTAGGCTGAATTACCTGCCTCCAGTCTCAGCTAGGGACATGGATTTTTAAACCAGGAAGCCCTGAGCTCCAGGCACACGGCAGCTGTGAAAGGCATCCCAAGGGGAGTACAAAAGTGCAACAACATGGCAGCTTTCACAGCTTTTTCCTTGGCACCATCCCTATACCTAGGCTGATTTATCTGCCTAGGGTTAGGGTTAGGGCTCAGCCTAGGGCTAGGATTTTTTTAACCAGGAAGCCCTGAGTTCCAGGCTTACTGCATCTGCCAAAGGCATCCCAAAGTGAGCGCAGAAGTGCCACAACATGGCTGCTTTCACAGCTTTTTCCTTAGGAAGAACCCTAATACCCAGCTGATTTACCTTCCTAGGGTTGCTGTTAGGCTTAGGCCTAGGACTTTTAAAACCAGGAAGCCCTGTGCTCCAGGCACACTGCAGCTGTGAAAGGCATCCCAAGGGGAGCGCAAAAGTGACACAACTGGGCTGCCTCCGCTGCTATTTCCATGAGACCATCCCGAATCATAGGCTGATTTTCCTTCCTAGGCTTAAGGTTTGAGTTAGGCCTAGGGTTAGTGTTCTTTTAACCAGAAAGCCCTGAGTTCCAAGAACACAGCAGCTGCGAAGGACTGCCCAAGAAGAGCGCAGAAGTGCCTCAACATGCCTGCCTCCACAGCTTTTTCCTTGGGGACGTCCCGAAACGAAGGCTGATTTAGAAGCCTCCAGTTTGGGCTAAAGTTGTGGTATTTTACACCAGGAAGCCCT
Source organism: Ammospiza caudacuta (assembly GCF_027887145.1). Lineage (NCBI taxonomy): Eukaryota > Metazoa > Chordata > Aves > Passeriformes > Passerellidae > Ammospiza > Ammospiza caudacuta. Next base: position 707,401 of record NW_026683125.1, on the reverse strand, counting down.
GTGCTCCAAGCACACTGCAGCTGTGAAAGGCATCCCAAGGGGAGCGCAAAAGTGCCACAACATGGCTGTCTCCACAGCTTTTCCCTTGGGATAATTCCTAAACCCAGGCTGATTTAAATGACCAGTGTTACGCTCAGGGTTAGGGTTACGCCTAGGTGTAGAGCTTTTTAAACCAGCAAACTCTGAGCTCCAGGCACACGGCAGCTGCGAAAGGCATCCCAAGGGGAGCACAAAAGTGCCAGAAAATGGCTGCCTCCACACGTTTTCATTGCCACCATTGCTAAGCCTAGGCTGAATTACCTGCCTCCAGTCTCAGCTAGAGACATGGTTTTTTAAACCAGGAAGCCCTGTGCTCCAGACACACGGCAGCTGTGAAAGGCATCCCAAGGGGAGCGCAAAAGTGCCACAACATGGCTGTCTCCACAGCTTTTCCCTTGGGATAATTCCTAAACCCAGGCTAATTTAAATGACCAGTGTTACGGTTAGGGTTAGGGTTACGCCTAGGTGTAGAGCTTTTTAAACCAGCAAGCTCTGAGCTCCAGGCACACGGCAGCTGCGAAAGGCATCCCAAGGGGAGCACAAAAGTGCCAGAAAATGGCTGCCTCCACACGTTTTCATTGGCACCATTGCTAAGCCTAGGCTGAATTACCTGCCTCCAGTCTCAGCTAGGGACAGGGTTTTTCAAACCAGGAAGCCCTGTGCTCCAGACACACTGCAGCTGTGAAAGGCATCCCAAGGGGAGCGCAAAAGTGCCACAACATGGCTGTCTCCACAGCTTTTCCCTTGGGATAATTCCTAAAGCCAGGCTGATTTAAATGACCAGTGTTACGGTTAGGGTTAGGGTTACGCCTAGGTGTAGAGCTTTTTAAACCAGCAAGCTCTGAGCTCCAGGCACACGGCAGCTGCGAAAGGCATCCCAAGGGGAGCACAAAAGTGCCAGAAAATGGCTGCCTCCACACGTTTTCATTGGCACCATTGCTAAGCCTAGGCTGAATTACCTGCCTCCAGTCTCAGCTAGGGACATGGTTTTTAAACCAGGAAGCCCTGAGCTCCAAGCACACGACAGCTGTGAAAGGCATCCCAAACGGAGTACAAAAGTGCAACAACATGGCAGCTTTCACAGCTTTTTCCTTGGCACCATCCCTATACCTAGGCTGATTTATCTGCCTTGGGTTAGGGTTAGGGCTCAGCCAAGGGCTAGGATTTTTTAACCAGGAAGCCCTAAGTTCCAGGCTTACTGCATCTGCCAAAGGCATCCCAAAGGGAGCGCAGAAGTGCCACAACATGGCTGCTTTCACAGCTTTTTCCTTAGGAAGAACCCTAATACCCGGCTGATTTACATTCCTAGGGTTACTGTTAGGCTTAGGCCTAGGACTTTTAAAACCAGGAAGCCCTGGGCTCCAGGCACACTGCAGCTGTTAAAGGCATCCCAAGGGGAGCGCAAAAGTGACACAACTTGGCTGCCTCCACTGCTATTTCCATGAGACCATCCCGAATCATAGGCTGATTTTCCTTCCTAGGCTTAAGGTTTGAGTTAGGCCTAGGGTTAGTGTTCTTTTAACCAGAAAGCCCTGAGTTCCAAGAACACAGCAGCTGCGAAGGACTACCCAAGAAGAGCGCAGAAGTGCCTCAACATGCCTGCCTCCACAGCTTTTTCCTTGGGGACGTCCCGAAACGAAGGCTGATTTAGAAGCCTCCAGTTTGGGCTAAAGTTGTGGTTTTGTAAACCAGGAAGCCCTGTGCTCCAAGCACACTGCAGCTGTGAAAGGCATCCCAAGGGGAGCGCAAAAGTGCCACAACATGGCTGTCTCCACAGCTTTTCCCTTGGGATAATTCCTAAACCCAGGCTGATTTAAATGACCAGTGTTACGGATAGGGTTAGGGTTACGCCTAGGTGTAGAGCTTTTTAAACCAGCAAGCTCTGAGCTCCAGGCACACGGCAGCTGCGAAAGGCATCCCAAGGGGAGCACAAAAGTGCCAGAAAATGGCTGCCTCCACACGTTTTCATGGGCACCATTGCTAAGCCTAGGCTGAATTACCTGCCTCCAGTCTCAGCTAGGGACATGGTTTTTTAAACCAGGAAGCCCTGAGCTCCAAGCACACTGCAGCTGTGAAAGGCATCCCAAGGGGAGTACAAAAGTGCAACAACATGGCAGCTTTCACAGCTTTTTCCTTGGCACCATCCCTATACCTAGGCTGATTTATCTGCCTTGGGTTAGGGTTAGGGCTCAGCCAAGGGCAAGGATTTTTTTAACCACGAAGACCTGAGTTCCAGGCTTACTGCATCTGCCAAAGGCATCCCAAAGGGAGCGCAGAAGTGCCACAACATGGCTGCTTTCACAGCTTTTTCCTTAGGAAGAACCCTAATACCTGGCTGATTTACCTTCCTAGGATTGCTGTTAGGCTTAGGCCTAGGACTTTTAAAACCAGGAAGCCCTGTGCTCCAGGCACACTGCAGCTGTTAAAGGCATCCCAAGGGGAGCGCAAAAGTGACACAACTTGGCTGCCTCCGCTGCTATTTCCATGAGACCATCCCGAATCATAGGCTGATTTTCCTTCCAAGGCTTAAGGTTTGAGTTAGGCCTAGGGTTAGTGTTCTTTTAATCAGAAAGCCCTGAGTTCCACGAGCACAGCAGCTGTGAAGGACTGCCCAAGAAGAGCGCAGAAGTGCCTCAACATGCCTGCCTCCACAGCTTTTTCCTTGGGGACGTCCCGAAACGAAGGCTGATTTAGAAGCCTCCAGTTTGGGCTAAAGTTGTGGTTTTTTACACCAGGAAGCCCTGTGCTCCAAGCACACTGCAGCTGTGAAAGGCATCCCAAGGGGAGCGCAAAAGTGCCACAACATGGCTGCCTCCACAGCTTTTCCCTTGGGATAATTCCTAAACCCAGGCTGATTTAAATGACCAGTGTTACGGTTAGGGTTAGGGTTACGCCTAGGTGTAGAGCTTTTTAAACCAGCAAGCTCTGAGCTCCAGGCACACGGCAGCTGCGAAAGGCATCCCAAGGGGAGCACAAAAGTGCCAAGAAATGGCTGCCTCCACACGTTTTCATTGGCACCATTGCTAAGCCTAGGCTGAATTACCTGCCTCCAGTCTCAGCTAGGGACATGGTTTTTTAAACCAGGAAGCCCTGTGCTCCAGACACACTGCAGCTGTGAAAGGCATCCCAAGGGGAGCGCAAAAGTGCCACAACATGGCTGTCTCCACAGCTTTTCCCTTGGGATAATTCCTAAACCCAGGCTGATTTAAATGACCAGTGTTACGGTTAGGGTTAGGGTTACGCCTAGGTGTAGAGCTTTTTAAACCAGCAAGCTCTGAGCTCCAGGCACACGGCAGCTGCGAAAGGCATCCCAAGGGGAGCACAAAAGTGCCAGAAAATGGCTGCCTCCACACGTTTTCATTGGCACCATTGCTAAGCCTAGGCTGAATTACCTGCCTCCAGTCTCAGCTAGGGACATGGTTTTTAAACCAGGAAGCCCTGAGCTCCAAGCACACGACAGCTGTGAAAGGCATCCCAAACGGAGTACAAAAGTGCAACAACATGGCAGCTTTCACAGCTTTTTCCTTGGCACCATCCCTATACCTAGGCTGATTTATCTGCCTTGGGTTAGGGTTAGGGCTCAGCCAAGGGCTAGGATTTTTTAACCAGGAAGCCCTAAGTTCCAGGCTTACTGCATCTGCCAAAGTCATCCCAAAGGGAGCGCAGAAGTGCCACAACATGGCTGCTTTCACAGCTTTTTCCTTAGGAAGAACCCTAATACCCGGCTGATTTACATTCCTAGGGTTACTGTTAGGCTTAGGCCTAGGACTTTTAAAACCAGGAAGCCCTGTGCTCCAGGCACACTGCAGCTGTTAAAGGCATCCCAAGGGGAGCGCAAAAGTGACACAACTTGGCTGCCTCCACTGCTATTTCCATGAGACCATCCCGAATCATAGGCTGATTTTCCTTCCTAGGCTTAAGGTTTGAGTTAGGCCTAGGGTTAGTGTTCTTTTAACCAGAAAGCCCTGAGTTCCAAGAACACAGCAGCTGCGAAGGACTACCCAAGAAGAGCGCAGAAGTGCCTCAACATGCCTGCCTCCACAGCTTTTTCCTTGGGGACGTCCCGAAACGAAGGCTGATTTAGAAGCCTCCAGTTTGGGCTAAAGTTGTGGTTTTGTAAACCAGGAAGCCCTGTGCTCCAAGCACACTGCAGCTGTGAAAGGCATCCCAAGGGGAGCGCAAAAGTGCCACAACATGGCTGTCTCCACAGCTTTTCCCTTGGGATAATTCCTAAACCCAGGCTGATTTAAATGACCAGTGTTACGGATAGGGTTAGGGTTACGCCTAGGTGTAGAGCTTTTTAAACCAGCAAGCTCTGAGCTCCAGGCACACGGCAGCTGCGAAAGGCATCCCAAGGGGAGCACAAAAGTGCCAGAAAATGGCTGCCTCCACACGTTTTCATGGGCACCATTGCTAAGCCTAGGCTGAATTACCTGCCTCCAGTCTCAGCTAGGGACATGGTTTTTTAAACCAGGAAGCCCTGAGCTCCAAGCACACGGCAGCTGTGAAAGGCATCCCAAGGGGAGTACAAAAGTGCAACAACATGGCAGCTTTCACAGCTTTTTCCTTGGCACCATCCCTATACCTAGGCTGATTTATCTGCCTTGGGTTAGGGTTAGGGCTCAGCCAAGGGCAAGGATTTTTTTAACCACGAAGACCTGAGTTCCAGGCTTACTGCATCTGCCAAAGGCATCCCAAAGGGAGCGCAGAAGTGCCACAACATGGCTGCTTTCACAGCTTTTTCCTTAGGAAGAACCCTAATACCTGGCTGATTTACCTTCCTAGGATTGCTGTTAGGCTTAGGCCTAGGACTTTTAAAACCAGGAAGCCCTGTGCTCCAGGCACACTGCAGCTGTTAAAGGCATCCCAAGGGGAGCGCAAAAGTGACACAACTTGGCTGCCTCCGCTGCTATTTCCATGAGACCATCCCGAATCATAGGCTGATTTTCCTTCCTAGGCTTAAGGTTTGAGTTAGGCCTAGGGTTAGTGTTCTTTTAATCAGAAAGCCCTGAGTTCCACGAGCACAGCAGCTGTGAAGGACTGCCCAAGAAGAGCGCAGAAGTGCCTCAACATGCCTGCCTCCACAGCTTTTTCCTTGGGGACGTCCCGAAACGAAGGCTGATTTAGAAGCCTCCAGTTTGGGCTAAAGTTGTGGTTTTTTAAACCAGGAAGCCCTGTGCTCCAAGCACACTGCAGCTGTGAAAGGCATCCCAAGGGGAGCGCAAAAGTGCCACAACATGGCTGTCTCCACAGCTTTTCCCTTGGGATAATTCCTAAACCCAGGCTGATTTAAATGACCAGTGTTACGGTTAGGGTTAGGACTACGCCTAGGTGTAGAGCTTTTTAAACCAGCAAGCTCTGAGCTCCAGGCACACGGCAGCTACGAAAGGCATCCCAAGGGGAGAACAAAAGTGCCAGAAAATGGCTGCCTCCACACGTTTTCATTGGCACCATTGATAAGTCCAGGCTGAATTACCTGCCTCCAGTCTCAGCTAGAGACATGGTTTTTAAACCAGGAAGCCCTGAGCTCCAAGCACACGACAGCTGTGAAAGGCATCCCAAACGGAGTACAAAAGTGCAACAACATGGCTGTCTCCACAGCTTTTCCCTTGGGATAATTCCTAAACCCAGGCTGATTTAAATGACCAGTGTTACGGTTAGGGTTAGGGTTACGCCTAGGTGTAGAGCTTTTTAAACCAGCAAGCTCTGAGCTCCAGGCACACGGCAGCTGCGAAAGGCATCCCAAGGGGAGCACAAAAGTGCCAGGAAATGGCTGCCTCCACACGTTTTCATTGGCACCATTGCTAAGCCTAGGCTGAATCACCTGCCTCCAGTCTCAGCTAGGGACATGGATTTTTAAACCAGGAAGCCCTGAGCTCCAGGCACACGACAGCTGTGAACGGCATCCCAAGGGGAGTACAAAAGTGCAACAACATGGCAGCTTTCACAGCTTTTTCCTTGGCACCATCCCTATACCTAGGCTGATTTATCTGCCTAGGGTTAGGGTTAGGGCTCAGCCTAGGGCTAGGATTTTTTTAAGCAGGAAGCCCTGAGTTCCAGGCTTACTGCATCTGCCAAAGGCATCCCAAAGGGAGCGCAGAAGGTCCACAACATGGCAGCTTTCACAGCTTTTTCCTTAGGAAGAACCCTAATACCCAGCTGATTTATCTTCCTAGGGTTGCTGTGAGGCTTAGGCCTAGGACTTTTAAAACCAGGAAGCTCTGTCCTCCAGGCACACTGCAGCTGTTAAAGGCATCCCAAGGGGAGCGCAAAAGTGACACAACTTGGCTGCCTCCACTGCTATTTCCATGAGACCATCCCGAATCATAGGCTGATTTTCCTTCCTAGGCTTCAGGTTTGAGTTAGGCCTAGGGTTAGTGTTCTTTTAACCAGAAAGCCCTGAGTTCCATGAACACAGCAGCTGCGAAGGACTGCCCAAGAAGAGCGCAGAAGTGCCTCAACATGCCTGCCTCCACAGCTTTTTCCTTGGGGACGTCCCGAAACGAAGGCTGATTTAGAAGCCTCCAGTTTGGGCTAAAGGTATGGTATTTTACACCAGGAAGCCCTGTGCTCCAAGCACACTGCAGCTGTGAAAGGCATCCCAAGGGGAGCGCAAAAGTGCCACAACATGGCTGTCTCCACAGCTTTTCCCTTGGGATAATTCCTAAAGCCAGGCTGATTTAAATGACCAGTGTTACGGTTAGGGTTAGGGTTACGCCTAGGTGTAGAGCTTTTTAAACCAGCAAGCTCTGAGCTCCAGGCACACGGCAGCTACGAAAGGCATCCCAAGGGGAGCACAAAAGCGCCAGAAAATGGCTGCCTCCACACGTTTTCATTGGCACCATTGATAAGCCTAGGCCTAATTACCTGCCTCCAGTCTCAGCTAGGGACATGGTTTTTAAACCAGGAAGCCCTGAGCTCCAAGCACACGACAGCTGTGAAAGGCATCCCAAACGGAGTACAAAAGTGCAACAACATGGCAGCTTTCACAGCTTTTTCCTTGGCACCATCCCTATACCTAGGCTGATTTATCTGCCTTGGGTTAGGTTTAGGGCTCAGCCAAGGGCAAGGATTTTTTTAAGCGGGAAGCCCTGAGTTCCAGGCTTACTGCATCTGCCAAAGGCATCCCAAAGGGAGCGCAGAAGTGCCACAACATGGCTGCTTTCACAGCTTTTTCCTTAGGAAGAACCCTAATACCCGGCTGATTTACCTTCCTTGGATTGCTGTTAGGGTTAGGCCTAGGACTTTTAAAACCAGGAAGCCCTGTGCTCCAGACACACTGCAGCTGTTAAAGGCATCCCAAGGGGAGCGCAAAAGTGACACAACTTGGCTGCCTCCGCTGCTATTTCCATGAGACCATCCCGAATCATAGGCTGATTTTCCTTCCAAGGCTTAAGGTTTGAGTTAGGCCTAGGGTTAGTGTTCTTTTAATCAGAAAGCCCTGAGTTCCACGAGCACAGCAGCTGCGAAGGACTGCCCAAGAAGAGCGCAGAAGTGCCTCAACATGCCTGCCTCCACAGCTTTTTCCTTGGGGACGTCCCGAAACGAAGGCTGATTTAGAAGCCTCCAGTTTGGGCTAAAGTTGTGGTTTTTTAAACCAGGAAGCCCTGTGCTCCAAGCACACTGCAGCTGTGAAAGGCATCCCAAGGGGAGCGCAAAAGTGCCACAACATGGCTGTCTCCACAGCTTTTCCCTTGGGATAATTCCTAAACCCAGGCTGATTTAAATGACCAGTGTTACGGTTAGGGTTAGGGTTACGCCTAGGTGTAGAGCTTTTTAAACCAGCAAGCTCTGAGCTCCAGGCACACGGCAGCTGCGAAAGGCATCCCAAGGGGAGCACAAAAGTGCCAGAAAATGGCTGCCTCCACACGTTTTCATTGGCACCATTGCTAAGCCTAGGCTGAATTACCTGCCTCCAGTCTCAGCTAGGGACATGGTTTTTTAAACCAGGAAGCCCTGTGCTCCAGACACACTGCAGCTGTGAAAGGCATCCCAAGGGGAGCGCAAAAGTGCCACAACATGGCTGTCTCCACAGCTTTTCCCTTGGGATAATTCCTAAACCCAGGCTGATTTAAATGACCAGTGTTACGGTTAGGGTTAGGGTTACGCCTAGGTGTAGAGCTTTTTAAACCAGCAAGCTCTGAGCTCCAGGCACACGGCAGCTGCGAAAGGCATCCCAAGGGGAGCACAAAAGTGCCAGGAAATGGCTGCCTCCACACGTTTTCATTGGCACCATTGCTAAGCCTAGGCTGAATCACCTGCCTCCAGTCTCAGCTAGGGACATGGTTTTTTAAACCAGGAAGCCCTGAGCTCCAAGCACACGACAGCTGTGAAAGGCATCCCAAGGGGAGTACAAAAGTGCAACAACATGGCAGCTTTCACAGCTTTTTCCTTGGCACCATCCCTATACCAAGGCTGATTTATCTGCCTAGGGTTAGGGTTAGGGCTCAGCCAAGGGCAAGGATTCTTTTAACCAGGAAGCCCTGAGTTCCAGGCTTACTGCATCTGCCAAAGGCATCCCAAAGGGAGCGCAGAAGTGCCACAACATGGCTGCTTTCACAGCTTTTTCCTTAGGAAGAACCCTAATACCCGGCTGATTTACCTTCCTAGGATTATTGTTAGGCTTAGGCCTAGGACTTTTAAAACCAGGAAGCCCTGTGCTCCAGGCACACTGCAGCTGTTAAAGGCATCCCAAGGGGAGCGCAAAAGTGACACAACTTGGCTGCCTCCGCTGCTATTTCCATGAGACCATCTCGAATCATAGGCTGATTTTCCTTCCAAGGCTTAAGGTTTGAGTTAGGCCTAGGGTTAGTGTTCTTTTAACCAGAAAGCCCTGAGTTCCAAGAACACAGCAGCTGCGAAGGACTACCCAAGAAGAGCGCAGAAGTGCCTCAACATGCCTGCCTCCACAGCTTTTTCCTTGGGGACGTCCCGAAACGAAGGCTGATTTAGAAGCCTCCAGTTTGGGCTAAAGTTGTGGTTTTTTAATCCAGGAAGCCCTGTGCTCCAAGCATACTGCAGCTGTGAAAGGCATCCCAAGGGGAGCGCAAAAGTGCCACAACATGGCTGTCTCCACAGCTTTTCCCTTGGGATAATTCCTAAACCCAGGCTGATTTAAATGACCAGTGTTACGGTTAGGGTTAGGGTTACGCCTAGGTGTAGAGCTTTTTAAACCAGCAAGCTCTGAGCTCCAGGCACACGGCAGCTGCGAAAGGCATCCCAAGGGGAGCACAAAAGTGCCAGAAAATGGCTGCCTCCACACGTTTTCATTGGCACCATTGCTAAGCCTAGGCTGAATTACCTGCCTCCAGTCTCAGCTAGGGACATGGTTTTTTAAACCAGGAAGCCCTGTGCTCCAGACACACTGCAGCTGTGAAAGGCATCCCAAGGGGAGCGCAAAAGTGCCACAACATGGCTGTCTCCACAGCTTTTCCCTTGGGATAATTCCTAAACCCAGGCTGATTTAAATGACCAGTGTTACGCTCAGGGTTAGGGTTACGCCTAGGTGTAGAGCTTTTTAAACCAGCAAGCTCTGAGCTCCAGGCACACGGCAGCTGCGAAAGGCATCCCAAGGGGAGCACAAAAGTGCCAGGAAATGGCTGCCTCCACACGTTTTCATTGGCACCATTGCTAAGCCTAGACTGAATCACCTGCCTCCAGTCTCAGCTAGGGACATGGTTTTTTAAACCAGGAAGCCCTGAGCTCCAAGCACACGACAGCTGTGAAAGGCATCCCAAGGGGAGTACAAAAGTGCAACAACATGGCAGCTTTCACAGCTTTTTCCTTGGCACCATCCCTATACCAAGGCTGATTTATCTGCCTAGGGTTAGGGTTAGGGCTCAGCCAAGGGCAAGGATTCTTTTAACCAGGAAGCCCTGAGTTCCAGGCTTACTGCATCTGCCAAAGGCATCCTAAAGGGAGCGCAGAAGTGCCACAACATGGCTGCTTTCACAGCTTTTTCCTTAGGAAGAACCCTAATACCCGGCTGATTTACCTTCCTAGGATTATTGTTAGGCTTAGGCCTAGGACTTTTAAAACCAGGAAGCCCTGTGCTCCAGGCACACTGCAGCTGTTAAAGGCATCCCAAGGGGAGCGCAAAAGTGACACAACTTGGCTGCCTCCGCTGCTATTTCCATGAGACCATCTCGAATCATAGGCTGATTTTCCTTCCAAGGCTTAAGGTTTGAGTTAGGCCTAGGGTTAGTGTTCTTTTAACCAGAAAGCCCTGAGTTCCAAGAACACAGCAGCTGCGAAGGACTACCCAAGAAGAGCGCAGAAGTGCCTCAACATGCCTGCCTCCACAGCTTTTTCCTTGGGGACGTCCCGAAACGAAGGCTGATTTAGAAGCCTCCAGTTTGGGCTAAAGTTGTGGTTTTTTAATCCAGGAAGCCCTGTGCTCCAAGCATACTGCAGCTGTGAAAGGCATCCCAAGGGGAGCGCAAAAGTGCCACAACATGGCTGTCTCCACAGCTTTTCCCTTGGGATAATTCCTAAACCCAGGCTGATTTAAATGACCAGTGTTACGGTTAGGGTTAGGGTTACGCCTAGGTGTAGAGCTTTTTAAACCAGCAAGCTCTGAGCTCCAGGCACACGGCAGCTGCGAAAGGCATCCCAAGGGGAGCACAAAAGTGCCAGAAAATGGCTGCCTCCACACGTTTTCATTGGCACCATTGCTAAGCCTAGGCTGAATTACCTGCCTCCAGTCTCAGCTAGGGACATGGTTTTTTAAACCAGGAAGCCCTGAGCTCCAAACACACGACAGCTGTGAAAGGCATCCCAAGGGGAGTACAAAAGTGCAACAACATGGCAGCTTTCACAGCTTTTTCCTTGGCACCATCCCTATACCTAGGCTGATTTATCTGCCTAGGGTTAGGGTTAGGGCTCAGCCAAGGGCTAGGATTTTATTAACCAGGAAGCCGTGAGTTCCAAGCTTACTGCATCTGCCAAAGGCATCCCAAAGGGAGTGCAGAAGTGCCACAACATGGCTGCTTTCACTGCTTTTTCCTTAGGAAGAACCCTAATACCGGGCTGATTTACCTTCCTAGGGTTACTGTTAAGCTTAGGCCTAGGACTTTTAAAACCAGGAAGCCCTGTGCTCCAGGCACACTGCAGCTGTGAAAGGCATCCCAAGGGGAGCGCAAAAGTGACACAACTTGGCTGCCTCCACTGTTATTTCCATGAGACCATCCCGAATCATAGGCTGATTTTCCTTCCTAGGCTTAAGGTTTGAGTTAGGCCTAGGGTTAGTGTTCTTTTAACCAGAAAGCCCTGAGTTCCAAGAACACAGCAGCTGCAAAGGACTGCCCAAGAAGAGCGCAGAAGTGCCTCAACATGCCTGCCTCCACAGCTTTTTCCTTGGGGACGTCCCGAAACGTAAGCTGATTTAGAAGCCTCCAGTTTGGGCTAAAGATGTGGTATTTTACACCAGGAAGCCCTGTGCTCCAAGCACACTGCAGCTGTGAAAGACATCCCAAGGGGAGCGCAGAAGTGCCACAACATGGCTGTCTCCACAGCTTTTCCCTTGGGATAATTCCTAAACCCAGGCTGATTTAAATGACCAGTGTTACGCTCAGGGTTAGGGTTACGCCTAGGTGTAGAGCTTTTTAAACCAGCAAGCTCTGAGCTCCAGGCACACGGCAGCTGCGAAAGGCATCCCAAGGGGAGCACAAAAGTGCCAGAAAATGGCTGCCTCCACACGTTTTCATTGGCACCATTGCTAAGCCTAGGCTGAATTACCTGCCTCCAGTCTCAGCTAGGGACATGGTTTTTAAACCAGGAAGCCCTGAGCTCCAAGCACACGACAGCTGTGAAAGGCATCCCAAACGGAGTACAAAAGTGCAACAACATGGCAGCTTTCACAGCTTTTTCCTTGGCACCATCCCTATACCTAGGCTGATTTATCTGCCTTGGGTTTGGGGTAGGGCTCAGCCAAGGGCTAGGATTTTTTTAACCAGGAAGCCCTGAGTTCCAGGCTTACTGCATCTGCCAAAGGCATCCCAAAGGGAGCGCAGAAGTGCCACAACATGGCTGCTTTCACAGCTTTTTCCTTAGGAAGAACCCTAATACCCGGCTGATTTACCTTCCTAGGGTTACTGTTAGGCTTAGGCCTAGGACTTTTAAAACCAGGAAGCCCTGTGCTCCAGGCACACTGCAGCTGTTAAAGGCATCCCAAGGGGAGCGCAAAAGTGACACAACTTGGCTGCCTCCACTGCTATTTCCATGAGACCATCCCGAATCATAGGCTGATTTTCCTTCCTAGGCTTAAGGTTTGAGTTAGGCCTAGGGTTAGTGTTCTTTTAACCAGAAAGCCCTGAGTTCCAAGAACACAGCAGCTGCGAAGGACTACCCAAGAAGAGCGCAGAAGTGCCTCAACATGCCTGCCTCCACAGCTTTTTCCTTGGGGACGTCCCGAAACGAAGGCTGATTTAGAAGCCTCCAGTTTGGGCTAAAGTTGTGGTTTTGTAAACCAGGAAGCCCTGTGCTCCAAGCACACTGCAGCTGTGAAAGGCATCCCAAGGGGAGCGCAAAAGTGCCACAACATGGCTGTGTCCACAGTTTTTTCCTTGGGATAATTCCTAAACCCAGGCTGATTTAAATGACCACTGTTACGGTTAGGGTTAGGGTTACGCCTAGGTGTAGAGCTTTTTAAACCAGCAAGCTCTGAGCTCCAGGCACACGGCAGCTGCGAAAGGCATCCCAAGGGGAGCACAAAAGTGCCAGAAAATGGCTGCCTCCACACGTTTTCATGGGCACCATTGCTAAGCCTAGGCTGAATTACCTGCCTCCAGTCTCAGCTAGGGACATGGTTATTTAAACCAGGAAGCCCTGAGCTCCAGGCACACGGCAGCTGTGAAAGGCATCCCAAGGGGAGTACAAAAGTGCAACAACATGGCAGCTTTCACAGCTTTTTCCTTGGCACCATCCCTATACCTAGGCTGATTTATCTGCTTAGGGTTAGGGTTAGGGCTCAGCCAAGGGCAAGGATTTTTTTAACCAGGAAGCCCTGAGTTCCAGGCTTACTGCATCTGCCAAAGGCATCCCAAAGGGAGCGCAGAAGTGCCACAACATGGCTGCTTTCACAGCTTTTTCCTTAGGAAGAACCCTAATACCCGGCTGATTTACCTTCCTAGGATTGCTGTTAGGCTTAGGCCTAGGACTTTTAAAACCAGGAAGCCCTGTGCTCCAGACACACTGCAGCTGTTAAAGGCATCCCAAGGGGAGCGCAAAAGTGACACAACTTGGCTGCCTCCGCTGCTATTTCCATGCGACCATCCCGAATCATAGGCTGATTTTCCTTCCTAGGCTTAAGGTTTGAGTTAGGCCTAGGGTTAGTGTTCTTTTAACCAGAAAGCCCTGAGTTCCACGAGCACAGCAGCTGCGAAGGACTGCCCAAGAAGAGCGCAGAAGTGCCTCAACATGCCTGCCTCCACAGCTTTTTCCTTGGGGACGTCCCGAAACGAAGGCTGATTTAGAAGCCTCCAGTTTGGGCTAAAGTTGTGGTTTTTTAAACCAGGAAGCCCTGTGCTCCAAGCACACTGCAGCTGTGAAAGGCATCCCAAGGGGAGCGCAAAAGTGCCACAACATGGCTGTGTCCACAGCTTTTCCCTTGGGATAATTCCTAAACCCAGGCTGATTTAAATGACCAGTGTTACAGTTAGGGTTAGAATTAGGCCTAAGTGTAGAGCTATTTAAACCAGCAAGCTCTGAGCTCCAGGCACACGGCAGCTGCGAAAGGCATCCCAAGGGGAGCACAAAAGTTCCAGAAAATGGCTGCCTCCACACGTTTTCATTGGCACCATTGCTAAGCCTAGGCTGAATTACCTGCCACCAGTCTCGGCTAGGGACATGGTTTTTTACACCAGGATGGCCTGAGCTCCAGGCACACGGCAGCTGTGAAAGGCATCCCAAAGGGAGTACAAAAGTGCAACAACATGGCAGCTTTCACAGCTTTTTCCTTGGCACCATCCCTATACCTAGGCTGATTTATCTGCCTAGGGTTAGGGTTAGGGCTCAGCCTAGGGCTAGGATTATTTTAACCAGGAAGCCCTGAGTTCCAGGCTTACTTCATCTGCCAAAGGCATCCCAAAGGGAGCGCAGAAGTGCCACAACATGGCTGCTTTCACAGCTTTTTCCTTAGGAAGAACCCTAATACCCGGCTGATTTACCTTCCTCGGGTTACTGTTAGGCTTAGGCCTAGGACTTTTAAAACCAGGAAGCCCTGTGCTCCAGGCACACTGCAGCTGTTAAAGGCATCCCAAGGGGAGCGCAAAAGTGACACAACTTGGCTGCCTCCACTGCTATTTCCATGAGACCATCCCGAATCATAGGCTGATTTTCCTTCCTAGGCTTAAGGTTTGAGTTAGGCCTAGGGTTAGTGTTCTTTTAACCAGAAAGCCCTGAGTTCCAAGAACACAGCAGCTGCAAAGGACTGCCCAAGAAGAGCGCAGAAGTGCCTCAACATGCCTGCCTCCACAGCTTTTTCCTTGGGGACGTCCCGAAACGTAAGCTGATTTAGAAGCCTCCAGTTTGGGCTAAAGATGTGGTATTTTACACCAGGAAGCCCTGTGCTCCAAGCACACTGCAGCTGTGAAAGACATCCCAAGGGGAGCGCAGAAGTGCCACAACATGGCTGTCTCCACAGCTTTTCCCTTGGGATAATTCCTAAACCCAGGCTGATTTAAATGACCAGTGTTACGCTCAGGGTTAGGGTTACGCCTAGGTGTAGAGCTTTTTAAACCAGCAAGCTCTGAGCTCCAGGCACACGGCAGCTGCGAAAGGCATCCCAAGGGGAGCACAAAAGTGCCAGAAAATGGCTGCCTCCACACGTTTTCATTGGCAGCATTGCTAAGCCTAGGCTGAATTACCTGCCTCCAGTCTCAGCTAGGGACATGGTTTTTAAACCAGGAAGCCCTGAGCTCCAAGCACACGACAGCTGTGAAAGGCATCCCAAACGGAGTACAAAAGTGCAACAACATGGCAGCTTTCACAGCTTTTTCCTTGGCACCATCCCTATACCTAGGCTGATTTATCTGCCTTGGGTTTGGGGTAGGGCTCAGCCAAGGGCTAGGATTTTTTTAACCAGGAAGCCCTGAGTTCCAGGCTTACTGCATCTGCCAAAGGCATCCCAAAGGGAGCGCAGAAGTGCCACAACATGGCTGCTTTCACAGCTTTTTCCTTAGGAAGAACCCTAATACCCGGCTGATTTACCTTCCTAGGGTTACTGTTAGGCTTAGGCCTAGGACTTTTAAAACCAGGAAGCCCTGTGCTCCAGGCACACTGCACCTGTTAAAGGCATCCCAAGGGGAGCGCAAAAGTGACACAACTTGGCTGCCTCCACTGCTATTTCCATGAGACCATCCCGAATCATAGGCTGATTTTCCTTCCTAGGCTTAAGGTTTGAGTTAGGCCTAGGGTTAGTGTTCTTTTAACCAGAAAGCCCTGAGTTCCAAGAACACAGCAGCTGCGAAGGACTACCCAAGAAGAGCGCAGAAGTGCCTCAACATGCCTGCCTCCACAGCTTTTTCCTTGGGGACGTCCCGAAACGAAGGCTGATTTAGAAGCCTCCAGTTTGGGCTAAAGTTGTGGTTTTGTAAACCAGGAAGCCCTGTGCTCCAAGCACACTGCAGCTGTGAAAGGCATCCCAAGGGGAGCGCAAAAGTGCCACAACATGGCTGTCTCCACAGTTTTTTCCTTGGGATAATTCCTAAACCCAGGCTGATTTAAATGACCACTGTTACGGTTAGGGTTAGGGTTACGCCTAGGTGTAGAGCTTTTTAAACCAGCAAGCTCTGAGCTCCAGGCACACGGCAGCTGCGAAAGGCATCCCAAGGGGAGCACAAAAGTGCCAGAAAATGGCTGCCTCCACACGTTTTCATGGGCACCATTGCTAAGCCTAGGCTGAATTACCTGCCTCCAGTCTCAGCTAGGGACATGGTTATTTAAACCAGGAAGCCCTGAGCTCCAGGCACACGGCAGCTGTGAAAGGCATCCCAAGGGGAGTACAAAAGTGCAACAACATGGCAGCTTTCACAGCTTTTTCCTTGGCACCATCCCTATACCTAGGCTGATTTATCTGCTTAGGGTTAGGGTTAGGGCTCAGCCAAGGGCAAGGATTTTTTTAACCAGGAAGCCCTGAGTTCCAGGCTTACTGCATCTGCCAAAGGCATCCCAAAGGGAGCGCAGAAGTGCCACAACATGGCTGCTTTCACAGCTTTTTCCTTAGGAAGAACCCTAATACCCGGCTGATTTACCTTCCTAGGATTGCTGTTAGGCTTAGGCCTAGGACTTTTAAAACCAGGAAGCCCTGTGCTCCAGACACACTGCAGCTGTTAAAGGCATCCCAAGGGGAGCGCAAAAGTGACACAACTTGGCTGCCTCCGCTGCTATTTCCATGCGACCATCCCGAATCATAGGCTGAGTTTCATTCCTAGGCTTAAGGTTTGAGTTAGGCCTAGGGTTAGTGTTCTTTTAACCAGAAAGCCCTGAGTTCCACGAGCACAGCAGCTGCGAAGGACTGCCCAAGAAGAGCGCAGAAGTGCCTCAACATGCCTGCCTCCACAGCTTTTTCCTTGGGGACGTCCCGAAACGAAGGCTGATTTAGAAGCCTCCAGTTTGGGCTAAAGTTGTGGTTTTTTAAACCAGGAAGCCCTGTGCTCCAAGCACACTGCAGCTGTGAAAGGCATCCCAAGGGGAGCGCAAAAGTGCCACAACATGGCTGTGTCCACAGCTTTTCCCTTGGGATAATTCCTAAACCCAGGCTGATTTAAATGACCAGTGTTACAGTTAGGGTTAGAATTAGGCCTAAGTGTAGAGCTATTTAAACCAGCAAGCTCTGAGCTCCAGGCACACGGCAGCTGCGAAAGGCATCCCAAGGGGAGCACAAAAGTTCCAGAAAATGGCTGCCTCCACACGTTTTCATTGGCACCATTGCTAAGCCTAGGCTGAATTACCTGCCACCAGTCTCGGCTAGGGACATGGTTTTTTACACCAGGATGGCCTGAGCTCCAGGCACACGGCAGCTGTGAAAGGCATCCCAAAGGGAGTACAAAAGTGCAACAACATGGCAGCTTTCACAGCTTTTTCCTTGGCACCATCCCTATACCTAGGCTGATTTATCTGCCTAGGGTTAGGGTTAGGGCTCAGCCTAGGGCTAGGATTATTTTAACCAGGAAGCCCTGAGTTCCAGGCTTACTTCATCTGCCAAAGGCATCCCAAAGGGAGCGCAGAAGTGCCACAACATGGCTGCTTTCACAGCTTTTTCCTTAGGAAGAACCCTAATACCCGGCTGATTTACCTTCCTCGGGTTACTGTTAGGCTTAGGCCTAGGACTTTTAAAACCAGGAAGCCCTGTGCTCCAGGCACACTGCAGCTGTTAAAGGCATCCCAAGGGGAGCGCAAAAGTGACACAACTTGGCTGCCTCCACTGCTATTTCCATGAGACCATCCCGAATCATAGGCTGATTTTCCTTCCTAGGCTTAAGGTTTGAGTTAGGCCTAGGGTTAGTGTTCTTTTAACCAGAAAGCCCTGAGTTCCAAGAACACAGCAGCTGCGAAGGACTACCCAAGAAGAGCGCAGAAGTGCCTCAACATTCCTGCCTCCACAGCTTTTTCCTTGGGGACCTCCCAAAAAGAAGGCTGATTTAGAAGCCTCCAGTTTGGGCTAAAGTTGTGGTTTTTTAAACCAGGAAGCCCTGTGCTCCAAGCATACTGCAGCTGTGAAAGGCATCCCAAGGGGAGCGCAAAAGTGCCACAACATGGCTGTCTCCACAGCTTTTCCCTTGGGATAATTCCTAAACCCAGGCTGATTTAAATGACCAGTGTTACGGTTAGGGTTAGGGTTACGCCTAGGTGTAGAGCTTTTTAAACCAGCAAGCTCTGAGCTCCAGGCACACGGCAGCTGCGAAAGGCATCCCAAGGGGAGCACAAAAGTGCCAGAAAATGGCTGCCTCCACACGTTTTCATTGGCACCATTGCTAAGCCTGGGCTGAATTACCTGCCTCCAGTCTCAGCTAGGGACATGGTTTTTTAAACCAGGAAGCCCTGAGCTCCAAGCACATGACAGCTATGAAAGGCATCCCAAGAGGAGTACAAAAGTGCAACAACATGGCAGCTTTCACAGCTTTTTCCTTGGCACCATCCCTATACCTAGGCTGATTTATCTGCCTTGGGTTAGGGTTAGGGCTCAGCCAAGGGCTAGGATTTTTTTAAGCAGGAAGCCCTGAGTTCCAGGCTTACTGCATCTGCCAAAGGCATCCCAAAGGGAGTGCAGAAGGTCCACAACATGGCTGCTTTCACAGCTTTTTCCTTAGGAAGAACCCTAATACCCAGCTGATTTACCTTCCTAGGGTTACTGTTAGGCTTAGGCCTAGGACTATTAAAACCAGGAAGCCCTGTGCTCCAGGCACACTGCAGCTGTTAAAGGCATCCCAAGGGGAGCGCAAAAGTGACACAACTTGGCTGCCTCCACTGCTATTTCCATGAGACCATCCCGAATCATAGGCTGATTTTCCTTCCTAGGCTTAAGGTTTGAGTTAGGCCTAGGGTTAGTGTTCTTTTAACCAGAAAGCCCTGAGTTCCAAGAACACAGCAGCTGCGAAGGACTGCCCAAGAAGAGCGCAGAAGTGCCTCAACATGCCTGCCTCCACAGATTTTTCCTTGGGGACGTTTCGAAACGAAGGCTGATTTAGAAGCCTCCAGTTTGGGCTAAAGTTGTGGGTTTTTACACCAGGAAGCCCTGTGCTCCAAGCACACTGCAGCTGTGAAAGGCATCCCAAGGGGAGCGCAAAAGTGCCAGAAAATGGCTGCCTCCACACGTTTTCATTGGCACCATTGCTAAGCCTAGGCTGAATTACGTGCCTCCAGTCTCAGCTAGGGACATGGTTTTTTAAACCAGGAAGCCCTGAGTTCCAAGCACACTGCAGCTGTGAAAGGCATCCCAAGGGGAGCGCAAAAGTGCCACAACATGGCTGTGTCCACAGCTTTTCCCTTGGGATAATTCCTAAACCCAGGCTGATTTAAATGACCAGTGTTACGGTTAGGGTTAGGGTTACGCCTAGGTGTAGAGCTTTTTAAACCAGCAAGCTCTGAGCTCCAGGCACACAGCAGCTGCGAAAGGCATCCCAAGGGGAGCACAAAAGTGCCAGAAAATGGCTGCCTCCACACGTTTTCATTGGCACCATTGCGAAGCCTAGGCTGAATTACCTGCCTCCAGTCTCAGCTAGGGACATGGTCTTTTAAACCAGGAAGCCCTGTGCTCCAGACACACTGCAGCTGTGAAAGGCATCCCAAGGGGAGTACAAAAGTGCCAGAAAATGGCTGCCTCCACACGTTTTCATTGGCACCATTGCTAAGCCTAGGCTGAATTTCCTGCCTCCAGTCTCAGCTACGGACATGGTTTTTAAACCAGGAAGCCCTGAGCTCCAAGCACATGACAGCTGTGAAAGGCATCCCAAGGGGAGTACAAAAGTGCAACAACATGGCAGCTTTCACAGCTTTTTCCTTGGCACCATCCCTGTACCTAGGCTGATTTATCTGCCTAGGGTTAGGGTTAGGGCTCAGCCAAGGGCTAGGATTATTTTAACCAGGAAGCCCTGAGTTCCAGGCTTACTGCATCTGCCAAAGGCATCCCAAAGGGAGCGCAGAAGTGCCACAACATGGCTGCTTTCACAGCTTTTTCCTTAGGAAGAACCCTAATACCCGGCTGATTTACCTTCCTAGGGTTACTGTTAGGCTTAGGCCTAGGACTTTTAAAACCAGGAAGCCCTGTGCTCCAGGCACACTGCAGCTGTTAAAGGCATCCCAAGGGGAGCACAAAAGTGACACAACTTGGCTGCCTCCACTGCTATTTCCATGCGACCATCCCGAATCATAGGCTGATTTTCCTTCCTAGGCTTAAGGTTTGAGTTAGGCCTAGGGTTAGTGTCCTTTTAACCAGAAAGCCCTGAGTTCCAAGAACACAGCAGCTGCGAAGGACTACCCAAGAAGAGCGCAGAAGTGCCTCAACATGCCTGCCTCCACAGCTTTTTCCTTGGGGACGTCCCGAAACGAAGGCTGATTTAGAAGCCTCCAGTTTGGGCTAAAGTTGTGGTTTTTTAAAGCAGGAAGCCCTGTGCTCCAAGCACACTGCAGCTGTGAAAGGCATCCCAAGGGGAGCGCAAAAGTGCCACAACATGGCTGTCTCCACAGCTTTTCCCTTGGGATAATTCCTAAACCCAGGCTGATTTAAATGACCAGTGTTACGGTTAGGGTTAGGGTTACGCCTAGGTGTAGAGCTTTTTAAACCAGCAAGCTCGGAGCTCCAGGCACATGGCAGCTGCAAAAGGCATCCCAAGGGGACCACAAAAGTGCCAGAAAATGGCTGCCTCCACACGTTTTCATTGGCACCATTGCTAAGCCTAGGCTGAATTACCTGCCTCCAGTCTCAGCTAGGGACATGGTTTTTTAAACCAGGAAGCCCTGAGCTCCAGACACACGGCAGCTGTGAAAGGCATCCCAAGGGGAGTACAAAAGTGCAACAACATGGCAGCTTTCACAGCTTTTTCCTTAGCTCCATCCCTATACATATGCTGATTATCTGCCTTGGGTTAGGGTTAGGGCTCAGCCAAGGGCTAGGATTTTTTTAACCAGGAAGCCGTGAGTTCCAGGCTTACTGCATCTGCCAAAGGCATCCCAAAGGGAGCGCAGAAGGTCCACAACATGGCTGCTTTCACAGCTTTTTCCTTAGGAAGAACCCTAATACCCGGCTGATTTACCTTCCTAGGGTTACTGTTAGGCTTAGGCCTAGGACTTTTAAAACCAGGAAGCCCTGTGCTCCAGGCACACTGCAGCTGTTAAAGGCATCCCAAGGGGAGCGCAAAAGTGACACAACTTGGCTGCCTCCACTGCTATTTCCATGAGACCATCCCGAATCATAGGCTGATTTTCCTTCCTAGGCTTAAGGTTTGAGTTAGGCCTAGGGTTAGTGTTCTTTTAACCAGAAAGCCCTGAGTTCTAAGAACACAGCAGCTGCGAAGGACTACCAAGAAGAGCGCAGAAGTGCCTCAACATTCCTGCCTCCACAGCTTTTTCCTTGGGGACCTCCCAAAAAGAAGGCTGATTTAGAAGCCTCCAGTTTGGGCTAAAGTTGTGGTTTTTTAAACCAGGAAGCCCTGTGCTCCAAGCATACTGCAGCTGTGAAAGGCATCCCAAGGGGAGCGCAAAAGTGCCACAACATGGCTGTCTCCACAGCTTTTCCCTTGGGATAATTCCTAAACCCAGGCTGATTTAAATGACCAGTGTTACGGTTAGGGTTAGGGTTACGCTAGGTGTAGAGCTTTTTAAACCAGCAAGCTCTGAGCTCCAGGCACACGGCAGCTGCGAAAGGCATCCCAAGGGGAGCACAAAAGTGCCAGAAAATGGCTGCCTCCACACGTTTTCATTGGCACCATTGCTAAGCCTGGGCTGAATTACCTGCCTCCAGTCTCAGCTAGGGACATGGTTTTTTAAACCAGGAAGCCCTGAGCTCCAAGCACATGACAGCTATGAAAGGCATCCCAAGGGGAGTACAAAAGTGCAACAACATGGCAGCTTTCACAGCTTTTTCCTTGGCACCATCCCTATACCTAGGCTGATTTATCTGCCTTGGGTTAGGGTTAGGGCTCAGCCAAGGGCTAGGATTTTTTTAACCAGGAAGCCCTGAGTTCCAGGCTTACTGCATCTGCCAAAGGCATCCCAAAGGGAGTGCAGAAGTGCCACATCATGGCTGCTTTCACAGCTTTTTCCTTAGGAAGAACCCTAATACCCAGCTGATTTACCTTCCTAGGGTTACTGTTAGGCTTAGGCCTAGGACTATTAAAACCAGGAAGCCCTGTGCTCCAGGCACACTGCAGCTGTTAAAGGCATCCCAAGGGGAGCGCAAAAGTGACACAACTTGGCTGCCTCCACTGCTATTTCCATGAGACCATCCCGAATCATAGGCTGATTTTCCTTCCTAGGCTTAAGGTTTGAGTTAGGCCTAGGGTTAGTGTTCTTTTAACCAGAAAGCCCTGAGTTCCAAGAACACAGCAGCTGCGAAGGACTGCCCAAGAAGAGCGCAGAAGTGCCTCAACATGCCTGCCTCCACAGATTTTTCCTTGGGGACGTTTCGAAACGAAGGCTGATTTAGAAGCCTCCAGTTTGGGCTAAAGTTGTGGGTTTTTACACCAGGAAGCCCTGTGCTCCAAGCACACTGCAGCTGTGAAAGGCATCCCAAGGGGAGCGCAAAAGTGCCAGAAAATGGCTGCCTCCACACGTTTTCATTGGCACCATTGCTAAGCCTAGGCTGAATTACGTGCCTCCAGTCTCAGCTAGGGACATGGTTTTTTAAACCAGGAAGCCCTGAACTCCAAGCACACTGCAGCTGTGAAAGGCATCCCAAGGGGAGCGCAAAAGTGCCACAACATGGCTGTCTCCACAGCTTTTCCCTTGGGATAATTCCTAAACCCAGGCTGATTTAAATGACCAGTGTTACGGTTAGGGTTAGGGTTACGCCTAGGTGTAGAGCTTTTTAAACCAGCAAGCTCTGAGCTCCAGGCACACAGCAGCTGCGAAAGGCATCCCAAGGGGAGCACAAAAGTGCCAGAAAATGGCTGCCTCCACACGTTTTCATTGGCACCATTGCGAAGCCTAGGCTGAATTACCAGCCTCCAGTCTCAGCTAGGGACATGGTCTTTTAAACCAGGAAGCCCTGTGCTCCAGACACACTGCAGCTGTGAAAGGCATCCCAAGGGGAGTACAAAAGTGCCAGAAAATGGCTGCCTCCACACGTTTTCATTGGCATCATTGCTAAGCCTAGGCTGAATTTCCTGCCTCCAGTCTCAGCTACGGACATGGTTTTTAAACCAGGAAGCCCTGAGCTCCAAGCACATGACAGCTGTGAAAGGCATCCCAAGGGGAGTACAAAAGTGCAACAACATGGCAGCTTTCACAGCTTTTTCCTTGGCACCATCCCTGTACCTAGGCTGATTTATCTGCCTAGGGTTAGGGTTAGGGCTCAGCCAAGGGCAAGGATTATTTTAACCAGGAAGCCCTGAGTTCCAGGCTTACTGCATCTGCCAAAGGCATCCCAAAGGGAGCGCAGAAGTGCCACAACATGGCTGCTTTCACAGCTTTTTCCTTAGGAAGAACCCTAATACCCGGCTGATTTACCTTCCTAGGGTTACTGTTAGGCTTAGGCCTAGGACTTTTTAAACCAGGAAGCCCTGAGCTCCAGACACACGGCAGCTGTGAAAGGCATCCCAAGGGGAGTACAAAAGTGCAACAACATGGCAGCTTTCACAGCTTTTTCCTTAGCTCCATCCCTATACATATGCTGATTATCTGCCTTGGGTTAGGGTTAGGGCTCAGCCAAGGGCTAGGATTTTTTTAACCAGGAAGCCATGAGTTCCAGGCTTACTGCATCTTCCAAAGGCATCCCAAAGGGAGCGCAGAAGGTCCACAACATGGCTGCTTTCACAGCTTTTTCCTTAGGAAGAACCCTAATACCCGGCTGATTTACCTTCCTAGGGTTACTGTTAGGCTTAGGCCTAGGACTTTTAAAACCAGGAAGCCCTGTGCTCCAGGCACACTGCAGCTGTTAAAGGCATCCCAAGGGGAGCGCAAAAGTGACACAACTTGGCTGCCTCCACTGCTATTTCCATGAGACCATCCCGAATCATAGGCTGATTTTCCTTCCTAGGCTTAAGGTTTGAGTTAGGCCTAGGGTTAGTGTTCTTTTAACCAGAAAGCCCTGAGTTCTAAGAACACAGCAGCTGCGAAGGACTACCCAAGAAGAGCGCAGAAGTGCCTCAACATGCCTGCCTCCACAGCTTTTTCCTTGGGGACGTCCCGAAACGAAGGCTGATTTAGAAGCCTCCAGTTTGGGCTAAAGTTGTGGGTTTTTACACCAGGAAGCCCTGTGCTCCAAGCACACTGCAGCTGTGAAAGGCATCCCAAGGGGAGCGCAAAAGTGCCACAACATGGCTGTGTCCACAGCTTTTCCCTTGGGATAATTCCTAAACCCAGGCTGATTTAAATGACCAGTGTTACGGTTAGGGTTAGGGTTACGCCTAGGTGTAGAGCTTTTTAAACCAGCAAGCTCGGAGCTCCAGGCACATGGCAGCTGCAAAAGGCATCCCAAGGGGACCACAAAAGTGCCAGAAAATGGCTGCCTCCACACGTTTTCATTGGCACCATTGCTAAGCCTAGGCTGAATTACCTGCCTCCAGTCTCAGCTAGGGACATGGTTTTTTAAACCAGGAAGCCCTGAGCTCCAGACACACGGCAGCTGTGAAAGGCATCCCAAGGGGAGTACAAAAGTGCAACAACATGGCAGCTTTCACAGCTTTTTCCTTAGCTCCATCCCTATACATATGCTGATTATCTGCCTTGGGTTAGGGTTAGGGCTCAGCCAAGGGCTAGGATTTTTTTAACCAGGAAGCCGTGAGTTCCAGGCTTACTGCATCTGCCAAAGGCATCCCAAAGGGAGCGCAGAAGGTCCACAACATGGCTGCTTTCACAGCTTTTTCCTTAGGAAGAACCCTAATACCCGGCTGATTTACCTTCCTAGGGTTACTGTTAGGCTTAGGCCTAGGACTTTTAAAACCAGGAAGCCCTGTGCTCCAGGCACACTGCAGCTGTTAAAGGCATCCCAAGGGGAGCGCAAAAGTGACACAACTTGGCTGCCTCCACTGCTATTTCCATGAGACCATCCCGAATCATAGGCTGATTTTCCTTCCTAGGCTTAAGGTTTGAGTTAGGCCTAGGGTTAGTGTTCTTTTAACCAGAAAGCCCTGAGTTCTAAGAACACAGCAGCTGCGAAGGACTACCAAGAAGAGCGCAGAAGTGCCTCAACATTCCTGCCTCCACAGCTTTTTCCTTGGGGACCTCCCAAAAAGAAGGCTGATTTAGAAGCCTCCAGTTTGGGCTAAAGTTGTGGTTTTTTAAACCAGGAAGCCCTGTGCTCCAAGCATACTGCAGCTGTGAAAGGCATCCCAAGGGGAGCGCAAAAGTGCCACAACATGGCTGTCTCCACAGCTTTTCCCTTGGGATAATTCCTAAACCCAGGCTGATTTAAATGACCAGTGTTACGGTTAGGGTTAGGGTTACGCTAGGTGTAGAGCTTTTTAAACCAGCAAGCTCTGAGCTCCAGGCACACGGCAGCTGCGAAAGGCATCCCAAGGGGAGCACAAAAGTGCCAGAAAATGGCTGCCTCCACACGTTTTCATTGGCACCATTGCTAAGCCTGGGCTGAATTACCTGCCTCCAGTCTCAGCTAGGGACATGGTTTTTTAAACCAGGAAGCCCTGAGCTCCAAGCACATGACAGCTATGAAAGGCATCCCAAGGGGAGTACAAAAGTGCAACAACATGGCAGCTTTCACAGCTTTTTCCTTGGCACCATCCCTATACCTAGGCTGATTTATCTGCCTTGGGTTAGGGTTAGGGCTCAGCCAAGGGCTAGGATTTTTTTAACCAGGAAGCCCTGAGTTCCAGGCTTACTGCATCTGCCAAAGGCATCCCAAAGGGAGTGCAGAAGTGCCACATCATGGCTGCTTTCACAGCTTTTTCCTTAGGAAGAACCCTAATACCCAGCTGATTTACCTTCCTAGGGTTACTGTTAGGCTTAGGCCTAGGACTATTAAAACCAGGAAGCCCTGTGCTCCAGGCACACTGCAGCTGTTAAAGGCATCCCAAGGGGAGCGCAAAAGTGACACAACTTGGCTGCCTCCACTGCTATTTCCATGAGACCATCCCGAATCATAGGCTGATTTTCCTTCCTAGGCTTAAGGTTTGAGTTAGGCCTAGGGTTAGTGTTCTTTTAACCAGAAAGCCCTGAGTTCCAAGAACACAGCAGCTGCGAAGGACTGCCCAAGAAGAGCGCAGAAGTGCCTCAACATGCCTGCCTCCACAGATTTTTCCTTGGGGACGTTTCGAAACGAAGGCTGATTTAGAAGCCTCCAGTTTGGGCTAAAGTTGTGGGTTTTTACACCAGGAAGCCCTGTGCTCCAAGCACACTGCAGCTGTGAAAGGCATCCCAAGGGGAGCGCAAAAGTGCCAGAAAATGGCTGCCTCCACACGTTTTCATTGGCACCATTGCTAAGCCTAGGCTGAATTACGTGCCTCCAGTCTCAGCTAGGGACATGGTTTTTTAAACCAGGAAGCCCTGAACTCCAAGCACACTGCAGCTGTGAAAGGCATCCCAAGGGGAGCGCAAAAGTGCCACAACATGGCTGTCTCCACAGCTTTTCCCTTGGGATAATTCCTAAACCCAGGCTGATTTAAATGACCAGTGTTACGGTTAGGGTTAGGGTTACGCCTAGGTGTAGAGCTTTTTAAACCAGCAAGCTCTGAGCTCCAGGCACACAGCAGCTGCGAAAGGCATCCCAAGGGGAGCACAAAAGTGCCAGAAAATGGCTGCCTCCACACGTTTTCATTGGCACCATTGCGAAGCCTAGGCTGAATTACCAGCCTCCAGTCTCAGCTAGGGACATGGTCTTTTAAACCAGGAAGCCCTGTGCTCCAGACACACTGCAGCTGTGAAAGGCATCCCAAGGGGAGTACAAAAGTGCCAGAAAATGGCTGCCTCCACACGTTTTCATTGGCATCATTGCTAAGCCTAGGCTGAATTTCCTGCCTCCAGTCTCAG
Source organism: Ammospiza caudacuta (assembly GCF_027887145.1). Lineage (NCBI taxonomy): Eukaryota > Metazoa > Chordata > Aves > Passeriformes > Passerellidae > Ammospiza > Ammospiza caudacuta. The sequence continues at coordinate 680,722 of NW_026683125.1, read as the reverse complement.
CTACGGACATGGTTTTTAAACCAGGAAGCCCTGAGCTCCAAGCACATGACAGCTGTGAAAGGCATCCCAAGGGGAGTACAAAAGTGCAACAACATGGCAGCTTTCACAGCTTTTTCCTTGGCACCATCCCTGTACCTAGGCTGATTTATCTGCCTAGGGTTAGGGTTAGGGCTCAGCCAAGGGCAAGGATTATTTTAACCAGGAAGCCCTGAGTTCCAGGCTTACTGCATCTGCCAAAGGCATCCCAAAGGGAGCGCAGAAGTGCCACAACATGGCTGCTTTCACAGCTTTTTCCTTAGGAAGAACCCTAATACCCGGCTGATTTACCTTCCTAGGGTTACTGTTAGGCTTAGGCCTAGGACTTTTTAAACCAGGAAGCCCTGAGCTCCAGACACACGGCAGCTGTGAAAGGCATCCCAAGGGGAGTACAAAAGTGCAACAACATGGCAGCTTTCACAGCTTTTTCCTTAGCTCCATCCCTATACATATGCTGATTATCTGCCTTGGGTTAGGGTTAGGGCTCAGCCAAGGGCTAGGATTTTTTTAACCAGGAAGCCATGAGTTCCAGGCTTACTGCATCTTCCAAAGGCATCCCAAAGGGAGCGCAGAAGGTCCACAACATGGCTGCTTTCACAGCTTTTTCCTTAGGAAGAACCCTAATACCCGGCTGATTTACCTTCCTAGGGTTACTGTTAGGCTTAGGCCTAGGACTTTTAAAACCAGGAAGCCCTGTGCTCCAGGCACACTGCAGCTGTTAAAGGCATCCCAAGGGGAGCGCAAAAGTGACACAACTTGGCTGCCTCCACTGCTATTTCCATGAGACCATCCCGAATCATAGGCTGATTTTCCTTCCTAGGCTTAAGGTTTGAGTTAGGCCTAGGGTTAGTGTTCTTTTAACCAGAAAGCCCTGAGTTCTAAGAACACAGCAGCTGCGAAGGACTACCCAAGAAGAGCGCAGAAGTGCCTCAACATGCCTGCCTCCACAGCTTTTTCCTTGGGGACGTCCCGAAACGAAGGCTGATTTAGAAGCCTCCAGTTTGGGCTAAAGTTGTGGGTTTTTACACCAGGAAGCCCTGTGCTCCAAGCACACTGCAGCTGTGAAAGGCATCCCAAGGGGAGCGCAAAAGTGCCACAACATGGCTGTGTCCACAGCTTTTCCCTTGGGATAATTCCTAAACCCAGGCTGATTTAAATGACCAGTGTTACGGTTAGGGTTAGGGTTACGCCTAGGTGTAGAGCTTTTTAAACCAGCAAGCTCTGAGCTCCAGGCACACGGCAGCTGCGAAAGGCATCCCAAGGGGAGCACAAAAGTGCCAGAAAATGGCTGCCTCCACATGTTTTCATTGGCATCATTGCTAAGCCTAGGCTGAATTACCTGCCTCCAGTCTCAGCTAGGGATATGGTCTTTTAAACCAGGAAGCCCTGTGCTCCAGACACACTGCAGCTGTGAAAGGCATCCCAAGGAAAGTACAAAAGTGCCAGAAAATGGCTGCCTCCACACGTTTTCATTGGCACCATTGCTAAGCCTGGGCTGAATTACCTGCCTCCAGTCTCAGCTAGGGACATGGTTTTTTAAACCAGGAAGCCCTGAGCTCCAAGCACACGACAGCTGTGAAAGGCATCCCAAGGGGAGTACAAAAGTGCAACAACATGGCAGCTTTCACAGCTTTTTCCTTGGCACCATCCCTATACCTACTCTGATTTATCTGCCTTGGGTTAGGGTTAGGGCTCAGCCAAGGGCTAGGATTTTTTTAACCAGGAAGCCGTGAGTTCCAGGCTTACTGCATCTGCCAAAGGCATCCCAAAGGGAGCGCAGAAGTGCCACAACATGGCTGCTTTCACAGCTCTTTCCTTAGGAAGAACCCTAATACCCGGCTGATTTACCTTCCTAGGGTTACTGTTAGGCTTAGGCCTAGGACTTTTAAAACCAGGAAGCCCTGTGCTCCAGGCACACTGCAGCTGTTAAAGGCATCCCAAGGGGAGCGCAAAAGTGACACAACTTGGCTGCCTCCACTGCTATTTCCATGAGACCATCCCGAATCATAGGCTGATTTTCCTTCCTAGGCTTAAGGTTTGAGTTAGGCCTAGGGTTAGTGTTCTTTTAACCAGAAAGCCCTGAGTTCGAAGAACACAGCAGCTGCGAAGGACTACCCAAGAAGAGCGCAGAAGTGCCTCAACATGCCTGCCTCCACAGCTTTTTCCTTGGGGACGTCCCGAAACGAAGGCTGATTTAGAAGCCTCCAGTTTGGGCTAAAGTTGTGGTTTTGTAAACCAGGAAGCCCTGTGCTCCAAGCACACTGCAGCTGTGAAAGGCATCCCAAGGGGAGAGCAAAAGTGCCACAACATGGCTGTGTTCACAGCTTTTCCCTTGGGATAATTCCTAACCCCAGGCTGATTTAAATGACCAGTGTTACGGTTAGGGTTAGGGTTACGCCTAGGTGTAGAGCTTTTTAAACCAGCAAGCTCTGAGCTCCAGGCACACGGCAGCTGCGAAAGGCATCCCAAGGGGAGCACAAAAGTGCCAGAAAATGGCTGCCTCCACACGTTTTCATTGGCATCATTGCTAAGCCTAGGCTGAATTACCTGCCTCCAGTCTCAGCTAGGGATATGGTCTTTTAAACCAGGAAGCCCTGTGCTCCAGACACACGGCAGCTGTGAAAGGCATCCCAAGGGGAGTACAAATGTGCCAGAAAATGGCTGCCTCCACACGTTTTCATTGGCACCATTGCTAAGCCTGGGCTGAATTACCTGCCTCCAGTCTCAGCTAGGGACATGGTTTTTTAAACCAGGAAGCCCTGAGCTCCAAGCACACGACAGCTGTGAAAGGCATCCCAAGGGGAGTACAAAAGTGCAACAACATGGCAGCTTTCACAGCTTTTTCCTTGGCACCATCCCTATACCTAGGCTGATTTATCTGCCTTGGGTTAGGGTTAGGGCTCAGCCAAGGGCTAGGATTTTTTTAACCAGGAAGCCGTGAGTTCCAGGCTTACTGCATCTGCCAAAGGCATCCCAAAGGGAGCGCAGAAGTGCCACAACATGGCTGCTTTCACAGCTTTTTCCTTAGGAAGAACCCTAATACCCGGCTGATTTACCTTCCTAGGGTTACTGTTAGGCTTAGGCCTAGGACTTTTAAAACCAGGAAGCCCTGTGCTCCAGGCACACTGCAGCTGTTAAAGGCATCCCAAGGGGAGCGCAAAAGTGACACAACTTGGCTGCCTCCACTGCTATTTCCATGAGACCATCCCGAATCATAGGCTGATTTTCCTTCCTAGGCTTAAGGTTTGAGTTAGGCCTAGGGTTAGTGTTCTTTTAACCAGAAAGCCCTGAGTTCCAAGAACACAGCAGCTGCGAAGGACTACCCAAGAAGAGCGCAGAAGTGCCTCAACATGCCTGCCTCCACAGCTTTTTCCTTGGGGACGTCCCGAAACGAAGGCTGATTTAGAAGCCTCCAGTTTGGGCTAAATTTGTGGGTTTTTACACCAGGAAGCCCTGTGCTCCAAGCACACTGCAGCTGTGAAAGGCATCCCAAGGGGAGCGCAAAAGTGCCACAACATGGCTGTCTCCACAGCTTTTCCCTTGGGATAATTCCTAAACCCAGGCTGATTTAAATGACCAGTGTTACGGATACGGTTAGGAATACGCCTAGGTGTAGAGCTTTTTAAACCAGCAAGCTCTGAGCTCCAGGCACACGGCAGCTGCGAAAGGCATCCCAAGGGGAGCACAAAAGTGCCAGGAAATGGCTGCCTCCACACGTTTTCATTGGCACAATTGCTAAGCCTAGGCTGAATTACCTGCCTCCAGTCTCAGCTAGGGACATGGTTTTTTAAACCAGGAAGCCCTGAGCTCCAGGCACACGGCAGCTGTGAAAGGCATCCCAAGGGGAGTACAAAAGTGCAACAACATGGCAGCTTTCACAGCTTTTTCCTTGGCACCATCCCTATACCTAGGCTGATTTATCTGCCTTGGGTTAGGGTTAGGGCTCAGCCTAGGGCTAGGATTATTTTAACCAGGAAGCCCTGAGTTCCAGGCTTACTGCATCTGCCAAAGGCATCCCAATGGGAGCGCAGAAGTGCCACAACATGGCTGCTTTCACTGCTTTTTTCTTAGGAAGAACCCTAATACCCGGCTGATTTACCTTCCTAGGGTTACTGTTAGGCTTAGGCCTAGGACTTTTAAAACCAGGAAGCCCTGTGCTCCAGGCACACTGCAGCTGTTAAAGGCATCCCAAGGGGAGCGCAAAAGTGACACAACTTGGCTGCCTCCACTGCTATTTCCATGAGACCATCCCGAATCATAGGCTGATTTTCCTTCCTAGGCTTAAGGTTTGAGTTAGGCCTAGGGTTAGTGTTCTTTTAACCAGAAAGCCCTGAGTTCCAAGAACACAGCAGCTGCGAAGGACTACCCAAGAAGAGCGCAGAAGTGCCTCAACATGCCTGCCTCCACAGCTTTTTCCTTGGGGACGTCCGGAAACGAAGGCTGATTTAGAAGCCAAAGTTGTGGTTTTTTAAACCAGGAAGCCCTGTGCTCCAAGCACACTGCAGCTGTGAAAGGCATCCCAAGGGGAGCGCAAAAGTGCCACAACATGGCTGTGTCCACAGCTTTTCCCTTGGGATAATTCCTAAACCCAGGCTGATTTAAATGACCAGTGATACGGTTAGGGTTAGGGTTACGCCTAGGTGTAGAGCTTTTTAAACCAGCAAGCTCTGAGCTCCAGGCACACGGCAGCTGCGAAAGGCATCCCAAGGGGAGCACAAAAGTGCCAGAAAATGGCTGCCTCCACACGTTTTCATTGGCATCATTGCTAAGCCTAGGCTGAATTACCTGCCTCCAGTCTCAGCTAGGGATATGGTCTTTTAAACCAGGAAGCCCTGTGCTCCAGACACACTGCAGCTGTGAAAGGCATCCCAAGGGGAGTACAAAAGTGCCAGAAAATGGCTGCCTCCACACGTTTTCATTGGCACCATTGCTAAGCCTGGGCTGAATTACCTGCCTCCAGTCTCAGCTAGGGACATGGTTTTTAAACCAGGAAGCCCTGAGCTCCAGGCACACGGCAGCTGTGAAAGGCATCCCAAGTGGAGTACAAAAGTGCAACAACATGGCAGCTTTCACAGCTTTTTCCTTGGCACCATCCCTATACCTAGGCTGATTTATCTGCCTAGCGTTAGGGTTAGGGCTCAGCATAGGGCTAGGATTTTTTTAAGCAGGAAGCCCTGATTTCCAGGCTTACTGCATCTGACAAAGGCATCCCAAAGGGAGCGCAGAAGTGCCACAACATGGCTGCTTTCACAGCTTTTTCCTTAGGAAGAACCCTAATACCCGGCTGATTTACCTTCCTAGGGTTACTGTTAGGCTTAGGCCTAGGACTTTTAAAACCAGGAAGCCCTGTGCTCCAGGCACACTGCAGCTGTTAAAGGCATCCCAAGGGGAGCGCAAAAGTGACACAACTTGGCTGCCTCCACTGCTATTTCCATGAGACCATCCCGAACCATAGGCTGATTTTCCTTCCTAGGCTTAAGGTTTGAGTTAGGCCTAGGGTTAGTGTTCTTTTAACCAGAAAGCCCTGAGTTCCAAGAACACAGCAGCTGCGAAGGACTACCCAAGAAGAGCGCAGAAGTGCCTCAACATGCCTGCCTCCACAGCTTTTTCCTTGGGGATGTCCCGAAACGAAGGCTGATTTAGAAGCCTCCAGTTTGGGCTAAAGTTGTGGTTTTTTAAACCAGGAAGCCCTGTGCTCCAAGCACACTGCAGCTGTGAAAGGCATCCCAAGGGGAGCGCAAAAGTGCCACAACATGGCTGTCTCCACAGCTTTTCCCTTGGGATAATTCCTAAACCCAGGCTGATTTAAATGACCAGTGTTACGGTTAGGGTTAGGGTTACGCCTAGGTGTAGAGCTTTTTAAACCAGCAAGCTCTGATCTCCAGGCACATGGCAGCTGCAAAAGGCATCCCAAGGGGAGCACAAAAGTGCCAGGAAATGGCTGCCTCCACACGTTTTCATTGGCACCATTGCTAAGCCTAGGCTGAATTTCCTGCCTCCAGTCTCAGCTAGGGACATGGTTTTTAAACCAGGAAGCCCTGAGCTCCAAGCACATGACAGCTGTGAAAGGCATCCCAAGGGGAGTACAAAAGTGCAACAACATGGCAGCTTTCACAGCTTTTTCCTTGGCACCATCCCTATACCTAGGCTGATTTATCTGCATAGGGTTAGGGTTAGGGCTCAGCCAAGGGCTAGGATTTTTTTAAGCAGGAAGCCCTGAGTTCCAGGCTTACTGCATCTGCCAAAGGCATCCCAAAGGGAGCGCAGAAGTGCCACAACATGGCTGCTTTCACAGCTTTTTCCTTAGGAAGAACCCTAATACCCGGCTGATTTACCTTCCTAGGGTTACTGTTAGGCTTAGGCCTAGGACTTTTAAAACCAGGAAGCCCTGTGCTCCAGGCACACTGCAGCTGTTAAAGGCATCCCAAGGGGAGCGCAAAAGTGACACAACTTGGCTGCCTCCACTGCTATTTCCATGAGACCATCCCGAATCATAGGCTGATTTTCCTTCCTAGGCTTAAGGTTTGAGTTAGGCCTAGGGTTAGTGTCCTTTTAACCAGAAAGCCCTGAGTTCCAAGAACACAGCAGCTGCGAAGGACTACCCAAGAAGAGCGCAGAAGTGCCTCAACATGCCTGCCTCCACAGCTTTTTCCTTGGGGACGTCCCGAAACGAAGGCTGATTTAGAAGCCTCCAGTTTGGGCTAAAGTTGTGGTTTTTTAAACCAGGAAGCCCTGTGCTCCAAGCACACTGCAGCTGTGAAAGGCATCCCATGAGGAGCGCAAAAGTGCCACAACATGGCTGTGTCCACAGCTTTTCCCTTGGGATAATTCCTAAACCCAGGCTGATTTAAATGACCAGTGTTACGGTTAGGGTTAGGGTTACGCCTAGGTGTAGAGCTTTTTAAACCAGCAAGCTCTGAGCTCCAGGCACATGGCAGCTGCAAAAGGCATCCCAAGGGGAGCACAAAAGTGCCAGGAAATGGCTGCCTCCACACGTTTTCATTGGCACCATTGCTAAGCCTAGGCTGAATTACCTGCCTCCAGTCTCAGCTAGGGACATGGTTTTTTAAACCAGGAAGCCCTGAGCTCCAGACACACGGCAGCTGTGAAAGGCATCCCAAGGGGAGTACAAAAGTGCAACAACATGGCAGCTTTCACAGCTTTTTCCTTAGCACCATCCCTATACATAGGCTGATTATCTGCCTTGGGTTAGGGTTAGGGCTCAGCCTAGGGCTAGGATTTTTTTAACCAGGAAGCCGTGAGTTCCAGGCTTACTGCATCTGCCAAAGGCATCCCAAATGGAGCGCAGAAGGTCCACAACATGGCTGCTTTCACAGCTTTTTCCTTAGGAAGAACCCTAATACCCGGCTGATTTACCTTCCTAGGGTTACTGTTAGGCTTAGGCCTAGGACTTTTAAAACCAGGAAGCCCTGTGCTCCAGGCACACTGCAGCTGTTAAAGGCATCCCAAGGGGAGCGCAAAAGTGACACAACTTGGCTGCCTCCACTGCTATTTCCATGAGACCATCCCGAATCATAGGCTGATTTTCCTTCCTAGGCTTAAGGTTTGAGTTAGGCCTAGGGTTAGTGTTCTTTTAACCAGAAAGCCCTGAGTTCCAAGAACACAGCAGCTGCGAAGGACTACCCAAGAAGAGCGCAGAAGTGCCTCAACATGCCTGCCTCCACAGCTTTTTCCTTGGGGACGTCCCGAAACGAAGGCTGATTTAGAAGCCTCCAGTTTGGGCTAAAGTTGTGGGTTTTTACACCAGGAAGCCCTGTGCTCCAAGCACACTGCAGCTGTGAAAGGCATCCCAAGGGGAGCGCAAAAGTGCCACAACATGGCTGTGTCCACAGCTTTTCCCTTGGGATAATTCCTAAACCCAGGCTGATTTAAATGACCAGTGTTACGGTTAGGGTTAGGGTTACGCCTAGGTGTAGAGCTTTTTAAACCAGCAAGCTCTGAGCTCCAGGCACACGGCAGCTGCGAAAGGCATCCCAAGGGGAGCACAAAAGTGCCAGAAAATGGCTGCCTCCACACGTTTTCATTGGCATCATTGCTAAGCCTAGGCTGAATTACCTGCCTCCAGTCTCAGCTAGGGATATGGTCTTTTAAATAAGGAAGCCCTGTGCTCCAGACACACTGCAGCTGTGAAAGGCATCCCAAGGGGAGTACAAAAGTGCCAGAAAATGGCTGCCTCCACACGTTTTCATTGGCACCATTGCTAAGCCTGGGCTGAATTACCTGCCTCCAGTCTCAGCTAGGGACATGGTTTTTTAAACCAGGAAGCCCTGAGCTCCAAGCACACGACAGCTGTGAAAGGCATCCCAAGGGGAGTACAAAAGTGCAACAACATGGCAGCTTTCACAGCTTTTTCCTTGGCACCATCCCTATACCTAGGCTGATTTATCTGCATAGGGTTAGGGTTAGGGCTCAGCCAAGGGCTAGGATTTTTTTAACCAGGAAGCCGTGAGTTCCAGGCTTACTGCATCTGCCAAAGGCATCCCAAAGGGAGCGCAGAAGTGCCACAACATGGCTGCTTTCACAGCTTTTTCCTTAGGAAGAACCCTAATACCCGGCTGATTTACCTTCCTAGGGTTACTGTTAGGCTTAGGCCTAGGACTTTTAAAACCAGGAAGCCCTGTGCTCCAGGCACACTGCAGCTGTTAAAGGCATCCCAAGGGGAGCGCAAAAGTGACACAACTTGGCTGCCTCCACTGCTATTTCCATGAGACCATCCCGAATCATAGGCTGATTTTCCTTCCTAGGCTTAAGGTTTGAGTTAGGCCTAGGGTTAGTGTCCTTTTCACCAGAAAGACCTGAGTTCCAAGAACACAGCAGCTGCGAAGGACTACCCAAGAAGAGCGCAGAAGTGCCTCAACATGCCTGCCTCCACAGCTTTTTCCTTGGGGACGTCCCGAAACGAAGGCTGATTTAGAAGCCTCCAGTTTGGGCTAAAGTTGTGGGTTTTTACACCAGGAAGCCCTGTGCTCCAAGCACACTGCAGCTGTGAAAGGCATCCCAAGGGGAGCGCAAAAGTGCCACAACATGGCTGTGTCCACAGCTTTTCCCTTGGGATAATTCCTAAACCCAGGCTGATTTAAATGACCAGTGTTACGGTTAGGTTTAGGATTACGCCTAGGTGTAGAGCTTTTTAAACCAGCAAGCTCTGAGCTCCAGGCACACGGCAGCTGCGAAAGGCATCCCAAGGGGAGCACAAAAGTGCCAGAAAATGGCTGCCTCCACACGTTTTCATTGGCATCATTGCTAAGCCTAGGCTGAATTACCTGCCTCCAGTCTCAGCTAGGGATATGGTCTTTTAAATAAGGAAGCCCTGTGCTCCAGACACACTGCAGCTGTGAAAGGCATCCCAAGGGGAGTACAAAAGTGCCAGAAAATGGCTGCCTCCACACGTTTTCATTGGCACCATTGCTAAGCCTGGGCTGAATTACCTGCCTCCAGTCTCAGCTAGGGACATGGTTTTTTAAAGCAGGAAGCCCTGAGCTCCAAGCACACGACAGCTGTGAAAGGCATCCCAAGGGGAGTACAAAAGTGCAACAACATGGCAGCTTTCACAGCTTTTTCCTTGGCACCATCCCTATACCTAGGCTGATTTATCTGCCTAGGGTTAGGGTTAGGGCTCAGCCAAGGGCTAGGATTTTTTTAACCAGGAAGCCGTGAGTTCCAGGCTTACTGCATCTGCCAAAGGCATCCCAAAGGGAGCGCAGAAGTGCCACAACATGGCTGCTTTCACAGCTTTTTCCTTAGGAAGAACCCTAATACCCGGCTGATTTACCTTCCTAGGGTTACTGTTAGGCTTAGGCCTAGGACTTTTAAAACCAGGAAGCCCTGTGCTCCAGGCACACTGCAGCTGTTAAAGGCATCCCAAGGGGAGCGCAAAAGTGACACAACTTGGCTGCCTCCACTGCTATTTCCATGAGACCATCCCGAATCATAGGCTGATTTTCCTTCCTAGGCTTAAGGTTTGAGTTAGGCCTGGGGTTAGTGTCCTTTTAACCAGAAAGCCCTGAGTTCCAAGAACACAGCAGCTGCGAAGGACTACCCAAGAAGAGCGCAGAAGTGCCTCAACATGCCTGCCTCCACAGCTTTTTCCTTGGGGATGTCCCGAAACGAAGGCTGATTTAGAAGCCTCCAGTTTGGGCTAAATTTGTGGGTTTTTACACCAGGAAGCCCTGTGCTCCAAGCACACTGCAGCTGTGAAAGGCATCCCAAGGGGAGCGCAAAAGTGCCACAACATGGCTGTCTCCACAGCTTTTCCCTTGGGATAATTCCTAAACCCAGGCTGATTTAAATGACCAGTGTTACGGATACGGTTAGGATTACGCCTAGGTGTAGAGCTTTTTAAACCAGCAAGCTCTGAGCTCCAGGCACACGGCAGCTGCGAAAGGCATCCCAAGGGGAGCACAAAAGTGCCAGAAAATGGCTGCCTCCACACGTTTTCATTGGCACCATTGCTAAGCCTAGGCTGAATTACCAGCCTCCAGTCTCAGCTAGGGACATGGTCTTTTAAACCAGGAAGCCCTGTGCTCCAGACACACTGCAGCTGTGAAAGGCTTCCCAAGGGGAGTACAAAAGTGCCAGAAAATGGCTGCCTCCACACGTTTTCATTGGCACCATTGCTAAGCCTAGGCTGAATTACCTGCCTCCAGTCTCAGTTACGGACATGGTTCTGAAACCAGGAAGCCCTGAGCTCCAAGCACATGACAGCTGTGAAAGGCATCCCAAGGGGAGTAAAAAAGTGCAACAACATGGCAGCTTTCACAGCTTTTTCCTTGGCACCATCCCTATACCTAGGCTGATTTATCTGCCTAGGGTTAGGGTTAGGGCTCAGCCAAGGGCTAGGATTTTTTTAACCAGGAAGCCCTGAGTTCCAGGCTTACTGCATCTGCCAAAGGCATCCCAAAGGGAGCGCAGAAGTGCCACAACATGGCTGCTTTCACAGCTTTTTCCTTAGGAAGAACCCTAATACCCGGCAGATTTACCTTCCTAGGGTTACTGTTAGGCTTAGGCCTAGGACTTTTAAAACCAGGAAGCCCTGTGCTCCAGGCACACTGCAGCTGTTAAAGGCATCCCAAGGGGAGCGCAAAAGTGACACAACTTGGCTGCCTCCACTGCTATTTCCATGAGACCATCCCGAATCATAGGCTGATTTTCCTTCCTAGGCTTAAGGTTTGAGTTAGGCCTAGGGTTAGTGTCCTTTTAACCAGAAAGCCCTGAGTTCCAAGAACACAGCAGCTGCGAAGGACTACCCAAGAAGAGCGCAGAAGTGCCTCAACATGCCTGCCTCCACAGCTTTTTCCTTGGGGACGTCCCGAAACGAAGGCTGATTTAGAAGCCTCCAGTTTGGGCTAAAGTTGTGGTATTTTAAACCAGGAAGCCCTGTGCTCCAAGCACACTGCAGCTGTGAAAGGCATCCCAAGGGGAGCGCAAAAGTGCCACAACATGGCTGTGTCCACAGCTTTTCCCTTGGGATAATTCCTAAACCCAGGCTGATTTAAATGACCAGTGTTACGGTTAGGGTTAGGGTTACGCCTAGGTGTAGAGCTTTTTAAACCAGCAAGCTCTGAGCTCCAGGCACATGGCAGCTGCAAAAGGCATCCCAAGGGGAGCACAAAAGTGCCAGGAAATGGCTGCCTCCACACGTTTTCATTGGCACCATTGCTAAGCCTAGGCTGAATTACCTGCCTCCAGTCTCAGCTAGGGACATGGTTTTTTAAACCAGGAAGCCCTGAGCTCCAGACACACGGCAGCTGTGAAAGGCATCCCAAGGGGAGTACAAAAGTGCAACAACATGGCAGCTTTCACAGCTTTTTCCTTAGCACCATCCCTATACATTGGCTGATTATCTGCCTTGGGTTAGGGTTAGGGCTCAGCCAAGGGCTAGGATTTTTTTAACCAGGAAGCCCTGAGTTCCAGGCTTACTGCATCTGCCAAAGGCATCCCAAATGGAGCGCAGAAGGTCCACAACATGGCTGCTTTCACAGCTTTTTCCTTAGGAAGAACCCTAATACCCGGCTGATTTACCTTCCTCGGGTTACTGTTAGGCTTAGGCCTAGGACTTTTAAAACCAGGAAGCCCTGTGCTCCAGGCACACTGCAGCTGTTAAAGGCATCCCAAGGGGAGCGCAAAAGTGACACAACTTGGCTGCCTCCACTGCTATTTCCATGAGACCATCCCGAATCATAGGCTGATTTTCCTTCCTAGGCTTAAGGTTTGAGTTAGGCCTAGGGTTAGTGTTCTTTTAACCAGAAAGCCCTGAGTTCCAAAAACACAGCAGCTGCGAAGGACTACCCAAGAAGAGCGCAGAAGTGCCTCAACATGCCTGCCTCCACAGCTTTTTCCTTGGGGACGTCCCGAAACGAAGGCTGATTTAGAAGCCTCCAGTTTGGGCTAAAGTTGTGGGTTTTTACACCAGGAAGCCCTGTGCTCCAAGCACACTGCAGCTGTGAAAGGCATCCCAAGGGGAGCGCAAAAGTGCCACAACATGGCTGTGTCCACAGCTTTTCCCTTGGGATAATTCCTAAACCCAGGCTGATTTAAATGACCAGTGTTACGGTTAGGGTTAGGGTTACGACTAGGTGTAGAGCTTTTTAAACCAGCAAGCTCTGAGCTCCAGGCACACGGCAGCTGCGAAAGGCATCCCAAGGGGAGCACAAAAGTGCCAGAAAATGGCTGCCTCCACACGTTTTCATTGGCATCATTGCTAAGCCTAGGCTGAATTACCTGCCTCCAGTCTCAGCTAGGGATATGGTCTTTTAAATAAGGAAGCCCTGTGCTCCAGACACACTGCAGCTGTGAAAGGCATCCCAAGGGGAGTACAAAAGTGCCAGAAAATGGCTGCCTCCACACGTTTTCATTGGCACCATTGCTAAGCCTGGGCTGAATTACCTGCCTCCAGTCTCAGCTAGGGACATGGTTTTTTAAACCAGGAAGCCCTGAGCTCCAAGCACACGACAGCTGTGAAAGGCATCCCAAGGGGAGTACAAAAGTGCAACAACATGGCAGCTTTCACAGCTTTTTCCTTGGCACCATCCCTATACCTAGGCTGATTTATCTGCATAGGGTTAGGGTTAGGGCTCAGCCAAGGGCTAGGATTTTTTTAACCAGGAAGCCGTGAGTTCCAGGCTTACTGCATCTGCCAAAGGCATCCCAAAGGGAGCGCAGAAGTGCCACAACATGGCTGCTTTCACAGCTTTTTCCTTAGGAAGAACCCTAATACCCGGCTGATTTACCTTCCTAGGGTTACTGTTAGGCTTAGGCCTAGGACTTTTAAAACCAGGAAGCCCTGTGCTCCAGGCACACTGCAGCTGTTAAAGGCATCCCAAGGGGAGCGCAAAAGTGACACAACTTGGCTGCCTCCACTGCTATTTCCATGAGACCATCCCGAATCATAGGCTGATTTTCCTTCCTAGGCTTAAGGTTTGAGTTAGGCCTAGGGTTAGTGTCCTTTTCACCAGAAAGACCTGAGTTCCAAGAACACAGCAGCTGCGAAGGACTACCCAAGAAGAGCGCAGAAGTGCCTCAACATGCCTGCCTCCACAGCTTTTTCCTTGGGGACGTCCCGAAACGAAGGCTGATTTAGAAGCCTCCAGTTTGGGCTAAAGTTGTGGGTTTTTACACCAGGAAGCCCTGTGCTCCAAGCACACTGCAGCTGTGAAAGGCATCCCAAGGGGAGCGCAAAAGTGCCACAACATGGCTGTGTCCACAGCTTTTCCCTTGGGATAATTCCTAAACCCAGGCTGATTTAAATGACCAGTGTTACGGTTAGGGTTAGGGTTACGACTAGGTGTAGAGCTTTTTAAACCAGCAAGCTCTGAGCTCCAGGCACACGGCAGCTGCGAAAGGCATCCCAAGGGGAGCACAAAAGTGCCAGAAAATGGCTGCCTCCACACGTTTTCATTGGCATCATTGCTAAGCCTAGGCTGAATTACCTGCCTCCAGTCTCAGCTAGGGATATGGTCTTTTAAATAAGGAAGCCCTGTGCTCCAGACACACTGCAGCTGTGAAAGGCATCCCAAGGGGAGTACAAAAGTGCCAGAAAATGGCTGCCTCCACACGTTTTCATTGGCACCATTGCTAAGCCTGGGCTGAATTACCTGCCTCCAGTCTCAGCTAGGGACATGGTTTTTTAAAGCAGGAAGCCCTGAGCTCCAAGCACACGACAGCTGTGAAAGGCATCCCAAGGGGAGTACAAAAGTGCAACAACATGGCAGCTTTCACAGCTTTTTCCTTGGCACTATCCCTATACCTAGTCTGATTTATCTGCCTTGGGTTAGGGTTAGGGCTCAGCCAAGGGCTAGGATTTTTTTAACCAGGAAGCCGTGAGTTCCAGGCTTACTGCATCTGCCAAAGGCATCCCAAAGGGAGCGCAGAAGTGCCACAACATGGCTGCTTTCACAGCTTTTTCCTTAGGAAGAACCCTAATACCCGGCTGATTTACCTTCCTAGGGTTACTGTTAGGCTTAGGCCTAGGACTTTTAAAACCAGGAAGCCCTGTGCTCCAGGCACACTGCAGCTGTTAAAGGCATCCCAAGGGGAGCGCAAAAGTGACACAACTTGGCTGCCTCCACTGCTATTTCCATGAGACCATCCCGAATCATAGGCTGATTTTCCTTCCTAGGCTTAAGGTTTGAGTTAGGCCTAGGGTTAGTGTCCTTTTCACCAGAAAGCCCTGAGTTCCAAGAACACAGCAGCTGCGAAGGACTACCCAAGAAGAGCGCAGAAGTGCCTCAACATGCCTGCCTCCACAGCTTTTTCCTTGGGGACGTCCCGAAACGAAGGCTGATTTAGAAGCCTCCAGTTTGGGCTAAATTTGTGGGTTTTTACACCAGGAAGCCCTGTGCTCCAAGCACACTGCAGCTGTGAAAGGCATCCCAAGGGGAGCGCAAAAGTGCCACAACATGGCTGTCTCCACAGCTTTTCCCTTGGGATAATTCCTAAACCCAGGCTGATTTAAATGACCAGTGTTACGGTTAGGGTTAGGATTACGCCTAGGTGTAGAGCTTTTTAAACCAGCAAGCTCTGAGCTCCAGGCACACGGCAGCTGCGAAAGGCATCCCAAGGGGAGCACAAAAGTGCCAGAAAATGGCTGCCTCCACACGTTTTCATTGGCACCATTGCTAAGCCTTGGCTGAATTACCAGCCTCCAGTCTCAGCTAGGGACATGGTCTTTTAAACAAGGAAGCCCTGTGCTCCAGACACACTGCAGCTGTGAAAGGCATCCCAAGGGGAGTACAAAAGTGCCAGAAAATGGCTGCCTCCACACGTTTTCATTGGCACCATTGCTAAGCCTAGGCTGAATTTCCTGCCTCCAGTCTCAGCTACGGACATGGTTTTTAAACCATAAAGCCCTGAGCTCCAAGCACATGACAGCTGTGAAAGGCATCCCAAGGGGAGTACAAAAGTGCAACAACATGGCAGCTTTCACAGCTTTTTCCTTGGCACCATCCCTATACCTAGGCTGATTTATCTGCCTAGGGTATGGGTTAGGGCTCAGCCAAGGGGAAGGATTTTTTTAACCAGGAAGCCCTGAGTTCCAGGCTTACTGCATCTGCCAAAGGCATCCCAAAGGGAGCGCAGAAGTGCCACAACATGGCTGCTTTCACAGCTTTTTCCTTAGGAAGAACCCTAATACCCGGCTGATTTACCTTCCTAGGGTTACTGTTAGGCTTAGGCCTAGGACTTTTAAAACCAGGAAGCCCTGTGCTCCAGGCACACTGCAGCTGTTAAAGGCATCCCAAGGGGAGCGCAAAAGTGACACAACTTGGCTGCCTCCACTGCTATTTCCATGAGACCATCCCGAATCATAGGCTGATTTTCCTTCCTAGGCTTAAGGTTTGAGTTAGGCCTAGGGTTAGTGTTCTTTTAACCAGAAAGCCCTGAGTTCCAAGAACACAGCAGCTGCGAAGGACTACCCAAGAAGAGCGCAGAAGTGCCTCAACATGCCTGCCTCCACAGCTTTTTCCTTGGGGACGTCCCGAAACGAAGGCTGATTTAGAAGCCTCCAGTTTGGGCTAAAGTTGTGGTTTTGTAAACCAGGAAGCCCTGTGCTCCAAGCACACTGCAGCTGTGAAAGGCATCCCAAGGGGAGCGCAAAAGTGCCACAACATGGCTGTCTCCACAGCTTTTCCCTTGGGATAATTCCTAAACCCAGGATGATTTAAATGACCAGTGTTACGGTTAGGGTTAGGGTTATGCCTAGGTGTAGAGCTTTTTAAACCAGCAAGCTCTGATCTCCAGGTACACGGCAGCTGCGAAAGGCATCCCAAGGGGAGCACAAAAGTGCCAGAAAATGGCTGCCTCCACACGTTTTCATTGTCATCATTGCTAAGCCTAGGCTGAATTACCAGCCTCCAGTCTCAGCTAGGGACATGGTTTTTTAAACCAGGAAGCCCTGAGCTCCAAGCACACTGCAGCTGTGAAAGGCATCCCAAGGGGAGCGCAAAAGTGCCACAACATGGCTGTCTCCACAGCTTTTCCCTTGGGATAATTCCTAAACCCAGGCTGATTTAAATGACCAGTGTTACGGTTAGGGTTAGGGTTACGCCTAGGTGTAGAGCTTTTTAAACCAGCAAGCTCTGAGCTCCAGGCACACGGCAGCTGCGAAAGGCATCCCAAGGGGAGCACAAAAGTGCCAGGAAATGGCTGCCTCCACACGTTTTCATTGGCACCATTGCTAAGCCTAGGCTGAATTACCTGCCTCCAGTCTCAGCTAGGGACATGGTTTTTTAAAGCAGGAAGCCCAGAGCTCCAGGCACACGGCAGCTGTGAAAGGCATCCCAAGGGGAGTACAAAAGTGCAACAACATGGCAGCTTTCACAGCTTTTTCCTTGGCACCATCCCTATACCTAGGCTGATTTATCTGCCTAGGGTTAGGGTTAGGGCTCAGCCTAGGGCTAGCATTTTTTTAAGCAGGAAGCCCTGAGTTCCAGGCTTACTGCATCTGCCAAAGGCATCCCAATGGGAGCGCAGAAGTGCCACAACATGGCTGCTTTCACAGCTTTTTCCTTAGGAAGAACCCTAATACCCGGCTGATTTACCTTCCTAGGGTTACTGTTAGGCTTAGGCCTAGGACTTTTAAAACCAGGAAGCCCTGTGCTCCAGGCACACTGCAGCTGTTAAAGGCATCCCAAGGGGAGCGCAAAAGTGACACAACTTGGCTGCCTCCACTGCTATTTCCATGAGACCATCCCGAATCATAGGCTGATTTTCCTTCCTAGGCTTAAGGTTTGAGTTAGGCCTAGGTTTAGTGTTCTTCTAACCAGAAAGCCCTGAGTTCTAAGAACACAGCAGCTGCGAAGGACTACCCAAGAAGAGCGCAGAAGTGCCTCAACATGCCTGCCTCCACAGCTTTTTCCTTGGGGACGTCCCGAAACGAAGGCTGATTTAGAAGCCTCTAGTTTGGGCTAAAGTTGTGGTTTTTTACACCAGGAAGCCCTGTGCTCCAAGCTCATTGCAGCTGTGAAAGGCATCCCAAGGGGAGCGCAAAAGTGCCACAACATGGCTGTCTCCACAGCTTTTCCCTTGGGATAATTCCTAAACCCAGGCTGATTTAAATGACCAGTGTTACGGTTAGGGTTAGGGTTACGCCTAGGTGTAGAGCTTTTTAAACCAGCAAGCTCTGAGCTCCAGGCACACGGCAGCTGCGAAAGGCATCCCAAGGGGAGCACAAAAGTGCCAGGAAATGGCTGTCTCCACAGCTTTTCCCTTGGGATAATTCCTAAACCCAGGCTGATTTAAATGACCAGTGTTACGGTTAGGGTTAGGGTTACGCCTAGGTGTAGAGCTTTTTAAACCAGCAAGCTCTGAGCTCCAGGCACACGGCAGCTGCGAAAGGCATCCCAAGGGGAGCACAAAAGTGCCAGGAAATGGCTGCCTCCACACGTTTTCATTGGCACCATTGCTAAGCCTAGGCTGAATTACCTGCCTCCAGTCTCAGCTAGGGACATGGTTTTTTAAAGCAGGAAGCCCAGAGCTCCAGGCACACGGCAGCTGTGAAAGGCATCCCAAGGGGAGTACAAAAGTGCAACAACATGGCAGCTTTCACAGCTTTTTCCTTGGCACCATCCCTATACCTAGGCTGATTTATCTGCCTAGGGTTAGGGTTAGGGCTCAGCCTAGGGCTAGCATTTTTTTAAGCAGGAAGCCCTGAGTTCCAGGCTTACTGCATCTGCCAAAGGCATCCCAAAGGGAGCGCAGAAGTGCCACAACATGGCTGCTTTCACAGCTTTTTCCTTAGGAAGAACCCTAATACCCGGCTGATTTACCTTCCTAGGGTTACTGTTAGGCTTAGGCCTAGGACTTTTAAAACCAGGAAGCCCTGTGCTCCAGGCACACTGCAGCTGTTAAAGGCATCCCAAGGGGAGCGCAAAAGTGACACAACTTGGCTGCCTCCACTGCTATTTCCATCAGACCATCCCGAATCATAGGCTGATTTTCCTTCCTAGGCTTAAGGTTTGAGTTAGGCCTAGGGTTAGTGTTCTTCTAACCAGAAAGCCCTGAGTTCTAAGAACACAGCAGCTGCGAAGGACTACCCAAGAAGAGCGCAGAAGTGCCTCAACATGCCTGCCTCCACAGCTTTTTCCTTGGGGACGTCCCGAAACGAAGGCTGATTTAGAAGCCTCCAGTTTGGGCTAAAGTTGTGGTTTTTTACACCAGGAAGCCCTGTGCTCCAAGCACACTGCAGCTGTGAAAGGCATCCCAAGGGGAGCGCAAAAGTGCCACAACATGGCTGTCTCCACAGCTTTTCCCTTGGGATAATTCCTAAACCCAGGCTGATTTAAATGACCAGTGTTACGCTCAGGGTTAGGATTACGCCTAGGTGTAGAGCTTTTTAAACCAGCAAGCTCTGAGCTCCAGGCACACGGCAGCTGCGAAAGGCATCCCAAGGGGAGCACAAAAGTGCCAGAAAATGGCTGCCTCCACACGTTTTCATGGGCACCATTGCTAAGCCTAGGCTGAATTACCTGCCTCCAGTCTCAGCTACGGACATGGTTTTTTAAACCAGGAAGCCCTGTGCTCCAAGCACACTGCAGCTGTGAAAGGCATCCCAAGGGGAGCGCAAAATTGCCACAACATGGCTGTCTCCACAGCTTTTCCCTTGGGATAATTCCTAAACCCAGGCTGATTTAAATGACCAGTGTTACGCTCAGGGTTAGGGTTACGCCTAGGTGTAGAGCTTTTTAAACCAGCAAGCTCTGAGCTCCAGGCACACGGTAGCTGCGAAAGGCATCCCAAGGGGAGCACAAAAGTGCCAGAAAATGGCTGCCTCCACACGTTTTCATTGGCACCATTGCTAAGCCTAGGCTGAATTACCTGCCTCCAGTCTCAGCTAGGGACATGGTTTTTTACACCAGGAAGCCCTGAGCTCCAAGCACACGACAGCTGTGAAAGGCATCCCAAGGGGAGTACAAAAGTGCAACAACATGGCAGCTTTCACAGCTTTTTCCTTGGCACCATCCCTATACCTAGGCTGATTTATCTGCCTAGTGTTAGGGTTAGGGCTCAGCCTAGGGCTAGGATTTTTTTAACCAGGAAGCCGTGAGTTCCAGGCTTACTGCATCTGCCAAAGGCATCCCAAAGGGAGCGCAGAAGTACCACAACATGGCTGCTTTCACAGCTTTTTCCTTAGGAAGAACCCTAATACCCAGCTGATTTAACTTCCTAGGGTTACTGTTAGGCTTAGGCCTAGGATGTTTAAAACCAGGAAGCCCTGTGCTCCAGGCACACTGCAGCTGTTAAAGGCATCCCAAGGGGAGCGCAAAAGTGACACAACTTGGCTGCCTCCACTGCTATTTCCATGAGACCATCCCGAATCATAGGCTGATTTTCCTTCCTAGGCTTAAGGTTTGAGTTAGGCCTAGGGTTAGTGTTCTTTTAACCAGAAAGCCCTGAGTTCCAAGAACACAGCAGCTGCGAAGGACTACCCAAGAAGAGCGCAGAAGTGCCTCAACATGCCTGCCTCCACAGCTTTTTCCTTGGGGATGTCCCGAAACGAAGGCTGATTTAGAAGCCTCCAGTTTGGGCTAAAGTTGTGGTTTTTTAAACCAGGAAGCCCTGTGCTCCAAGCACACTGCAGCTGTGAAAGGCATCCCAAGGGGAGCGCAAAAGTGCCACAACATGGCTGTGTCCACAGCTTTTCCCTTGGGATAATTCCTAAACCCAGGCTGATTTAAATGACCAGTGTTACGGTTAGGGTTAGGGTTACGCCTAGGTGTAGAGCTTTTTAAACCAGCAAGCTCTGAGCTCCAGGCACATGGCAGCTGCGAAAGGCATCCCAAGGGGAGCACAAAAGTGCCAGGAAATGGCTGCCTCCACACGTTTTCATTGGCACCATTGCTAAGCCTAGGCTGAATTACCTGCCTCCAGTCTCAGCTAGGGACATGGATTTTTAAACCAGGAAGCCCTGAGCTCCAGGCACACGGCAGCTGTGAAAGGCATCCCAAGGGGAGTACAAAAGTGCAACAACATGGCAGCTTTCACAGCTTTTTCCTTGGCACCATCCCTATACCAAGGCTGATTTATCTGCCTAGGGTTAGGGTTAGGGCTCAGCCTAGGGCTAGGATTTTTTTAAGCAGGAAGCCCTGAGTTCCAGGCTTACTGCATCTGCCAAAGGCATCCCAAGGGAGCGCAGAATTGCCACAACATGGCTGCTTTCACAGCTTTTTTCTCAGTAAGAACCCTAATACCCGGCCGATTTACCTTCCTAGGGTTACTGTTAGGCTTAGGCCTAGGACTTTTAAAACCAGGAAGCCCTGTGCTCCAGGCACACTGCAGCTGTGAAAGGCATCCCAAGGGGAGCGCAAAAGTGACACAACTTGGCTGCCTCCACTGCTATTTCCATGAGACCATCCCGAATCATAGGCTGATTTTCCTTCCTAGGCTTAAGGTTTGAGTTAGGCCTAGGGTTAGTGTTCTTTTAACCAGAAAGCCCTGAGTTCCAAGAACACAGCAGCTGCGAAGGACTACCCAAGAAGAGCGCAGAAGTGCCTCAACATGCCTGCCTCCACAGCTTTTTCCTTGGGGATGTCCCGAAACGAAGGCTGATTTAGAAGCCTCCAGTTTGGGCTAAAGTTGTGGTTTTTTAAACCAGGAAGCCCTGTGCTCCAAGCACACTGCAGCTGTGAAAGGCATCCCAAGGGGAGCGCAAAAGTGCCACAACATGGCTGTGTCCACAGCTTTTCCCTTGGGATAATTCCTAAACCCAGGCTGATTTAAATGACCAGTGTTACGGTTAGGGTTAGGGTTACGCCTAGGTGTAGAGCTTTTTAAACCAGCAAGCTCTGAGCTCCAGGCACATGGCAGCTGCAAAAGGCATCCCAAGGGGAGCACAAAAGTGCCAGGAAATGGCTGCCTCCACACGTTTTCATTGGCAGCATTGCTAAGCCTAGGCTGAATTACCTGCCTCCAGTCTCAGCTAGGGACATGGTTTTTTAAACCAGGAAGCCCTGAGCTCCAGGCACACGGCAGCTGTGAAAGGCATCCCAAGGGGAGTACAAAAGTGCAACAACATGGCAGCTTTCACAGCTTTTTCCTTGGCACCATCCCTATACCTAGGCTGATTTATCTGCCTAGGGTTAGGGTTAGGGCTCAGCCTAGGGCTAGGATTTTTTTAAGCAGGAAGCCCTGAGTTCCAGGCTTACTGCATCTGCCAAAGGCATCCCAAGGGAGCGCAGAAGTGCCACAACATGGCTGCTTTCACAGCTTTTTTCTCAGTAAGAACCCTAATACCCGGCCGATTTACCTTCCTAGGGTTACTGTTAGGCTTAGGCCTAGGACTTTTAAAACCAGGAAGCCCTGTGCTCCAGGCACACTGCAGCTGTTAAAGGCATCCCAAGGGGAGCGCAAAAGTGACACAACTTGGCTGCCTCCACTGCTATTTCCATGAGACCATCCCGAATCATAGGCTGATTTTCCTTCCTAGGCTTAAGGTTTGAGTTAGGCCTAGGGTTAGTGTTCTTTTAACCAGAAAGCCCTGAGTTCCAAGAACACAGCAGCTGCGAAGGACTACCCAAGAAGAGCGCAGAAGTGCCTCAACATGCCTGCCTCCACAGCTTTTTCCTTGGGGACGTCCCGAAACGAAGGCTGATTTAGAAGCCTCCAGTTTGGGCTAAAGTTGTGGTTTTGTAAACCAGGAAGCCCTGTGCTCCAAGCACACTGCAGCTGTGAAAGGCATCCCAAGGGGAGCGCAAAAGTGCCACAACATGGCTGTCTCCACAGCTTTTCCCTTGGGATAATTCCTAAACCCAGGCTGATTTAAATGACCAATGTTACGGTTAGGGTTAGGGTTACGCCTAGGTGTAGAGCTTTTTAAACCAGCAAGCTCTGAGCTCCAGGCACACGGCAGCTGCGAAAGGCATCCCAAGGGGAGCACAAAAGTGCCAGAAAATGGCTGCCTCCACACGTTTTCATTGGCACCATTGCTAAGCCTAGGCTGAATTACCAGCCTCCAGTCTCAGCTAGGGACATGGTCTTTTAAACCAGGAAGCCCTGTGCTCCAGACACACTGCAGCTGTGAAAGGCATCCCAAGGGGAGTACAAAAGTGCCAGAAAATGGCTGCCTCCACACGTTTTCATTGGCACCATTGCTAAGCCTAGGCTGAATTACCTGCCTCCAGTCTCAGCTAGGGACATGGATTTTAAACCAGGAAGCCCTGAGCTCCAAGCACACGACAGCTGTGAAAGGCATCCCAAGGGGAGTACAAAAGTGCAACAACATGGCAGCTTTCACAGCTTTTTCCTTGGCACCATCCCTATACCTAGGCTGATTTATCTGCCTAGCGTTAGGGTTAGGGCTCAGCCTAGGGCTAGGATTTTTTTAACCAGGAAGCCCTGAGTTCCAGGCTTACTGCATCTGCCAAAGGCATCCCAATGGGAGCGCAGAAGTGCCACAACATGGCTGCTTTCACAGCTTTTTCCTTAGGAAGAACCCTAATACCCGGCTGATTTACCTTCCTAGGGTTACTGTTAGGCTTAGGCCTAGGACTTTTAAAACCAGGAAGCCCTGTGCTCCAGGCACACTGCAGCTGTTAAAGGCATCCCAAGGGGAGCGCAAAAGTGACACAACTTGGCTGCCTCCACTGCTATTTCCATGAGACCATCCCGAATCATAGGCTGATTTTCCTTCCTAGGCTTAAGGTTTGAGATAGGCCTAGGGTTAGTGTCCTTTTAACCAGAAAGCCCTGAGTTCCAAGAACACAGCAGCTGCGAAGGACTACCCAAGAAGAGCGCAGAAGTGCCTCAACATGCCTGCCTCCACAGCTTTTTCCTTGGGGACGTCCCGAAACGAAGGCTGATTTAGAAGCCTCCAGTTTGGGCTAAAGTTGTGGTTTTTTACACCAGGAAGCCCTGTGCTCCAAGCACACTGCAGCTGTGAAAGGCATCCCAAGGGGAGCGCAAAAGTGCCACAACATGGCTGTGTCCACAGCTTTTCCCTTGGGATAATTCCTAAACCCAGGCTGATTTAAATGACCAATGTTACGGTTAGGGTTAGGGTTACGCCTAGGTGTAGAGCTTTTTAAACCAGCAAGCTCTGAGCTCCAGGCACACGGCAGCTGCGAAAGGCATCCCAAGGGGAGCACAAAAGTGCCAGAAAATGGCTGCCTCCACACGTTTTCATTGGCACCATTGCTAAGCCTAGGCTGAATTACCAGCCTCCAGTCTCAGCTAGGGACATGGTCTTTTAAACCAGGAAGCCCTGTGCTCCAGACACACTGCAGCTGTGAAAGGCATCCCAAGGGGAGTACAAAAGTGCCAGAAAATGGCTGCCTCCACACGTTTTCATTGGCACCATTGCTAAGCCTAGGCTGAATTACCTGCCTCCAGTCTCAGCTAGGGACATGGATTTTAAACCAGGAAGCCCTGAGCTCCAAGCACACGACAGCTGTGAAAGGCATCCCAAGGGGAGTACAAAAGTGCAACAACATGGCAGCTTTCACAGCTTTTTCCTTGGCACCATCCCTATACCTAGGCTGATTTATCTGCCTAGCGTTAGGGTTAGGGCTCAGCCTAGGGCTAGGATTTTTTTAACCAGGAAGCCCTGAGTTCCAGGCTTACTGCATCTGCCAAAGGCATCCCAATGGGAGCGCAGAAGTGCCACAACATGGCTGCTTTCACAGCTTTTTCCTTAGGAAGAACCCTAATACCCGGCTGATTTACCTTCCTAGGGTTACTGTTAGGCTTAGGCCTAGGACTTTTAAAACCAGGAAGCCCTGTGCTCCAGGCACACTGCAGCTGTTAAAGGCATCCCAAGGGGAGCGCAAAAGTGACACAACTTGGCTGCCTCCACTGCTATTTCCATGAGACCATCCCGAATCATAGGCTGATTTTCCTTCCTAGGCTTAAGGTTTGAGTTAGGCCTAGGGTTAGTGTCCTTTTAACCAGAAAGCCCTGAGTTCCAAGAACACAGCAGCTGCGAAGGACTACCCAAGAAGAGCGCAGAAGTGCCTCAACATGCCTGCCTCCACAGCTTTTTCCTTGGGGACGTCCCGAAACGAAGGCTGATTTAGAAGCCTCCAGTTTGGGCTAAAGTTGTGGTTTTGTAAACCAGGAAGCCCTGTGCTCCAAGCACACTGCAGCTGTGAAAGGCATCCCAAGGGGAGCGCAAAAGTGCCACAACATGGCTGTGTCCACAGCTTTTCCCTTGGGATAATTCCTAAACCCAGGCTGATTTAAATGACCAGTGTTACAGGTAGGGTTAGGGTTACGCCTATGTGTAGAGCTTTTTAAACCAGCAAGCTCTGAGCTCCAGGCACACGGCAGCTGCGAAAGGCATCTCAAGGGGAGCATAAAAGTGCCAGAAAATGGCTGCCTCCACACGTTTTCATTGGCACCATTGCTAAGCCTAGGCTGAATTACCTGCCTCCAGTCTCAGTTACGGACATGGTTTTTTACACCAGGAAGCCCTGAGCTCCAGGCACACGGCAGCTGTGAAAGGCATCCCAAGGGGAGTACAAAAGTGCAACAACATGGCAGCTTTCACAGCTTTTTCCTTGGCACCATCCCTATACCTAGGCTGATTTATCTGCCTAGGGTTAGGGTTAGGGCTCAGCCTAGGGCTAGGATTTTTTTAACCAGGAAGCCCTGAGTTCCAGGCTTACTGCATCTGCCAAAGGCATCCCAAAGGGAGCGCAGAAGTGCCACAACATGGCTGCTTTCACAGCTTTTTTCTTAGGAAGAACCCTAATACCCGGCTGATTTACCTTCCTAGGGTTACTGTTAGGCTTAGGCCTAGGACTTTTAAAACCAGGAAGCCCTGTGCTCCAGGCACACTGCAGCTGTTAAAGGCATCCCAAGGGGAGCGCAAAAGTGACACAACTTGGCTGCCTCCACTGCTATTTCCATGAGACCATCCCGAATCACAGGCTGATTTTCCTTCCTAGGCTTAAGGTTTGAGTTAGGCCTAGGGTTAGTGTTCTTTTAACCAGAAAGCCCTGAGTTCCAAGAACACAGCAGCTGTGAAGGACTACCCAAGAAGAGCGCAGAAGTGCCTCAACATGCCTGCCTCCACAGCTTTTTCCTTGGGGACGTCCCGAAACGAAGGCTGATTTAGAAGCCTCCAGTTTGGGCTAAAGTTGTGGTTTTGTAAACCAGGAAGCCCTGTGCTCCAAGCACACTGCAGCTGTGAAAGGCATCCCAAGGGGAGCGCAAAAGTGCCACAACATGGCTGTGTCCACAGCTTTTCCCTTGGGATAATTCCTAAACCCAGGCTGATTTAAATGACCAGTGTTACGGTTAGGGTTAGGGTTACGCCTAGGTGTAGAGCTTTTTAAACCGGCAAGCTCTGAGCTCCAGGCACACGGCAGCTGCGAAAGGCATCCCAAGGGGAGCACAAAAGTGCCAGAAAATGGCTGCCCCCACACGTTTTCATTGGCACCATTGCTAAGCCTAGGCTGAATTACTAGCCTCCAGTTTCAGCTAGGGACATGGTCTTTTAAACCAGGAAGCCCTGTGCTCCAGACACACTGCAGCTGTGAAAGGCATCCCAAGGGGAGTACAAAAGTGCCAGAAAATGGCTGCCTCCACACGTTTTCATTGGCACCATTGCTAAGCCTAGGCTGAATCACCTGCCTCCAGTCTCAGCTAGGGACATGGATTTTAAACCAGGAAGACCTGAGCTCCAAGCACACGACAGCTGTGAAAGGCATCCCAAGGGGAGTACAAAAGTGCAACAACATGGCAGCTTTCACAGCTTTTTCCTTGGCACCATCCCTATACCTAGGCTGATTTATCTGCCTAGCGTTAGGGTTAGGGCTCAGCCTAGGGCTAGGATTTTTTTAACCAGGAAGCCCTGAGTTCCAGGCTTACTGCATCTGCCAAAGGCATCCCAAAGGGAGCACAGAAGTGCCACAACATGGCTGCTTTCACAGCTTTTTCCTTAGGAAGAACCCTAATACCCGGCTGATTTACCTTCCTAGGGTTACTGTTAGGCTTAGGCCTGGGGCTTTTAAAACCAGGAAGCCCTGTGCTCCAGGCACACTGCAGCTGTTAAAGGCATCCCAAGGGGAGCGCAAAAGTGACACAACTTGGCTGCCTCCACTGCTATTTCCATGAGACCATCCCGAATCATAGGCTGATTTTCCTTCCTAGGCTTAAGGTTTGAGTTAGGCCTAGGGTTAGTGTTCTTTTAACCAGAAAGCCCTGAGTTCCAAGAACACAGCAGCTGCGAAGGACTACCCAAGAAGAGCGCAGAAGTGCCTCAACATGCCTGCCTCCACAGCTTTTTCCTTGGGGACGTCCCGAAACGAAGGCTGATTTAGAAGCCTCCAGTTTGGGCTAAAGTTGTGGTTTTTTAAACCAGGAAGCCCTGTGCTCCAAGCACACTGCAGCTGTGAAAGGCATCCCAAGGGGAGCGCAAAAGTGCCACAACATGGCTGTCTCCACAGCTTTTCCCTTGGGATAATTCCTAAACCCAGGCTGATTTAAATGACCAGTGTTACGGTTAGGGTTAGGGTTACGCCTAGGTGTAGAGCTTTTTAAACCAGCAAGCTCTGAGCTCCAGGCACACGGCAGCTGCGAAAGGCATCCCAAGGGGAGCACAAAAGTGCCAGGAAATGGCTGCCTCCACACGTTTTCATTGGCACCATTGCTAAGCCTAGGCTGAATCACCTGCCTCCAGTCTCAGCTAGGGACATGGTTTTTTAAACCAGGAAGCCCTGAGCTCCAGACACACTGCAGCTGCGAAAGGCATCCCAAGGGGAGTACAAAAGTGCCAGAAAATGGCTGCCTCCACACGTTTTCATTGGCACCATTGCTAAGCCTAGGCTGAATTACCTGCCTCCAGTCTCATCTAGGGACATGGATTTTAAACCAGGAAGCCCTGAGCTCCAAGCACACGACAGCTGTGAAAGGCATCCCAAGGGGAGTACAAAAGTGCAACAACATGGCAGCTTTCACAGCTTTTTCCTTGGCACCATCCCTATACCTAGGCTGATATTTCTGCCTAGCGTTAGGGTTAGGGCTCAGCCTAGGGCTAGGATTTTTTTAAGCAGGAAGCCCTGAGTTCCAGGCTTACTGCATCTGCTAAAGGCATCCCAAAGGGAGCGCAGAAGTGCCACAACATGGCTGCTTTCACTGCTTTTTCCTTAGGAGGAACCCTAATACCCGGCTGATTTACCTTCCTAGGGTTACTGTTAGGCTTAGGCCTAGGACTTTTAAAACCAGGAAGCCCTGTGCTCCAGGCACACTGCAGCTGTTAAAGGCATCCCAAGGGGAGCGCAAAAGTGACACAACTTGGCTGCCTCCACTGCTATTTCCATGAGACCATCCCGAATCATAGGCTGATTTTCCTTCCTAGGCTTAAGGTTTGAGTTAGGCCTAGGGTTAGTGTTCTTTTAACCAGAAAGCCCTGAGTTCCAAGAACACAGCAGCTGCGAAGGACTACCCAAGAAGAGCGCAGAAGTGCCTCAACATGCCTGCCTCCACAGCTTTTTCCTTGGGGACGTCCCGAAACGAAGGCTGATTTAGAAGCCTCCAGTTTGGGCTAAATTTGTGGTTTTGTAAACCAGGAAGCCCTGTGCTCCAAGCTCACTGCAGCTGTGAAAGGCATCCCAAGGGGAGCGCAAAAGTGCCACAACATGGCTGTCTCCACAGCTTTTCCCTTGGGATAATTCCTAAACCCAGGCTGATTTAAATGACCAGTGTTACGGTTAGGGTTAGGTTTACGCCTAGGTGTAGAGCTTTTTAAACCAGCAAGCTCTGAGCTCCAGGCACACGGCAGCTGCGAAAGGCATCCCAAGGGGAGCACAAAAGTGCCAGAAAATGGCTGCCTCCACACGTTTTCATTGGCACCATTGCTAAGCCTAGGCTGAATTACCTGCCTCCAGTCTCAGCTAGGGACATAGATTTTTAAACCAGGAAGCCCTGAGCTCCAGGCACACGGCAACTGTGAAAGGCATCCCAAGGGGAGTACAAAAGTGACACAACATGGCAGCTTTCACAGCTTTTTCCTTGGCACCATCCCTATACCTAGGCTGATTTATCTGCCTAGGGTTAGGGTTAGGGCTCATCCTAGGGCTAGCATTTTTTTAACCAGGAAGCCCTGAGTTCCAGGCTTACTGCATCTGCCAAAGGCATCCCAAAGGGAGCGCAGAAGTGCCACAACATGGCTGCTTTCACAGCTTTTTTCTTAGGAAGAACCCTAATACCCGGCTGATTTACCTTCCTAGGGTTACTGTTAGGCTTAGGCCTAGGACTTTTAAAACCAGGAAGCCCTGTGCTCCAGGCACACTGCAGCTGTTAAAGGCATCCCAAGGGGAGCGCAAAAGTGACACAACTTGGCTGCCTCCACTGCTATTTCCATGAGACCATCCCGAATCATAGGCTGATTTTCCTTCCTAGGCTTAAGGTTTGAGTTAGGCCTAGGGTTAGTGTTCTTTTAACCAGAAAGCCCTGAGTTCCAAGAACACAGCAGCTGCGAAGGACTACCCAAGAAGAGCGCAGAAGTGCCTCAACATGCCTGCCTCCACAGCTTTTTCCTTGGAGACGTCCCGAAACGAAGGCTGATTTAGAAGCCTCCAGTTTGGGCTAAAGTTGTGGTTTTGTAAACCAGGAAGCCCTGTGCTCCAAGCACACTGCAGCTGTGAAAGGCATCCCAAGAGGAGCGCAAAAGTGCCACAACATGGCTGTCTCCACAGCTTTTCCCTTGGGATAATTCCTAAACCCAGGCTGATTTAAATGACCAGTGTTACGGTTAGGGTTAGGGTTACGCCTAGGTGTAGAGCTTTTTAAACCAGCAAGCTCTGATCTCCAGGCACACGGCAGCTGCGAAAGGCATCCCAAGGGGAGCACAAAAGTGCCAGGAAATGGCTGCCTCCACACGTTTTCATTGGCACCATTGCTAAGCCTAGGCTGAATTACCTGCCTCCAGTCTCAGCTAGGGACATGGTTTTTTAAACCAGGAAGCCCTGAGCTCCAGGCACTTGGCAGCTGTGAAAGGCATCCCAAGGGGAGTACAAAAGTGCAACAACATGGCAGCTTTCACAGCTTTTTCCTTGGCACCATCCCTATACCTAGGCTGATTTATCTGCCTAGGGTTAGGGTTAGGGCTCAGCCTAGGGCTAGGATTTTTTTAACCAGGAAGCCCTGAGTTCCAGGCTTACTGCATCTGCCAAAGGCATCCCAAGGGAGCGCAGAAGTGCCACAACATGGCTGCTTTCACAGCTTTTTTCTCAGTAAGAACCCTAATACCCGGCCGATTTACCTTCCTAGTGTTACTGTTAGGCTTAGGCCTAGGACTTTTAAAACCAGGAAGCCCTGTGCTCCAGGCACACTGCAGCTGTTAAAGGCATCCCAAGGGGAGCGCAAAAGTGACACAACTTGGGTGCCTCCACTGCTATTTCCATGAGACCATCCCGAATCATAGGCTGATTTTCCTTCCCAGGCTTAAGGTTTGAGTTAGGCCTAGGGTTAGTGTTCTTTTAACCAGAAAGCCCTGAGTTCCAAGAACACAGCAGCTGCGAAGGACTACCCAAGAAGAGCGCAGAAGTGCCTCAACATGCCTGCCTCCACAGCTTTTTCCTTGGGGACGTCCCGAAACGAAGGCTGATTTAGAAGCCTCCAGTTTGGGCTAAAGTTGTGGTTTTTTAATCCAGGAAGCCCTGTGCTCCAAGCACACTGCAGCTGTGAAAGGCATCCCAAGGGGAGCGCAAAAGTGCCACAAGATGGCTGTCTCCACAGCTTTTCCCTTGAGATAATTCCTAAACCCAGGCTGATTTAAATGACCAGTGTTACGGATAGGGTTAGGGTTACGCCTAGGTGTAGAGCTTTTTAAACCAGCAAGCTCTGATCTCCAGGCACACGGCAGCTGCGAAAGGCATCCCAAGGGGAGCACAGAAGTGCCCGGAAATGGCTGCCTCCACACGTTTTCATTGGCACCATTGCTAAGCCTAGGCTGAATTACCTGCCTCCAGTCTCAGCTAGGGACATGGTTTTTTAAAGCAGGAAGCCCTGAGCTCCAGGCACTTGGCAGCTGTGAAAGGCATCCCAAGGGGAGTACAAAAGTGCAACAACATGGCAGCTTTCACAGCTTTTTCCTTGGCACCATCCCTATACCTAGGCTGATTTATCTGCCTAGGGTTAGGGTTAGGGCTCAGCCTAGGGCTAGGATTTTTTTAACCAGGAAGCCCTGAGTTCCAGGCTTACTGCATCTGCCAAAGGCATCCCAAAGGGAGCGCAGAAGTGCCACAACATGGCTGCTTTCACAGCTTTTTTCTTAGGAAGAACCCTAATACCCGGCTGATTTACCTTCCTAGGGTTACTGTTAGGCTTAGGCCTAGGACTTTTAAAACCAGGAAGCCCTGTGCTCCAGGCACACTGCAGCTGTTAAAGGCATCCCAAGGGGAGCGCAAAAGTGACACAACTTGGCTGCCTCCACTGCTATTTCCATGAGACCATCCCGAATCATAGGCTGATTTTCCTTCCTAGGCTTAAGGTTTGAGTTAGGCCTAGGGTTAGTGTCCTTTTAACCAGAAAGCCCTGAGTTCCAAGAACACAGCAGCTGCGAAGGACTACCCAAGAAGAGCGCAGAAGTGCCTCAACATGCCTGCCTCCACAGCTTTTTCCTTGGGGACGTCCCGAAACGAAGGCTGATTTAGAAGCCTCCAGTTTGGGCTAAAGTTGTGGTTTTGTAAAGCAGGAAGCCCTGTGCTCCAAGCTCACTGCAGCTGTGAAAGGCATCCCAAGGGGAGCGCAAAAGTGCCACAACATGGCTGTCTCCACAGCTTTTCCCTTGGGATAATTCCTAAACCCAGGCTGATTTAAATGACCAGTGTTACGGTTAGGGTTAGGGTTACGCCTAGGTGTAGAGCTTTTTAAACCAGGAAGCTCTGAGCTCCAGGCACACGGCAGCTGGGAAAGGCATCCCAAGGGGAGCACAAAAGTGCCAGAAAATGGCTACCTCCACACGTTTTCATTGGCACCATTGCTAAGCCTAGGCTGAATTACCTGCCTCCAGTCTCAGCTAGGGACATGGTTTTTTAAACCAGGAAGCCCTGAGCTCCAGGCACACGGCAGCTGTGAAAGGCATCCCAAGGGGAGTACAAAAGTGCAACAACATGGCAGCTTTCACAGCTTTTTCCTTGGCACCATCCCTATACCTAGGCTGATTTATCTGCCTAGGGTTAGGGTTAGGGCTCAGCCTAGGGCTAGGATTTTTTTAACCAGGAAGCCCTGAGTTCCAGGCTTACTGCATCTGCCAAAGGCATCCCAATGGGAGCGCAGAAGTGCCACAACATGGCTGCTTTCACAGCTTTTTTCTTAGGAAGAACCCTAATACCCGGCTGATTTACCTTCCTAGGGTTACTGTTAGGCTTAGGCCTAGGACTTTTAAAACCAGGAAGCCCTGTACTCCAGGCACACTGCAGCTGTTAAAGGCATCCCAAGGCGAGCGCAAAAGTGAGACAACTTGGCTGCCTCCACTGCTATTTCCATGAGACCATCCCGAATCATAGGCTGATTTTCCTTCCTAGGCTTAAGGTTTGAGTTAGGCCTAGGGTTAGTGTTCTTTTAACCAGAAAGCCCTGAGTTCCAAGAACACAGCAGCTGCGAAGGACTACCCAAGAAGAGCGCAGAAGTGCCTCAACATGCCTGCCTCCACAGCTTTTTCCTTGGGGACGTCCCGAAACGAAGGCTGATTTAGAAGCCTCCAGTTTGGGCTAAAGTTGTGGTTTTTTACACCAGGAAGCCCTGTGCTCCAAGCACACTGCAGCTGTGAAAGGCATCCCAAGGGGAGCGCAAAAGTGCCACAACATGGCTGTGTCCACAGCTTTTCCCTTGGGATAATTCCTAAACCCAGGCTGATTTAAATGACCAGTGTTACGGTTAGGGTTAGGGTTACGCCTAGGTGTAGAGCTTTTTAAACCAGCAAGCTCTGAGCTCCAGGCACACGGCAGCTGCGAAAGGCATCCCAAGGGGAGCACAAAAGTGCCAGAAAATGGCTGCCTCCACACGTTTTCATTGGCACCATTGCTAAGCCTAGGCTGAATTACCAGCCTCCAGTCTCAGCTAGGGACATGGTCTTTTAAACCAGGAAGCCCTGTGCTCCAGACACACTGCAGCTGTGAAAGGCATCCCAAGGGGATTACAAAAGTGCCAGAAAATGGCTGCCTCCACACGTTTTCATTGGCACCATTGCTAAGCCTAGGCTGAATTTCCTGCCTCCAGTCTCAGCTACGGACATGGTTTTTAAACCAGGAAGCCCTGAGCTCCAAGCACATGACAGCTGTGAAAGGCATCCCAAGGGGAGTACAAAAGTGCAACAACATGGCAGCTTTCACAGCTTTTTCCTTGGCACCATCCCTATACCTAGGCTGATTTATCTGCCTAGGGTATGGGTTAGGGCTCAGCCTAGGGCTAGGATTTTTTTAACCAGGAAGCCCTGAGTTCCAGGCTTACTGCATCTGCCAAAGGCATCCCAAAGGGAGCGCAGAAGTGCCACAACATGGCTGCTTTCACAGCTTTTTCCTTAGGAAGAACCCTAATACCCGGCTGATTTACCTTCCTAGGGTTACTGTTAGGCTTAGGCCTAGGACTTTTAAAACCAGGAAGCCCTGTGCTCCAGGCACACTGCAGCTGTTAAAGGCATCCCAAGGGGAGCGCAAAAGTGACACAACTTGGCTGCCTTCACTGCTATTTCCATGAGACCATCCCGAATCATAGGCTGATTTTCCTTCCTAGGCTTAAGGTTTGAGTTAGGCCTAGGGTTAGTGTTCTTTTAACCAGAAAGCCCTGAGTTCCAAGAACACAGCAGCTGCGAAGGACTACCCAAGAAGAGCGCAGAAGTGCCTCAACATGCCTGCCTCCACAGCTTTTTCCTTGGGGACGTCCCGAAACGAAGGCTGATTTAGAAGCCTCCAGTTTGGGCTAAAGTTGTGGTTTTGTAAACCAGGAAGCCCTGTGCTCCAAGCACACTGCAGCTGTGAAAGGCATCCCAAGGGGAGCGCAAAAGTGCCACAACATGGCTGTGTCCACAGCTTTTCCCTTGGGATAATTCCTAAACCCAGGCTGCTTTAAATGACCAGTGTTACGGTTAGGGTTAGGGTTACGCCTAGGTGTAGAGCTTTTTAAACCAGCAAGCTCTGATCTCCAGGCACACGGCAGCTGCGAAAGGCATCCCAAGGGGAGCACAAAAGTGCCAGAAAATGGCTGCCTCCACACATTTTCATTGGCACCATTGCTAAGCCTAGGCTGAATTACCTGCCTCCAGTCTCAGCTAGGGACATGGTCTTTTAAACCAGGAAGCCCTGTGCTCCAAGCACACTGCAGCTGTGAAAGGCATCCCAAGGGGAGCGAAAAAGTGCCACAACATGGCTGTCTCCACAGCTTTTCCCTTGGAATAATTCCTAAACCCAGGCTGATTTAAATGACCAGTGTTACGGTTAGGGTTAGGGTTACGCCTAGGTGTAGAGCTTTTTAAACCAGCAAGCTCTGAGCTCCAGGCACATGGCAGCTGCAAAAGGCATCCCAAGGGGAGCACAAAAGTGCCAGGAAATGGCTGCCTCCACACGTTTTCATTGGCACCATTGCTAAGCCTAGGCTGAATGACCTGCCTCCAGTCTCAGCTAGGGACATGGTTTTTTAAACCAGGAAGCCCTGAGCTCCAGGCACTTGGCAGCTGTGAAAGGCATCCCAAGGGGAGTACAAAAGTGCAACAACATGGCAGCTTTCACAGCTTTTTCCTTGGCACCATCCCTATACCTAGGCTGATTTATCTGCCTAGGGTTAGGGTTAGGGCTCAGCCTAGGGCTAGGATTTTTTTAAGCAGGAAGCCCTGAGTTCCAGGATTACTGCATCTGCCAAAGGCATCCCAATGGGAGCGCAGAAGTGCCACAACATGGCTGCTTTCACAGCTTTTTTCTTAGGAAGAACCCTAATACCCGGCTGATTTACCTTCCTAGGGTTACTGTTAGGCTTAGGCCTAGGACTTTTAAAACCAGGAAGCCCTGTGCTCCAGGCACACTGCAGCTGTTAAAGGCATCCCAAGGGGAGCGCAAAAGTGAGACAACTTGGCTGCCTCCACTGCTATTTCCATGAGACCATCCCGAATCATAGGCTGATTTTCCTTCCTAGGCTTAAGGTTTGAGTTAGGCCTAGGGTTAGTGTTCTTTTAACCAGAAAGCCCTGAGTTCCAAGAACACAGCAGCTGCGAAGGACTACCCAAGAAGAGCGCAGAAGTGCCTCAACATGCCTGCCTCCACAGCTTTTTCCTTGGGGACGTCCCGAAACGAAGGCTGATTTAGAAGCCTCCAGTTTGGGCTAAAGTTGTGGGTTTTTACACCAGGAAGCCCTGTGCTCCAAGCACACTGCAGCTGTGAAAGGCATCCCAAGGGGAGCGCAAAAGTGCCACAACATGGCTGTGTCCACAGCTTTTCCCTTGGGATAATTCCTAAACCCAGGCTGATTTAAATGACCAGTGTTACGGTTAGGGTTAGGGTTACGCCTAGGTGTAGAGCTTTTTAAACCAGCAAGCTCTGAGCTCCAGGCACACGGCAGCTGCGAAAGGCATCCCAAGGGGAGCACAAAAGTGCCAGAAAACGGCTGCCTCCACACGTTTTCATTGGCACCATTGCTAAGCCTAGGCTGAATTACCAGCCTCCAGTCTCAGCTAGGGACATGGATTTTTAAACCAGGAAGCCCTGTGCTCCAGACACACTGCAGCTGTGAAAGGCATCCCAAGGGGAGTACAAAAGTGCCAGAAAATGGCTGCCTCCACACGTTTTCATTGGCACCATTGCTAAGCCTAGGCTGAATTTCCTGCCTCCAGTCTCAGCTACGGACATGGTTTTTAAACCAGGAAGCCCTGAGCTCCAAGCACATGACAGCTGTGAAAGGCATCCCAAGGGGAGTACAAAAGTGCAACAACATGGCAGCTTTCACAGCTTTTTCCTTGGCACCATCCCTATACCTAGGCTGATTTATCTGCCTAGGGTATGGGTTAGGGCTCAGCCTAGGGCTAGGATTTTTTTAACCAGGAAGCCCTGAGTTCCAGGCTTACTGCATCTGCCAAAGGCATCCCAAAGGGAGCGCAGAAGTGCCACAACATGGCTGCTTTCACAGCTTTTTCCTTAGGAAGAACCCTAATACCCGGCTGATTTACCTTCCTAGGGTTACTGTTAGGCTTAGGCCTAGGACTTTTAAAACCAGGAAGCCCTGTGCTCCAGGCACACTGCAGCTGTTAAAGGCATCCCAAGGGGAGCGCAAAAGTGACACAACTTGGCTGCCTCCACTGCTATTTCCATGAGACCATCCCGAATCATAGGCTGATTTTCCTTCCTAGGCTTAAGGTTTGAGTTAGGCCTAGGGTTAGTGTTCTTTTAACCAGAAAGCCCTGAGTTCCAAGAACACAGCAGCTGCGAAGGACTACCCAAGAAGAGCGCAGAAGTGCCTCAACATGCCTGCCTCCACAGCTTTTTCCTTGGGGACGTCCCGAAACGAAGGCTGATTTAGAAGCCTCCAGTTTGGGCTAAAGTTGTGGTTTTGTAAACCAGGAAGCCCTGTGCTCCAAGCACACTGCAGCTGTGAAAGGCATCCCAAGGGGAGCGAAAAAGTGCCACAACATGGCTGTGTCCACAGCTTTTCCCTTGGGATAATTCCTAAACCCAGGCTGATTTAAATGACCAGTGTTACGGTTAGGGTTAGGGTTACGCCTAGGTGTAGAGCTTTTTAAACCAGCAAGCTCTGATCTCCAGGCACACGGCAGCTGCGAAAGGCATCCCAAGGGGAGCACAAAAGTGCCAGGAAATGGCTGCCTCCACACGTTTTCATTGGCACCATTGCTAAGCCTAGGCTGAATGACCTGCCTCCAGTCTCAGCTAGGGACATGGTTTTTTAAACCAGGAAGCCCTGAGCTCCAGGCACACGGCAGCTGTGAAAGGCATCCCAAGGGGAGTACAAAAGTGCAACAACATTGCAGCTTTCACAGCTTTTTCCTTGGCACCATCCCTATACCTAGGCTGATTTATCTGCCTAGGGTTAGGGTTAGGGCTCAGCCTAGGGCTAGGATTTTTTTAAGCAGGAAGCCCTGAGTTCCAGGCTTACTGCATCTGCCAAAGGCATCCCAAGGGAGCGCAGAAGTGCCACAACATGGCTGCTTTCACAGCTTTTTTCTCAGTAAAAACCCTAATACCCGGCCGATTTACCTTCCTAGGGTTACTGTTAGGCTTAGGCCTAGGACTTTTAAAACCAGGAAGCCCTGTGCTCCAGGCACACTGCAGCTGTTAAAGGCATCCCAAGGGGAGCGCAAAAGTGACACAACTTGGCTGCCTCCACTGCTATTTCCATGAGACCATCCCGAATCATAGGCTGATTTTCCTTCCTAGGCTTAAGGTTTGAGTTAGGCCTAGGGTTAGTGTTCTTTTAACCAGAAAGCCCTGAGTTCGAAGAACACAGCAGCTGCGAAGGACTACCCAAGAAGAGCGCAGAAGTGCCTCAACATGCCTGCCTCCACAGCTTTTTCCTTGGGGACGTCCCGAAACGAAGGCTGATTTAGAAGCCTCCAGTTTGGGCTAAAGTTGTGGGTTTTTACACCAGGAAGCCCTGTGCTCCAAGCACACTGCAGCTGTGAAAGGCATCCCAAGGGGAGCGCAAAAGTGCCACAACATGGCTGTCTCCACAGCTTTTCCCTTGGGATAATTCCTAAACCCAGGCTGATTTAAATGACCAGTGTTACGGTTAGGGTTAGGGTTACGCCTAGGTGTAGAGCTTTTTAAACCAGCAAGCTCTGAGCTCCAGGCACACGGCAGCTGCGAAAGGCATCCCAAGGGGAGCGCAAAAGTGCCAGAAAACGGCTGCC
Source organism: Ammospiza caudacuta (assembly GCF_027887145.1). Taxonomy (NCBI): domain Eukaryota; kingdom Metazoa; phylum Chordata; class Aves; order Passeriformes; family Passerellidae; genus Ammospiza; species Ammospiza caudacuta. The sequence goes on along the minus strand of NW_026683125.1, from coordinate 643,383 downwards.
TCCACACGTTTTCATTGGCACCATTGCTAAGCCTAGGCTGAATTACCAGCCTCCAGTCTCAGCTAGGGACATGGATTTTTAAACCAGGAAGCCCTGTGCTCCAGACACACTGCAGCTGTGAAAGGCATCCCAAGGGGAGTACAAAAGTGCCAGAAAATGGCTGCCTCCACACGTTTTCATTGGCACCATTGCTAAGCCTAGGCTGAATTTCCTGCCTCCAGTCTCAGCTACGGACATGGTTTTTAAACCAGGAAGCCCTGAGCTCCAAGCACATGACAGCTGTGAAAGGCATCCCAAGGGGAGTACAAAAGTGCAACAACATGGCAGCTTTCACAGCTTTTTCCTTGGCACCATCCCTATACCTAGGCTGATTTATCTGCCTAGGGTATGGGTTAGGGCTCAGCCTAGGGCTAGGATTTTTTTAAGCAGGAAGCCCTGAGTTCCAGGCTTACTGCATCTGCCAAAGGCATCCCAAAAGGAGCGCAGAAGTGCCACAACATGGCTGCTTTCACAGCTTTTTCCTTAGGAAGAACCCTAATACCCGGCTGATTTACCTTCCTAGGGTTACTGTTAGGCTTAGGCCTAGGACTTTTAAAACCAGGAAGCCCTGTGCTCCAGGCACACTGCAGCTGTTAAAGGCATCCCAAGGGGAGCGCAAAAGTGACACAACTTGGCTGCCTCCACTGCTATTTCCATGAGACCATCCCGAATCATAGGCTGATTTTCCTTCCTAGGCTTAAGGTTTGAGTTAGGCCTAGGGTTAGTGTTCTTTTAACCAGAAAGCCCTGAGTTCCAAGAACACAGCAGCTGCGAAGGACTACCCAAGAAGAGCGCAGAAGTGCCTCAACATGCCTGCCTCCACAGCTTTTTCCTTGGGGACGTCCCGAAACGAAGGCTGATTTAGAAGCCTCCAGTTTGGGCTAAAGTTGTGGTTTTGTAAACCAGGAAGCCCTGTGCTCCAAGCACACTGCAGCTGTGAAAGGCATCCCAAGGGGAGCGAAAAAGTGCCACAACATGGCTGTGTCCACAGCTTTTCCCTTGGGATAATTCCTAAACCCAGGCTGATTTAAATGACCAGTGTTACGGTTAGGGTTAGGGTTACGCCTAGGTGTAGAGCTTTTTAAACCAGCAAGCTCTGATCTCCAGGCACACGGCAGCTGCGAAAGGCATCCCAAGGGGAGCACAAAAGTGCCAGGAAATGGCTGCCTCCACACGTTTTCATTGGCACCATTGCTAAGCCTAGGCTGAATGACCTGCCTCCAGTCTCAGCTAGGGACATGGTTTTTTAAACCAGGAAGCCCTGAGCTCCAGGCACACGGCAGCTGTGAAAGGCATCCCAAGGGGAGTACAAAAGTGCAACAACATGGCAGCTTTCACAGCTTTTTCCTTGGCACCATCCCTATACCTAGGCTGATTTATCTGCCTAGGGTTAGGGTTAGGGCTCAGCCTAGGGCTAGGATTTTTTTAAGCAGGAAGCCCTGAGTTCCAGGCTTACTGCATCTGCCAAAGGCATCCCAAGGGAGCGCAGAAGTGCCACAACATGGCTGCTTTCACAGCTTTTTTCTCAGTAAAAACCCTAATACCCGGCCGATTTACCTTCCTAGGGTTACTGTTAGGCTTAGGCCTAGGACTTTTAAAACCAGGAAGCCCTGTGCTCCAGGCACACTGCAGCTGTTAAAGGCATCCCAAGGGGAGCGCAAAAGTGACACAACTTGGCTGCCTCCACTGCTATTTCCATGAGACCATCCCGAATCATAGGCTGATTTTCCTTCCTAGGCTTAAGGTTTGAGTTAGGCCTAGGGTTAGTGTCCTTTTAACCAGAAAGCCCTGAGTTGCAAGAACACAGCAGCTGCGAAGGACTACCCAAGAAGAGCGCAGAAGTGCCTCAACATGCCTGCCTCCACAGCTTTTTCCTTGGGGACGTCCCGAAACGAAGGCTGATTTAGAAGCCTCCAGTTTGGGCTAAAGTTGTGGTTTTGTAAACCAGGAAGCCCTGTGCTCCAAGCACACTGCAGCTGTGAAAGGCATCCCAAGGGGAGCGCAAAAGTGCCACAACATGGCTGTGTCCACAGCTTTTCCCTTGGGATAATTCCTAAACCCGGGCTGCTTTAAATGACCAGTGTTACGGTTAGGGTTAGGGTTACGCCTAGGTGTAGAGCTTTTTAAACCAGCAAGCTCTGAGCTCCAGGCAGACGGCAGCTGCGAAAGGCATCCCAAGGGGAGCACAAAAGTGCCAGAAAATGGCTGCCTCCACACGTTTTCATTGGCACCATTGCTAAGCCTAGGATGAATTACCAGCCTCCAGTCTCAGCTAGGGACATGGTCTTTTAAACCAGGAAGCCCTGTGCTCCAGACACACTGCAGCTGTGAATGGCATCCCAAGGGGAGTACAAAAGTGCCAGAAAATGGCTGCCTCCACACGTTTTCATTGGCACCATTGTTAAGCCTAGGCTGAATTTCCTGCCTCCAGTCTCAGCTAGGGACATTTTTATTTACACCAGGAAGCCCAGAGCTCCAAGCACACTGCAGCTGTGAAAGGCATCCCAAGGGGAGCGCAAAAGTGCCACAACATGGCTGTCTCCACGGCTTTTCCCTTGGGATCATTCCTAAACCCAGGCTGATTTAAATGACCAGTGTTACGGTTAGGGTTAGGGTTACGCCTAGGTGTAGAGCTTTTTAAACCAGCAAGCTCTGAGCTCCAGGCACATGGCAGCTGCGAAAGGCATCCCAAGGGGAGCACAAAAGTGCCAGGAAATGGCTGCCTCCACACGTTTTCATTGGCACCATTGCTAAGCCTAGGCTGAATTACCTGCCTCCAGTCTCAGCTAGGGACATGGATTTTTAAACCAGGAAGCCCTGAGCTCCAAGCACACGGCAGCTGTGAAAGGCATCCCAAGGGGAGTACAAAAGTGCAACAACATGGCAGCTTTCACAGCTTTTTCCTTGGCACCATCCCTATACCTAGGCTGATTTATCTGCCTAGGGTTAGGGTTAGGGCTCAGCCTAGGGCTAGGATTTTTTTAACCAGGAAGCCCTGAGTTCCAGGCTTACTGCATCTGCCAAAGGCATCCCAAAGGGAGCGCAGAAGGTCCACAACATGGCTGCTTTCGCAGCTTTTTCCTTAGGAAGAACCCTAATACCCGGCTGATTTACCTTCCTAGGGTTACTGTTAGGCTTTGGCCTAGGACTTTTAAAACCAGGAAGCCCTGTTCTCTAGGCACACTGCAGCTGTTAAAGGCATCCCAAGGGGAGCGCAAAAGTGACACAACTTGGCTGCCTCCACTGCTATTTCCATGAGACCATCCCGAATCATAGGCTGATTTTCCTTCCTAGGCTTAAGGTTTGAGTTAGGCCTAGGGTTAGTGTCCTTTTAACCAGAAAGCCCTGAGTTCCAAGAACACAGCAGCTGCGAAGGACTACCCAAGAAGAGCGCAGAAGTGCCTCAACATGCCTGCCTCCACAGCTTTTTCCTTGGGGACGTCCCGAAACGAAGGCTGATTTAGAAGCCTCCAGTTTGGGCTAAAGTTGTGGTTTTTTAAACCAGGAAGCCCTGTGCTCCAAGCACACTGCAGCTGTGAAAGGCATCCCAAGGGGAGCGCAAAAGTGCCACAACATGGCTGTGTCCACAGCTTTTCCCTTGGGATAATTCCTAAACCCAGGCTGATTTAAATGACCAGTGTCACGGTCAGGGTTAGGGTTAGGCCTAGGTGTAGAGCTTTTTAAACCAGCAAGCTCTGAGCTCCAGGCACACGGCAGCTGTGAAAGGCATCCCAAGGGGAGCACAAAAGTGCCAGAAAATGGCTGCCTCCACACGTTTTCATTGGCACAATTGCTAAGCCTAAGCTGAATGACCTGCCTCCAGTCTAAGCTAGGGACATGGTCTTTTAAACCAGGAAGCCCTGTGCTCCAGACACACTGCAGCTGTGAAAGGCATCCTAAGGGGAGTACAAAAGTGCCAGAAAATGGCTGCCTCCACACGTTTTCATTGGCACCATTGCTAAGCCTAGGCTGAATCACCTGCCTCCAGTCTCAGCTAGGGACATGGATTTTTAAACCAGGAAGCCCTGAGCTCCAGGCACACGGAAGCTGTGAAAGGCATCCCAAGGGGAGTACAAAAGTGCAACAACATGGCAGCTTTCACAGCTTTTTCCTTGGCACCATCCCTATACCTAGGCTGATTTATCTGCCTAGGTTTAGGGTTAGGGCTCAGCCTAGGGCTAGGATTTTTTTAACCAGGAAGCCGTGAGTTCCAGGCTTACTGCATCTGCCAAAGGCATCCCAAAGGGAGCGCAGAAGTGCCACAACATGGCTGCTTTCACAGCTTTTTCCTTAGGAAGAACCCTAATACCCGGCTGATTTACCTTCCTAGGGTTACTGTTAGGCTTAGGCCTAGGACTTTTAAAACCAGGAAGCCCTGTTCTCTAGGCACACTGCAGCTGTTAAAGGCATCCCAAGGGGAGCGCAAAAGTGACACAACTTGGCTGCCTCCACTGCTATTTCCATGAGACCATCCCGAATCATAGGCTGATTTTCCTTCCTAGGCTTAAGGTTTGAGTTAGGCCTAGGGTTAGTGTCCTTTTAACCAGAAAGCCCTGAGTTCCAAGAACACAGCAGCTGCGAAGGACTACCCAAGAAGAGCGCAGAAGTGCCTCAACATGCCTGCCTCCACAGCTTTTTCCTTGGGGACGTCCCGAAACGAAGGCTGATTTAGAAGCCTCCAGTTTGGGCTAAAGTTGTGGTTTTTTAAACCAGGAAGCCCTGTGCTCCAAGCACACTGCAGCTGTGAAAGGCATCCCAAGGGGAGCGCAAAAGTGCCACAACATGGCTGTGTCCACAGCTTTTCCCTTGGGATAATTCCTAAACCCAGGCTGATTTAAATGACCAGTGTCACGGTCAGGGTTAGGGTTAGGCCTAGGTGTAGAGCTTTTTAAACCAGCAAGCTCTGAGCTCCAGGCACACGGCAGCTGCGAAAGGCATCCCAAGGGGAGCACAAAAGTGCCAGAAAATGGCTGCCTCCACACGTTTTCATTGGCACAATTGCTAAGCCTAAGCTGAATGACCTGCCTCCAGTCTAAGCTAGGGACATGGTCTTTTAAACCAGGAAGCCCTGGGCTCCAGACACACTGCAGCTGTGAAAGGCATCCTAAGGGGAGTACAAAAGTGCCAGAAAATGGCTGCCTCCACACGTTTTCATTGGCACCATTGCTAAGCCTAGGCTGAATCACCTGCCTCCAGTCTCAGCTAGGGACATGGATTTTTAAACCAGGAAGCCCTGAGCTCCAGGCACACGGAAGCTGTGAAAGGCATCCCAAGGGGAGTACAAAAGTGCAACAACATGGCAGCTTTCACAGCTTTTTCCTTGGCACCATCCCTATACCTAGGCTGATTTATCTGCCTAGGTTTAGGGTTAGGGCTCAGCCTAGGGCTAGGATTTTTTTAACCAGGAAGCCGTGAGTTCCAGGCTTACTGCATCTGCCAAAGGCATCCCAAAGGGAGCGCAGAAGTGCCACAACATGGCTGCTTTCACAGCTTTTTCCTTAGGAAGAACCCTAATACCCGGCTGATTTACCTTCCTAGGGTTACTGTTAGGCTTAGGCCTAGGACTTTTAAAACCAGGAAGCCCTGTTCTCTAGGCACACTGCAGCTGTTAAAGGCATCCCAAGGGGAGCGCAAAAGTGACACAACTTGGCTGCCTCCACTGCTATTTCCATGAGACCATCCCGAATCATAGGCTGATTTTCCTTCCTAGGCTTAAGGTTTGATTTAGGCCTAGGGTTAGTGTTCTTTTAACCAGAAAGCCCTGAGTTCCAAGAACACAGCAGCTGCGAAGGACTACCCAAGAAGAGCGCAGAAGTGCCTCAACATGCCTGCCTCCACAGCTTTTTCCTTGGGGACGTCCCGAAACGAAGGCTGATTTAGAAGCCTCCAGTTTGGGCTAAAGTTGTGGTTTTTTACACCAGGAAGCCCTGTGCTCCAAGCACACTGCAGCTGTGAAAGGCATCCCAAGGGGAGCGCAAAAGTGCCACAACATGGCTGTCTCCACAGCTTTTCCCTTGGGATAATTCCTAAACCCAGGCTGCTTTAAATGACCAGTGTTACGGTTAGGGTTAGGGTTACGCCTAGGTGTAGAGCTTTTTAAACCAGCAAGCTCTGAGCTCCAGGCACACGGCAGCTGCGAAAGGCATCCCAAGGGGAGCACAAAAGTGCCAGAAAATGGCTGCCTCCACACGTTTTCATTGGCACCATTGCTAAGCCTAGGCTGAATTACCTGCCTCCAGTCTCAGCTAGGGACATGGATTTTTAAACCAGGAAGCCCTGAGCTCCAGGCACACGGCAGCTGTGAAAGGCATCCCAAGGGGAGTACAAAAGTGCAACAACATGGCAGCTTTCACAGCTTTTTCCTTGGCACCATCCCTATACCTAGGCTGATTTATCTGCCTAGGGTTAGGGTTAGGGCTCAGCCTAGGGCTAGGATTTTTTTAAGCAGGAAGCCCTGAGTTCCAGGCTTACTGCATCTGCCAAAGGCATCCCAAAGGGAGCGCAGAAGGTCCACAAAATGGCTGCTTTCACAGCTTTTTCCTTAGGAAGAACCCTAATACCCGGCTGATTTACCTTCCTAGGGTTACTGTTAGGCTTAGGCCTAGGACTTTTAAAACCAGGAAGCCCTGTTCT